>NW_009649851.1:1457616-1475786 GCF_000708025.1 Charadrius vociferus | reverse complement strand
TTTTAGGTAGGGGGTAGCAAACCCAAATCCCAATTTAGGATGCACGCAGCACTGTATCCTGTGGAAAGATCAGATACAGAGAGAAATTCTTATAGAAAAAGGTCTATTAAATAATCTAGTCCTTTCTCCTACCAGGGCAAGATTGCTCTCTTGAGCACAGAGCCCTACTAAGATAAGTGCAAATTATCAGCTGAAGCTCTTCCTGAAAAGCAGGTGTGATGGGGAAAGACCAAAGCATTATTTTGAGGAGACCCACAGTATCAGCTACTTGTTTGCCACATCACAGAGAATCTGGGGTGAGATGTCAGCTCCTGGTAGCATGGATATGCTGTAATCTGAGTAAGCAATGAGAAAGAAAACGCTGGAGAAAGAAAGCAGAGGACTTGCGCTCAGCACTGAGACCGTCAGAGACATTAAACAGTCTCTTGTTGCATTACTTTAAAACTGCATTTTAGCATGCGGAGCCATTGCACTCCATTGCGGAGAGATATAATTACTGACTTTAAAAAAAACCCAAGTTATTTATTCTGAAGCTATTACAGACTAATGTGTAACAGACATCACCCGATGGGCCATAAAGGCTCCAAGGGCCATTACAGCCTCACAGGTCAAGACCTATTTGAACATTTTAAAGTTTGTGGATCACTCCTCTCAAGCCAAACAGCACAGGCAACACCTGCACACCAATACGCATGTAGAAAAGCGAGGGGGACTTTTGGGAACGGCAGCTGGTTATGCATTTTCACACTTGGATCAAGCCAAATCAGATCATTGAAAAGAAATTCGGAACATGCAGACATGGGTTTATGCCATTCCTATCTAGGAGTTCACCCATAAGCTTGTAGCTGGTGCCTGTTATTGTGGTTTTGTTTTTTTTTTTAAAGGGAACATTGAGGAAGAAATTGACACTATACTCTCCATGCTTCCCATTAGGGCCCTCCTTCTATTTTACTTTCACTGAGAAGTAAAAATCCCAGCCAAGTGACGGGTTTATAAAATTTTAATAGGAAAGGAAAAGGTATCCTCAGGCAGGATCTTATGTGCAGATTTTCACCATAAATGAATGTTCATGAAAATATGGGGTTTATATGGAAACACTGACAGAGCTTCATACACTATGACATAAATGCCTCAGCATGGACTGACGACTGAGACGGACCAGCGAGTCCCACCTCCTGCAGCCGGAGGCTATCATGCCATCTCTTTCTCTAACCCAAACAATTCAGCTTCGTGCCTCCACTGTTCTCTGGGGAGGGCTGATCTAGAGACCAACTCTTCTGAAGCCCAGAAGCTTTCAAGTTGCTAGCCTAGAAATTTTCTTAGCCATTTCTGACTACTTGTTCCAATGACAATAAAATATTTTGGGTTAAAAAGCCTGTTTTCCTTCCTCCCTGGTATTTCCCCTCCCAGTGTCCTCATACAGGGCAGACCAGTCAGCCTTCATTTTGCAAAGATAGACAAGTAGAAGCATGGACCCCTCTGTCTTCACGAGCATCTTCTCTGCCACTATTTCCACACAGATTTACTGTCACTGAGAATGAGTGATCCGTGGTTCACGCACGATAGACAAGGTCTGTCAGTACCTCTCTCCAGCATTACAAACAGCGATCATTATTAGCAGTTTCTCGTTCAATCCATTCCAGGATTGCATTTGCCTTTTTCCAGCTACCTCATGCCTTTTGAGGTCAATCATCACATTTTCATGCCACCCTTCCCCTCTTCTTCTGCTGTTTCCAGCGGATGGTAATTCCTCCTCGTAGCCGGTGCAGCGATCCCAACGGAGATCAGCTGGGGCTCCAGCACTCCTTTTTGTACTGTTGTGAGCTTCACAGAAGAATGAAACCAAAGGGCAAGAGAACAAGACTTCAGTCCCCCTCCCATCAGTTACTTGCACCGCAAAACCTTTCAGTGGTGTTTTCATGAGATGAGGAAATTTGTACTTAGTACTCACAAAGTAGCTTTCCCACCCTCTATACTAAAAGGTAAGCTGAACGGCTTCTGTTTGAAAGCAGAATTCATGGCTTTGGTTTCAGGATCTAAACTACCACTTCTGAAAACAGTGATGCTTGAGGTTCATTTCCCCTCATCTCCCAGGTTCAGAATAGAAGCATTATTTCTCATTCACAAAAAAAGAAAGAGATGCCACAAGGAACAGCCGCATCCCGTTTAGGCTGTCATTTCTTAAAGCAGCAGCAATCTAAGAGCCGTGCTCCATAGCTAAGGTATAACAACGCTGTACGGAGCTAAAGCAGTTCGTTATTTTTTGTCAGCTGCCGGCTATGTACGCACATTTCTGCAAGTCAAAAGTTTTGCTTTCAGAAAATTTGAAGCTTCTTAACTGCATGAGAAAGATGGGTAACCAGGGAGGGTACCTGCGTGATGGACACCACCAGTGGTTCTCTCAAGTGCGACAGAGACCTGAAGTGGCCAAGAACCAGCTCCACCCAAAAACTCCTCCTGATCGCTTCAGAATTTAATTGTCATTCTCTTTAGCATACACACACACAAGGCAGATTAAAAAAAGAAACGGTGTGCAGGATGGAAGCGCCATTACACAGTATTAAAATGTCAGAGGTTTAAGCTCTCTGTGTTGGTTTAGTCATAAGTTACCAACAACCACTGATGGCAGACATAAAGCTTCCCTTAAATTATTAAGCATAAAACAGCAGACTGTAATATTTTGCTAAACCAGAGTACAGACACAGACAAAGATGTCATTTCAATATTTGAAACCAGCAAGTTTAATTTAAAATAAGAGCAAACCAATAAGCTCAGAAAATAGCAATGTGTGAGAGGAAAATTACACTGCTAGAGAAAAAAGTGGAAGGACTTAAGAAATTTATAAAAGTAATCTCCAAGTGGAAATTAGAAATCAACCCCTAGAAACAGAATAACACAAAAGAAATATTACTGTCCACTTTCTAAATCAATATAACACTGCTACACGACAGAATTACCATGGTAACTCAAGTAAAAAGAATAAAGCAATTCTTATTATTTCAAAATAAAATCACAGCCTGAAGCCCAGCTTTTATTACAACTGCTGATAGATCGCTGGCTTGTATTTATCTGAAATATTGCTTTTCAATCAGCTATTTTATGAATGTACAAATTTCACTGAGCAGCCCACTTAGACTGAATGCTTAAAAAACCCCAAAAAGACTAGTCAATGAATCGATTACACATACGCATACATTTTTTTAAAGGGAGCCTTATTATTTTTCTTTTTTACTCTATCCAAATTCAAGAGAGATAAGGGAATGAGCGAGAATAAGTTAAAACCTTGTTTAGTCTGACCTCTCTAAATTCCTACTTAGATTCCCTGGAAAAAAACAGTAGTAAGACAGAACAAAGAGGAATAACAGCCTACCCTAAATACTGCAGCCCCTGCACAAGGACAGGGAATGCGTGTGCATCAGGGGGTGTGCGCAAACACACACATAAGAAGAGACACATCTGTTCCCTCCTGATCAAAGGAAAGGAGAAAACACTGTCTAAATACAAAGTTGCTCAAGGACATTTTGACTTGCCCTGCTGGGTACTTCAGACATTTAAAGCATTATTTGTACAGCTTGGAAAGTGCATCAAGCACAGGACACTTGTCTGTGTTGAAGCCGCGCTAAAGGCAGAGCTCAGTCAAGTTCCCCCACGCCTCCGCTGCTGGTGCCACCTTTTAAACACATTAGTGCAAGGAGAAAACCAGCAGGTTACCTTCTGCTCCCTCCCCCGGGACATTCAAAAGGGCATCTACCAGGAACTGAAAGCCTCTGTCCTCTTAAAAATAACAGTGCTCCTCCTCTGCCCCACCAGTCCCTTCTTCCTCTGGTCACAGCAAACGCCACTGGACCAGCCGAATACCGGACAGTCATGACATATGGGGCAGAGCTCCATGGGACCCTGTAGCGATCACACGGAGAACCAACACACCAGCCGGCTAAGAAGTTAAGGCACCATCTACCAAAAAAGGGATGCTAAGGAAGCGCCTGTAGACTGTCGGGATGTTTTACAGCACAGTCTTACCTCATTTTTCTGTCGCATGCATGAAACAGCAGAGGGGAACGCAACCGACACGTATAATCATGGCAGGAATCAGAGGGGAACGTCACCAATGCTCATAATTATGGCAGAAAGATAGGCTAGTGAATGTTCTTCCTCAACAATTTGCCATTACTTGAACTGAACCCCAGGTACATAAAAAAATAAAATAAAAAATTGCCTACTGAGAGGGGATCAACACAACTTCCCCAAAAACAGTCAAGGTGAGCAACTGTTGCGATAGCGCTTCCTCCTTCCCAGGAGATCCAGAAGTTATTTCTCCTTTATTCTGCGGAGCTGTGACCTCCAAACCCAGCATGGGGGAGCAGGCGAGGTAGGACTCGGCCCCAGAACTGTGCCACAACAAGAGATGGCGTTGCAGATCCCACCTTCCCCTTTTGCTGGGCAGGGCAGCAAGGGCGGCACAGAGAGAAAGCAGAGCTGAACAAATCTGGGACAACTTGCACAAAAGCCCACCCACGCCTCAGGGGCATCAGGCACATCCTCCCAGTTACCCAGGCTTTAGTTCGAGGGAATGGAACTTGGGGTGTGCAAATTCTTTAATACTGGCAAACTGCTTTGAGAATGAAAAGGAGCAGCTATATGCCAAGTATCATAGCTGGAAGTCAAGACAAATGCTGCAACAAGAGCAATAAGCCACCTGCCAGCTGCCTTTTATATTAAAATATTTCAATTTTCTTAGAGCTGCTTAATTTCCCATCTCGCTCCAAGTCCAGAGGAACTTTGTGGGTTGCTAGTTTTGCCATGCAGCCAGTGACATTGCTCATTATTTTTAAAATAGATTTAGAAGCTGTGATCACACTCAGCTCGATCTAAAAGTATGCACTGTCTTTTAGTGTAATGTGGTCCTTTGCTGTCTGCTGCAAATGGGTTTTAAAAGCAATGGTGGAAACAATGTGTGCTTAATCTGAACGTGGACTGCAGAGAGGTCACACACTCAAATATCCTGTTTTATGTGGTATCTGGTTGTATTTTAAAACGCTCTTTCCAGAGACTTCAAGCCAGCTGAGGTCACAAACAATCATATACAGATTAGAAAAGGGAAGGAGCTGGGGGGAGCGCCGGGGAGCCTTGCCTAACATACTGAAATAGGACACTCTAAATTCCACTTAGTATTTCTTTAAAAGAAAAAATGGCTAAAGTACTAAGCTCCAGCGAAACAGTAAATACAGGGGTGGTTAAAGAGTTTTTATTTAAATAAAGTCTTGCCCCAGGAGATGGAGGGAGATTCTTGAAATATGGAGATAGGATTTTACATGTGCTAAAAGCATCAGTGTGACACTTTTTGGAAAAAAAAAAAACAGGAAAAAAAATACCTTCGTTGTTATACATGACAAAATAGCAACTAAATGTTTGCTTTGATCCCAGCGCATAAAGGGTGAAGCTTTTAGGCAAGGAGCGGCAGGTGATCTCAGCTCTTCTGCAAGTCCTAATGCTCCTAAAAGCCACTCTTCCAGTTTCTGTAATTGGGCATCAGTAGTTAATGTAGTATTGACTGCATTACATGCTCCTGTGCATCCTCTCACTAATGCCAATTGCATCACCTTGTACATTTACCATATTGCTTAGCCAATAGCTGTTAAAAGCAATCCAAATCATGAATCATATAGGAAACTTTTAGCAAGACACGACATCCAAAGGAGACAATTTACAGTTGAGTTAATCTGGGTACATTAGCGAGACATGGATTCAGGAAGACAGACCAATTTATGTTACTTTAGTTTTACCCTTTATTGCTTTGTATAGGCAAATGAATGGAAGGGCATGGAGTAAAAACAGATATAAAGGAGTCCTTTTCAAAACAGATCTCCATTCTGTGCAGACAGGTCAAAGGGTTTGAGACTGATGCTTGGTTCGGGCTTTCATAACCATAACAGGGTACTTACAGAAATCATTTTCCACAAAGGAGTATAAAGATAAATATATAATGGATTCTGAATAATGCTCAATACCCAGCCCCACTGCAAGTACATTAGGCAGAGACCAGGTTGCTCAACATTATCTAAGGCATGACCTATCCACCAGTCACCTGCCATCAAGAGTGCCAGGAAGAGGCTTCACACAAGGTCCCAGGTAGGTCTGCTCACGAGCTCTTTCAGGTGGGAACCCAGGGCAGAAGATCTGCAAAAGACACCAAGGCTCACCGGCTCAAGCCAGTCCCCCACCCGTAGATCTCTACCACCTCACTTGTCAATATACAGAAAGTACGACCTTCCCCGACCTACTCGACTCAAAGGGATTGCATCCTTTTGAAATGTATACCCATATCTCTGGAACAGAAGGAAATAATACAAGCATTAAAGAGGTACTGGTTAAACCACATCAGCTGCAAGGTAGAGCCAACCAGGAAACAAATTAGTAGCAAGTTCCCTCTGAAAAAGTAAATTTTACGGAACAATTTCACACTGGATGCTTGACCAAAAGATGCATAGCAAATTGACATAGCACCTTTCTGCTTTTCTCATCAAGCTCAGTAGCACCAGGAAAATAGAGGAGATGGGGGAAAAAAGGACAGCTGGGAAGTGTGCTGTCGCCTTATCTCTTATGGGTAGCGAGGAATTGGCAATATTTTTGGAGGGGGAAGAAAAAAAAAGAAAAAAAAGAGTGGTATAGGAAATTTAGGGGAAGAAATGGTTCATCAGCCAAAAACTTTACAAAGGAAAAACTGAACTGCATCCTTAAATATTGGACTCCAAAATACTGGAAACGCTGGTGTTCTGAGCCTGGTTTAAAAAAAGATCATGACTCCCCTTTGAAAAGCTTCCAGAAGTCCCTTCGAAAGAGTTGCACATGCAGGGAAAATGCCAAAACAAAACATTTTCACTAGCTGATCAATTTAAACAGCTGTGGTAAAGCTGCAGCCACTGGCACCATCATTAACAATTTAAAGCATGGCTGCTTTTGTCTTCCTTCCCAGTTACATTCTCATTATGCCTTTTTATTTATTAGAAACACAGTCCTCCGGAATACATTTCTATATCTCAGATCCATAATAAACCAAGTAGGAACATCCCTGGCTTCCACTCAAATGGATGTTTGCATTGGCGAGAGGGTTAATTGTTTAATTCTGGTCCAAGTTCTCTGCAGTTCAGTCATGAATATGCAACAATCATCCATTTTTTCTTTGAGAAAAACTAGAACTGTTGAAATCAATAGTTTAAAAAGAAGGCAAGTATTACTTTTGCTGCCCAAATCACCCTTTCAGAGTTTGATTAGCATGCAGGGAACTCTGAACACCGGCGTAAAGAATTCAGAAATGTTCAATGAAATTAAAAAACCCTCTGAATTTGGACAACAGCATCCATGATCTGCTTTGATGTGCAATGTATGAAGAAACTAGTTTGCAAGAACATTCACTGGAAAGGAGAGCTGAGCATCTGTTCGCACAGATAGCACCCAACATCGCGCTTGCAAACTTGGGCTCGGGAGTCATCCTGTTGGAGGACAGAGAAAACACACACACACACTTACACACTGAGAATTAAAAAACAGTAGCTGCAGTGAATTGTTCTCAGACCATCTATAGGTTTAATTATGTTAATCTAATAGTGAACAACTTTCATTTTAAATCGCCCTTCCCTACCCCCCCGAGTCTTCAGTGAATAGGAGCTACATTCACTGAATAAATCATTCCCTGGCAACAGTTACACACATTATTGAAGTTGGGGGCAGTGATTTCTATACGGTTTAAAACAATGTCTATGTATTCTAAATGATGACAGTTCTGTCCAATTTTAAAAAGATATAGACCCATTAGAGTTTTATAGTTCAGCATTTAGCGGCATCTGCAGTGCCTTTTTTATTCTTACACCGCAACACTTAATGCTTGATACCATTATTCTGATTTTGAATTGATTTCAAGTAAAATACCTTATTTGCCATAAACTTTCATATTCTTTACTTAAGTAAGACTCCTTACAGATGCAATCAGTCATAATGCTAAAAGAACAGTTTGCCTTTAGCAGAAATGTAATAGTTCATGCTAATGACAGTGAAGCAAAACTTTGAACAGCAAGCACATTTGCAAAGAGAGTAAAACCATCTCTAAACACAAAGCCTGAAAACCTTAAGAAAGCCTCCAAATGAAATCAATTAATCCTCCAACCATGATAAATTTCTTAACCATTTAAGAAACGTATTTCAGACTCTTCTGTGACCCTTTATCACCAGACCTAATGGATTACTTTATTAATAATGCACTGCTCTTAAAAGGAATTTTTCCGAAGATTCTACCATAAGAGAGCATTTTCGGAAAGGCTATGACAAACAGGCTGACATGTTCACATTGTATCTATTAAAGATAATAAAATTTAACACTAACTCCAAAGAAGACAAATTATGTTCTGCTGCCAGGGTATCAAGCACGCTTTCTACTGTATTAAACCAAAATTAGAGCAAACTAATTTCCAAGAAACAGCTTCTTCTTTTGCCCTATTGCCCAAGCTGAAAAATGTTCCTACACTGTTTTAACGCTTGTTATGTCAACCAGACAACTATCACATGCCACCAACATCTGGGAACGAAGAACGATGACATCCTACACAGATGCCTACCCAGACCCTTCAGCTATCTAGCGTGAGCAAACAGTAAGAACTATTTGATTGCCCGGCAGGAATACACCTATACAAAGTAGTTTGCTCCTGTTAGGCCTACTACCTTCTTTCACCTCTCTTCTTCCCATAGGATAAGTTTTCATTAAAGAGAGATTTAGGTTACTGATGCTCCAACGGCAGGACCTTCCATCTCTTGAAAAGGTTTAGGCAATTACTTTCCTGTCTTGCAATTCTCTCACGCCTCTGTATTTGCCGTTTCCAAGGGCATGGGGCAACTCTAGAAAGACCACTTCTAGCTCCACACTTGGTCAGCTTTGGAGAAACAGTTCAATTTCTTTTTTTTTTTTTTTGTCCTTTCTGGCCAAACAGAGTCTCATGGTTTATTCCGCTGCCAAGTGTGTTCTGGCCTTATTCAGATTCCTCCTGCTTTTACAACCTGCTGTCTGCTCTTCATAAATATATTAATCCACTGCTGTACATTTGAGTCACAAAAGGACACTGTGTCATGAACTGAAGCCAGACCAAACCTCTGAAATTACTCCAAGACCACGTGTTTCAAGATCAAGCCCTCAAAAAACCAACAGGTAACCCAGCTAAATAGGTAAATACAGGGGTCTCTGGAGACCTGAATCAAACATTCTTTGAATAAGCTGATGTCTGGGAAAATGTGTAGTGGTTCTTTACGCACAGGAAGCTAACCAATGATGGATCATGGAGAAGGTCCAAGGTAGAAGGACACAGGAGATAAAACGAAGGGAGGAGGGGTGGGGGAATGGCAGCTTCGGGAATATTAGGCAACAGAAAAATTAAATTCCATGTCATGTGAGGAAAAAAGCCACCCTGCCATTTCCCCTCTTCTCTCTTTGCACAATTCCTCAATCCAGTATACATTAGAAAGAAAATAAAAGATACCAGCACCACATAGAACAGCTCTTCTTCCTATATGGCACTATTTATATTAAGCTCCTGCACAACCTGTACGTGCCTTATTTTTGTGCACATAACAACTTTTATCAACAGTAGCAGATTGCCAGGACCCACCTTGCTGGAGGTAGATTTCTCTCTATATCCATCTACCTATCTATGGGTACCTCTGTACGGCAGCTGGCATACTCATTTGTGAAGCCAACCCACAGCTCTGCTGTCCTGGCTAGGGCGCTGTGGCACCATTCTTGTAACTGCCATTATACAATCAATTTCCCTGCTTTTTTAATTCCAAATGCCGCTTTTCTTTCCTCCTGTGCAGGGTAAGATGGGCTCTTACACAACAGGGAACCCAACTGCTGCTACTAATCCAGTTTCAAATTACCTAATATTCATTGCCCTAAATACCTCCCATCAACCTAAGACCCATTCTCCAACCCCAATACACACAACCACTGAGTATCCGCATTTTTCTTTACATTTTTAAAAGAACTATGGAATTTTTTTTTTAAAACGAAAACCAAGGTTTGTCTACCGCTACATGTTTAACAGAGTCCTCTGATATATTATTTACTTGGCCTACTCTGGCCATCTATTTAATCAGAGTTCTGCTTGAAAACACAAAGGATCCGTGATTTGGGGTGCTCCTGTCTACACAAACATCGGGACAAACACACAGCTGATCAGTATTTTTACAAGTGCACACACACTCAATAATTTGGTTGAAGGATACTATGTCTAGTTAACACAGTACAAGTTAGCTAAAAGGAAACTTTCACCCCCCGCACACATAACAAAGAGCCGTGATTTCTATTAGTGCATTTCATACCATACATGCTGATTACCAGGCTGTGCTTCATTGTTAGCAGAGATTACAGCTGGGATAAGCTGCAGCTTTTTCCTAATTGCTATTATGATGACTGAATTTTTGTTTTGTGTCAAGCATTATTCACACATTATACTCCAAAATTTGATCCCTCCATGATGCATTATTGATTCCATGCAGGCAATCATACTGCCGCCAATGTGAAGAATTAATTTGGGCTATTCGACTTGATTTGCATTGCTCCATCATAGCAACAAATTGAAAAGGAAGATTTAACAAAATATGGAAAATGCTGCTGTCCTTTAAACGAGATGAGTCCCACAGAGGGGAAAAAACAAAAGACCCCAAACCCAGCGCAACACGTGTGGTCCAGAAAGAAATAAGGTCAGTCAGCCAAATTCATCTTCATCAGAGGAAGGTTACAAGAGTAGCCTTATGCCTCTAATAAAGTAAACTAGCTTGCTTCAACTTATATTGCCAAAGAAAACAACTGAACACCTCTGAGAGCGACACTGCTTCAAAGCCTTTGAAACCCTGTTAGCTTCATTTGTTTTCCCAGCATAAGCAATACTCAACCACTTAGCGTGTCTTTTATCCACAGTCCAGTCAACTGCAAAGCTGATCTAGAAGATGTGTAACAGATGCTTCACGTCTACTTCTTTTTTTAAACTTCTACTGTGTTAACAAAGAAACTTATGAGATCTCAATAGAAATAAAGCCCAGGATTTATTTTACTTTTTTCCCTGAATAAGATTATTTCACAGTTTTAGGATGCCAACTTAATTAGCACAGAATAAATTCAGAAGGGCAAGACAATGTATACACGGGCCTGACCCCACATTGGTCAACTCTTAATCAAAATTTGACTGAATCTGCATACAAGAGGGCACTGACAATGACGTGTTTCTGCTTGGGCTCATATTTTAAAGGTGTAAAATCTTTGTGAAGAGTCCATTCACATTTTTTTTCATTGTCCCAAGTGCTTCATGTGAGAATGGAACAAAACCTCACACACCACCCAGAAAACAGATTCAAATTCTACGCACAAGAAGACACCAGATTGATAATCGTAGAAATCAAACTTATAATGAGATAAAGACCTCAAAATGCTAGATGTAAAATACTGGGTAGTATTTCCCTCTCACCCTTTTTTGGGAGGCAAAGAGGGAGAGAGCAAAGAGAAACTTCAGTAGAAGACCTTTGGTTAAAAGTGAGCATCCATCTATTATTTTCAATAGTCAAGCCTTCTTTCCTAATTATTCTCCAGTACAGTATTAATTCAGTTTTAAAATACCAGAAGACAGATATGGGTCGGGGAACAAAAATCATATCACTCCAATTTATTAGCACTGGGCAGCTTTCAGTACTGTTCACAATACATGATTAGCACCAATCTGACACAGGAAAGCAAGTGACTTTGAATTACAAGTTATTTTTCTCATAAATATTTTAAAAAGCAATACATATATTCAAGTAAAATCAACGCTACTGCCAAAATGCTCAACTTCCAATTTCTCCAAGCTCTTTGCCTCCCTGTGAAAAGCTGTTTCCTGTCTACAGTCTTGCAAATATTCAGTAATTTCGTCTACTTCCAAATGACAACTGCCTCTGACTTACTTTTTTTTTTTAACATTTAAAGAGATTTCTGAAAAAAATTTTAAAAGATCAGAGTATCCAGCAACACACCAATTACACAGCACACTTCATCAATTTATAGAGGTAAAATGAAACAATGAGATAATAGCTACAAGCGTGCATTAAAAGTTAAGATGCAGCTCCCACTTTCAATACAAAAAATGCCGCCAAGGTGGAGGTCTTTGGCAAGAGGCAGCGCCATCGATGGAAGTCCATCTGGATGGCTACAGAAGCGTTCTTCTCTGCCTCAGTTTTAGTCTTTGCTTTCAGTGTACAAGCTATGAGGGAAGACCTAAGCCTTAGAAAAACCTCATTAAAAAGTTGTGATTAGACTTACCACATTCATCCTAGAAACTACTGGTGACTGAGCAGTTAAGTAGCATGCCCTGGCAGGCAACGTGCAAAAGAAGGCACCAGGTCATTAAAACTACTAACTAACACTATTATTCTTCACATCAATTCGTACCCCTTAGTCATCCTTGATAAGGACTAGTCAGCTTTAAAAAACAAGTATATGTGAAGTCCTAAAATAAGTCAAGCTCTCCTTCAGCTTCATTTATTAAATCGCCTCCCAAATGAACCTCCACTTCTGCCATTTAAAGAAGGGAGTAAATTCTTAGAATAAGCCAACGGTTTTTTTGCTTATTAGCTTATTGTCATTATGTTTATAGCTATGAAGAAGAGCTGCGAGACATAGATATTAAAGGCGCACATTAAAGAGACCCAAATGACATGCAATGGAAAGGAAAGAAAATCTCAAAATTAGATTTACAATAAAAGCTGTTAAAATAAACAGGCTGAAATGGATACGTTAGAGCAACCTGTAGAAAGAAAAATCTGAATAGATATAAAAAAAACCAAAATCAAGCTGTTTCTGCTATGTCCTTCAGCAAACAGAGCCTGGGGCAAATGCTTCTCGACTGGTTTGATCATGCCAGAGAAGAGATTAAAAAAATAAAAATAAAAAGCAAGCATGCTTTTACCAACACAAGAGGAAAATATCGGAAGCTGAAAGCAGAGCACTCTGATACGCACAGCGCGCATCTGTTTCAAAACTATTTATTTCTACATCAGCAGCACACAGAAGACACCAAGCACAGGCTTACACAATCTCAGCCCACCTACCGTCCTCCTTGTCCAGCACCATCATCTCCGCAATCAAGAAAAGTCCGGGGACAGATGCTTCTTCTCCAGCAGCCTCCGCTCAGGGGAGAAGAGAACAAGTCTCTGGGAACACAAATGAGCTACGGTACAGCTGATCGTCCTTTAGCAGCAAGTGAGCTCTAATTACCCAGTTGTCCAGCTTTTAACCTAGATTGCACTCAGTTAGAATTACACTCAGAAATAAAGCACTTTGCAGATACAAAAGCAGTCTCACCTACTTTTGTGCCTCAGAATTGCAAGGAACTAAAACTGCAATTTAGAAAGAAGGGGGATCAGAGCTGTTTCTTTGGTTCTCACCTTCTAAATGGCTCAATTTACACAGTATAATCTATTTTAATGTAATTGCATTTGATAGCTCATAACCCTGGCTGTTGCAACTACGCAGCTTTCAACCTTATAAAGAGTTTTCCCTCTGGATTTAAAGCTGAATCTAAATCTAAAATTATATCCGGAGAGGGTGGAATACCTAAGCCTGGCTACTGCTGCCTCCGTCTCTCAATTTGTGAGCTTTGCACACTTGCTATTGAATAAATGCACATATTTCCCAGGGACCCCTCTCCTTGCGCTGCCAGGCTTTCCCGGCCAGCCGCAGCCTTCCCGGCTCAGCAGCACCACCTGCAGCCCGGCCCCGGCCCCGCCGCCCCGCAGGTACCGCCGGCTCCGTGCCGGGGACCGAGCCTCCTCGGCGCGGCAGGGGGAAGGACGCCCAGCAACGGAGCTTCACGGGAACCCGGTTCTCTTCGCGGTTATGAAGGCGCTGAGCCAAAGCTGGGCTGGTATTCCAGATCTGCTCCCCTAAGAGCCGGGATTTCGTCTGGAACCGGCCGGTAGCCTTCGGCAGGGGGGGGGCTCCAACCTCCGCAGCGGGTGCCGGCGACCCAGGCTGCGTGACACCAGCCCCGCTACTCGCAGCTAGATTTCACACATCTGTTGCGACCTAAAACTTGATACTAATCTTCTGTACAAACATTTGGGGTTTGTTTTCACATGTACGTATTGGTTTCAGGGAATGCTCTGGGGAATATAGCTCCATTTTCACTAGGTCGATATTAAAATGAATTTAACAAATCAAATGCGGTACAAACCCGTACAGGTTTGCTCCACTTTTCAGAGATGCCACCAATGCCCAAATATAAAGCGACAAGTTTGGGGCCTGTGTCTTTTACGCTTCCTCTTGCAACTCGCAATCCTTATTCAGACAAGTCATCTGTTGTCTCCGATGGCGCCCGTAAGAATTGCGGGATCAGACGCTTCGCTACCAAGATCAACAGCACCAATTCACTCCTCTCTGCCTTTTAATCCGAGAAAACATTTCATTCCCGCTTTAATGATACTCCTTCCTCCCCTTTACAACTGATACAACGGGACTCTGAAAAGCATGATAGCGGGCTCAAGTTATATATCCTTAATACCGATTTTTAATTAGATTCCTTATCCCCAGCTGAAGTGGCTTTTCCTTCCCCCTTCATTCAGAATACTTAATCCTAACAGTCCTTGAGCATATTTGATGTTAAATGTATCACTTTACATCAAACCGTTTTCATCTAGTACTTCGAACAACTCCTGTTTCCTAGTGATACTAGTTTGCAAGTGTTGAATATGTATTTTAGCGTGAGTGCAACCACCGTAAATAATCATTTTATTTTAAGAAGTATCACAAGCTAAAAAGGAGGAGGACTTTATCCCAAAGATTAAAGTCTAATAGTTAAAAGCATCAGTGCAAAGAGAAACAAAACCACAGGCTTTCTAAATTTGAGGTATTTTAATACTTCTATTTAATACTACTATGTGCCTCCATTAGAAAACGATGAACTCCAAAAATGCTCCGTCTTTCTCTTTGCGTACTTTTCAACCCCATCACCTTCATAAAGGACAAACTTACCCCAAAATATATGGTATGTTTAAGCTTACACAATTTGGTAATTACAAGAAAGGCAGATTTTTTGACAAATCTGAAGTTACCCATTGTCTATCGCTGCTGACTTCTGTGGCAGAGCAAACTAGCAGACATAACACGCTTGTAAAAATATGCGGTACCAGATCAATGTAAGTTTTATTCCTTTACTGCTTCAGCATGTCATAGAGGCTGGATTACTCCCTTTGCAAATGGGTATTTTTAAACACTTTATCTGCTTACTCATTTCACACACCAACAATAAAAAAAGTTTTCTAACCCCCAACACATTTGTACAGCAATTAAAGTCAACTACAATTAACACAATCTGTTGGAATTAATCATGATACCTGATGTCAGTTTACTTTTTAAAGCAGAAATCTGGTCTTTGCGATCAAAACATTTATGTATTTGAGAAATATCTTAACTCTCATTATCCTGAAATTTATAAATGCACTGCATGGTGCGTAGGTTGGCTTGCCCACAGCAAACTCAGCAGTGATTTACACAGTGGAACTGACTAAAATGCAAGCCTTGAAGTTTTTCATTCTCAGCCTTTCTCTTTTTTACCCCTGTCTCTCTTCTCTCACTTCCTAACATTTGTTTTGGGAAGACATTTGCCAAAGTTCCACTGTAAAATGGTATTTTCTAATATCAAGTCATGTTGCATCAGTCAAGTTATATTATGTCGCTTCAAACACACAAAATGATGTTACGTCCCTGACATAACTTGACGTGATGCCACAACACATCAAGTCAAAAAAAATTATTATAGTTGTTATTTTTTCAGTCTGCCCCTTCATCCTCAATGATATCTGTACAGACCACAGAAAAGTATTATTGCACCTCTACTACTTCTCTTGGCACCACGGAGTGCGTTTGCCAAGGAAGCCCTTCACTTACAGAGCCGTATAGCGGTTATTAGACTTCACGGGTGATACTGGTGTCACACTAGGGCTAGCACGTGCCCCTAAGGCACCGTTACAGCCCCGAGCCGGGGGCTGCAAGAGCGGGAGGCTTCCTCTGAGGCCATGGCTATGGCCCAGCTTGCCAAGTAGCCCTCAGGGATGCAAAAGCAAGGAGCACATTGCAACCTCTACCTACTAGGCAGCAAGTGTCCTCCTTGCAATGCACCAGGACTACTGGGAGGGGATGTTTCTGCAATCCTGCCTTCTCCATGCAGTAATAACTCTGAATACCCCCACTGCTGACAGAGACCTCAAAAGCAGAAAACTCTTTAAAAAAACCCCGTGTGGCAAAGCCTCTTAAAATCAAGGGGAGACCTGGGTACTAGGCACGTCGCCTGGACTTTTAGATGGTAGAAATCAGACCAGCCTCTGGAAAAAAAAATAAAAAAATAAAGAAGAGCCATTTATGGGAGTAGAACACCCCTTTTTATTAACAAGCTCATTCAAGCTTGATTTCAAAAGAAATTGGTTTAGTTAGCAAAAGCTTCCATTTTAGTCCATTTGTAACCTATGCAGGTCCAGCATCCCCTTTTAACATTCACAGATGAGCGGGCAAGTGGAGCCCATTTGAATCAGGCAGAAAGAAACGTACCAAGGTAAAATAACCTCTTCATAAAAAGAGTTTCTTGTCTCAATCTCACCTCCTGTCCCCAATTTCTCCAGTGCACTTTTAAAAGTGAGCATAATTTCTCCCAGAGCATAACTACTCCATCAAGAGCACAGAAGATTCCCAGGCATTACCGCAGTTTGTTGCTCTGATCTCCACATCCCTCTCATCAGGGGTTTGTTTCCTACTTTACTCCTTTTTAAGTGCACCCTGTACTAATTTCCTCTTTACCTCTACCATCGCCACCATTATTCCCTTTTATACAGCCGCTCATGAGATCTCCTGGAAGGAGGCTGTTGAGAACTGTCTGGATAATCAACAATTCTAGTTTCATTTCCTTACACCACCATCGCACCGGCCCCGAGCTCCTTGTGTTTAATGAGTACGTCTGCGACACTTGAAAGAACCCAAATACCCCTATTAGGAAACCCTCTTCAGATCTCAGTTTTTCCTCCCAGCTCACCTGTGCCTCTCGCTTCTGCGATGGAGGCAGAATCCTGCTGTTAGCCCGTCAATCAGACTGAAACGGATACAGGTTGGCAGGCACCCTCTGACAGACAGTCACTGGGATTAAGACATCACCCACTTATTGTTATTATCAAAGGGTATTAATGGAGATGTTAAAAGCCTTTCCTCCCTTTTCCTCTGACAGTCGAGCAAAATTCAGGGGACTCTCACAATGGACATCACCCCCGAAAGTGAGGTCAGAGAGAAACACAAACCTTGCTCTGCATATGTACAGCAGTAAGAATTTACCCTCGCTTAATTCCTCTGTCATTACTTAACCCTTTTACCTTTGTGCACAGGGGTGAGAGATGAGGAAAGCCTTTCTACTGTTATCTTTCGCTGACCAGTTAGATAAGTTCATTCCCTCTTCTCCAACACGCGCGTTTTTGACTGGAGCATTATAGACCCCATTAATAACACTACATCAGTTTACTTCAGAGGGCTTCAAGAAACTGGAGGAAGAAAAGACTCTGGGAGAGGGATTCTCGGCCCAGAGGCATGTGACGAGTCTGCAGCAAGCTCCCTCCCCACGCACCTCTCTGGGGCAGTGAGCATTTAACCTTCTAGTTGTCAGCGCTTCGGCCCCCTCCCACACAGCCGGATCGCGCAAGCGAGCCCGTGATTTCTCGTCGTGCCCCATCTGACTCCACGGTGTCGTGGCAGGCGGATTCTCACCTTTCTGAAGCAGAAACTCCACATCAAAAGGAAAGGGGGGGGGGAAGGGGTAGAGAAATAGGAAAAAAAACCAGCAAAGAAAAGCATCTCCCACTTGCCTCTTTAGCCTGGTATCCACTTTTCCGAGTTAAAGCCCCCCCGCCAGCCCGACAGAGAGACATTTTATGGCAATTTACGCAATCACGTAAGACAGCACTGACTGCAATGGGAACGCGGGGCGGCATTTCGGCACGCCACAGCCTCGGATGCCACCGAAGTTGGCCCGGTGGTGACACACGCTAAGGCCACCAGACCTGATGGCGGGCCCGGTGACAGGGCTGCAGGCGTCAGGCGCTTCCCCGCTGGCCGCAGCACTCGCCGG
>NW_009649851.1:1445399-1455399 GCF_000708025.1 Charadrius vociferus | reverse complement strand
CTCACCTTCACCCATGTCAAGACAGCCATGATTAAACTTGCTTGTTTGGCAACTCTACCCACTCTAAAGCACACCTTGTACACGTCACTTAAAGCCAAGGGGGAGAAAACCTCCACAAATGCCTCCTCTTCTCCCCCACCAAAATACCCACCTTGTAGCTAAGCTTGAGCTTGCTTGGCAACAAACTTGCTGAGCTACATTCATTTTTTTCCAAGCATAAATATGACTGGGAACACAAAGTTGTGTTTCATCAGTGCAGTATTTTTTCTGTGAGTACACACATAGAAGGATAAAAATGCCTTCAGCTTTGTAACGCAACAAACCCTGTTAATTCTCTGGTCTTTAACTTCCACTGTATGGCACATACTGCACCCACAGGAACTTGGTCCATCTAACTCAATGAATCTTTTTTTTTTTTTTTTTCTTTCCTCTGAAAGAACACAGCAGCACTTGAAAAAAAACCCACCCTGGTGAACATCACGCATTGACTCATTTCTGAGTGTATTTTTGGTCCTCAAGCCCATTCCTTTTCTCACTGTGGCCAAGGAGACTTCAGGGTGCAAAGCCAGAACCTCAAGATCTTACTATGCAACTCTTGAGCCTTAATTCCGAGTTTGCTACAGGGGTGACGCAGTTTCATCTAAACACAGACTTACTGAGTAGCGGGTGCTTGTCTGCATGCACTGAAGCTCAAGGTCACTGTTGGGTTACCTAAGGTAGAACAGGAAGAAACTGAGGAAACCGATCTTGGCTTCGGTAGCGTGCTTAGGAAGTGATGTTCACACTTGAGCTGAGAGAGATGTGATCACTGGAGATGAAAAAGAAAGAGGTGGAGGGAAAAAGCAAGAGACAAATTTACATACATGCATGCACATGAGGGAGCATCACACAAGGGGAGAAGAATAATGCAAAAAAGTACAAACCCCAAAACATTCCCAAACATACATCCTGCAGTTTGAACAGCCTGCTGTAATCCTACAGTCACAGTTATGGGGATTTTTAGGTTTACAGCTTTAATAAGATGAAGGGATGAACCCCAGTATAAAGGTCCCCACTTTAGGTAAATGACTTTTTTTACAGTGTGGTGAAGCATTGTTCTGCATGGTTGTCAAGTATATCTGTTCAGCGAGTAATTTCAGAGAAGTGAGCGAGTTTCAGTAATTTTTGAGCCGCCTTCACCCAGTAGACTGGAAATCTCATACAAAGAATTTTACCACACTTATTTTTCAGTACCCTGACACTAGAGAGGACCAGCTAGATCAGTCCTTTGAAAAGCGCTTACGTAGGTAATGGGCACCATAACGAGTGACTGGGAAAACTTGACACAGATCAGTGGCAGAACTGGGAATAAGCCTCTTTTCCCTGACCCTCCATTCTCTGGAACAAAGCGCTAAAGCAGTTCGCTGCCAGAGGAGGACCAGGCAACACCGTCGCCGAAGTGCCAGTTTATCATTAACCTGCACTGTTATTCATTCAATTATGATATCTTACACACACCCTGTCTAGGCAGTACTGAGAAGTCATCATGCTCAATACTGCAGAAACTACAGATAAAAGCAAACAGCTGTGCTCTGCCTGAGAAGGCTTCTGGTCTAATACTAATTTCTGATACTCCTGGTGTGGGAGGGAAGAGGCACACGGGAATAAAAACACCTATGTGCTGCAGGAAGGGCTCAGACCTCTGAGTCTAACCTGAGGTCCTTGCTCACTAGCTGCTCTTACTTCTCTTTTGCTAGTCTTGAGCATGAGCAAGGGAAAATGAAGTTTCTTAAGAACAACGTGCTGTTCTTATTAAATTGCAAAGGAAGTCTGCAATACACTTAAGTCAAGCCTTTAGCAGACCCGTGAGGTTTCATATTATCCTATGCTTGAATGAGGCAGATGACTGGAGCAAAAACCAGCTAATGACATAAAAGCATTCTTCTACTTTCAGTCTCTCTTAATTAAGGAGTTGGTTAATGTTTCAGTGTTGGGAATTATAAAGCTTCATCAGGGAGGTTACTATGTTTTTTATTTTATGTTTCCTGACAGGAGGGGAAAAAAAAAAAAAAATCAGGACCAAAAAAGAAGAGAGAGGTGATTAGGTCATGTGCCAGTCAATCCCACAGTGAAGGCAGTATCAGGCCATACCAAAGACCACTGCTGCACATGGTGAATTTTGCAGCTATTTCCAAAGTCAGATTTCGGAGCAGATGAGACTTCTGTCTGCCAGTTTAGACACATGGGTTTTATTTCTTGAATTCACACAAATAACCAATACAATTTGCACAGCTCTATGCTAGATTAGCTACAAAAGATCTCTGTGTTATTACCTATTTCAGAATCACTTGCACCTACGTTGCTAGTGTCAGAACGGAGTGACCAGGGGCCTGACCTTATAACCACAATTCAGCAGTCCGGTAAAGGAGGAAAATCACAAGCACTCTAAAAAGTTATGTTCACACAGAACATGGGCTGCAGTTCAAAAGACCACTTAAATACATACCTGAGATCTGCAGACCTCAATTATGTCTAAACTCCTGCTTGATTTACTTAACTTCTCTGCCTATACATTGTAAAAATTAATCACTTGATTCTGTTACTATGTTTTCCGTGAAATGAATGTTAAATATTTTCATAAATATAGGCTATTTTTTAAAAAAGAAAATAGTGTGTTAAAAATACAGCATTTCCTTTGATAGAAGGAAAATGGCAAAGCTTCAAAAATAGTACCTCTAGAGAATGAGTTCTTTACCAGTGTGATATAAGGCGAGCACTTTAAGCCATTAGGCTTTACAATCTGTAATGACCTTTTAGAGAAATTTACAGCTGATAAATTAGTTATTCAGAAGTTTTGCTGCTGCTCTCCATAGCAGTTAGAAAGATTTTTTTTTTTTTTTCAAAAATAAAAGTAGCAAGACCTAAATTCTTAGTCTGCTTCTTGTTTCATAAGACATTTAACAGGCAGATTCTGCCCCTCCAGAACAGCTCCGCTGCAATGAACTCCTTAAAGTTTCATTCTCCATGAAAAACTGGCATCAGAAAGGGTTTGTGAGTGGGTATAAACTACTGGAGGATCAGGTTGGGTTTGACACTTTGCAGACCAACTAGTGTCTCCCCGGTACTAATACATCTGGGGAGAAGTGCAAGTCTAAGGCAGAGGAATTTATGACCCAAGTGAATGGCTTTAGAGGAGGCCCCGCCTAGGAGCTGGGTCAGGCTGGCTTCCCCCGGGCTCTGGGGAAAGCATATTGAGGAGATACATCTTTTCCAGGAGGTGCCTCCTTTCTCTACTTCTTGAAACTGTCCCAGGCTTAAGTGAGACATGTTCTTCCACTTGTATGGTAAATCAGTTCTCAACAGTGATGTAGAAATTTCAATTCATACTGAAGTTGAGCAAAAGTTCAAGAATGCACTTTTAGCCCAACCTCTCTGAGCAAGTCAGCACATGGACTCTGACTCTGCCACCTCTTCACGCAGCAGTATCTGCGCAGAATTTCCAGAGCCCTTTAAAGTACATGGAAAAGAAGCCTTATAAGAGCCCATAAAACACCCAACACACTCCTTCCACCCTCCACCCCCCCAAACCTTATGGATAAATTCTGGTGACAGCGTTTCTATAATGTCTCTCACTTTCATTTGGACCAACAATCACCTTTTTTGTGTATCCTTCTCTACTTCAGAGTTCATTGCTACTGCAGTGTTTTTTTGTAGATAGTCCTGCCTTTTATTCCTTACCTTGGTGGGTGCTGTAGGTAGACGTGAAAGACAAATCTGGCATCCACATATCTGCCTCAGTTGTTTTATGGAGGAATCCAGTGAGACAGTGTCTGGTTCTGGAGTGACACATGGAGCTCTCGGGCTTGCTGCCACATCCACTGTTCTGATCAGAGCTTATTGCTCCCAGCCTGATGTCAGGCAGAGACTAGTCAAATGTGAGATGGGTGAACAGAGGCTGAGCCCCAGAGCTGGCTCTTCGTAATCTGTTACTATCAGTTCTTCTTTATACTGCAGCAGCACACAGGGGTCCCAGTCATGGAACTAAACCATAACATACTGTCCAAAAATTCCAGTGCCTTTCTTCAAAAAGATACTTTCTTTCCTCAGTGTCTTGTTGTTGAAGAGACCAGGCAGAATTGATACAGAATAGTCAGAGGTGGAAATACAATAATTGAAAAGACAAAACACAATGTCAGACTCATGCTGCTTTGTGACGACAATATCAAAGGTGCTGCCAGTGTCCCATGTTTTGTGGTTCCCTCTGAATTTAGTTGGCATGGGTGACATTTGCCAGGTCTTCATAGCATCACACTAACAATGTATCATCTAAAAATATTGACTCTGTAGGAAAATGGCTGCTGGCACAATAGCAGTAGGTGCACACAAAGAATATGGCATGGCTGCCGAACACACAACAGAGGAATTCCAGCTATTCCTATGTCACAAGCCAGGGAGGGTCTGTTGCACTGGACTATGTTTTGCACATGATTTCATCAGCATCCAGTTCAGCCTGAATCTAACGGTGATAAGCTTCTTGATCCGGTAACATGTGAGAGGGGAAAACACATCCATAAGCCAGAGATGAATATTTTACCCCCCCCTTTTTTTTTTTTTTTTTAATAAACCCGTCCTGTGAAATTACAAGATTTCTTTCCCAATCCAAATGCAGAAACAAGTTCAATGAAGATGAAAGTTGCTGAAGATCTTCTGATAAAAGCAGGCAGGTGGAGGGTCTAATGAAGGCATACACTATAGTCCACGTCTTGCCAACATTTCTTAATGAATAATATGTGCACTCAGATGAGAATAATATTGATTGAGGTCTTCAGGGAAAATTCTCTAGGAAAAATTTTTATTCTAGGAGCGAAGTCCTTTTTTTAAGATTTTGATCTTTTCCTGCTGCAACCTTTCTCCTCCCCTCTCTTTGTGCTACCCAAAGCAACTGACAGCCAAAAAATGAAAAGCCTGCCCTGCATCTAATGTATCTATCAGATCCAGAAAGAAATTTATATACCGGTACTAAGAATGGCTGCACCATTCTCCTTAGCTGGTAGAGGGCACAGCAGTGTGTAATTAGGACTGGATTACTTTACTCAGAACTGGAGCAGAGAGCAGATGTCATGCATTAATATTGGCATTTGATTCCACACACTTTCTCTGCCATGTTTGCAAAAACAATTTGCCTTCCTATCTTGGATCTTGCCTTGCGTTTACCCTCAGGTTGCTATAATGCAAACAAAAAGCCACCAGTAGCAATATGAAAGTACATGTAGAGGGACAGGCCCATACAGAGCAGGTAGAGTTTGTGATTTAATTCCTAACATAAAATATCAAGTTATTTTCTGATTACATTGGTTAGATTAATATGGCCGGTATATTTTACTAGACACCAGCACAAGAGGTCATGACATTAAAATGCATTTGTTAACATAAGCCAACAGTAAAGAAAGATACACCTTACTCCAAATTAATGTCATCAGACACTATCTGTAGAACATACGAGAGATGCATCTCCCTTCTCAAACATAGCCAACCCTTTCCTCACCTGTTTTTCCACACAGGGGACTTCAGTTTTGATTTTGCTCCTGTTCAATTCATATACAGAATCCTTCCAGAGGGCCTACAACAAATTTTTGAACATGCTGTTAAAAATATTGGCCCCAGTTCTGAACTGCAGCCAGCTTGCATTTGATAGCAGCTTTACGGCTGCAGCTAGGTTCTGGAGGTTTCTTAGGAGTAAAAGATGATCTGCCTTAATTTAGGAGCATCCAGAGGCTGATTACAATGGTCTGTACTGCGGCAGCCCAGAATATACTGGGCAGCATGCAGCCCAGCAGAGTGACAAACTCTAACTTCATATGTATGGATGCAACCCAAAGAGAGTAACCACTGAAACACTGTTGCAGCGGTATGTTTGGCTTCAAGACACACTGTTTGCTTTACTTAGTGATGGAGGATGCACATCAGACCCAGACCTGTAACACCAGCATCACCCATTTGCAGGTGGTAACGCCTCTTTGCATCATGCAGGGCTGCACCTATACAAACATTTTGGGAACAACACTGAACTCTCTCCAGACCTATGTAACCCCACCTCTCCTGCCTCTGTTCTCTTGTCATGCCAGCCACAGGGGAAGGGCGGGGGGTGTGATTGCAATAACAGAGTCACAGCTCTCAGACTGAAAGATTTTGTGCTTGCAGGCCACCGAGTCCATTCCCCATGAAAAATTGTCCCTTTTTTTACCTACTCCCTGTACACCACGGTGGAAACTCCCCTAGTCCTAAAGAAGGGCTATATGTTGAATACTTACTTGAACAAAATGACGAATTGCCTTACCAAATTAGGAAAAGACTGGGGAAATCAGATAGGCAGGGTCACATTCTTCTAGTTCGTGAGCAAATGACAGAAGTGCAAGAACTGCTATTCTAAAACAAGAAAATAACTGGAGTAAAATGGTAGTCGTCGCCACAGTTCTTTTTAAGCAGGTGAGCAACTCAGTCCGAAAGCTGTAAAGATAACTACAGAAATGATATCATTCCCTCAGTGAAAGCTAGAAAAGCTTCTCTGCTCGCAGGGAGGTCAAGAAGTGAGAGCCCAGTGGATCATTTGTTGCGTTTTTAATGCTTCATGGCTCAGGGTCAGTCAGAAATCCCTATCCTAAGGTCATGGTTAGGGCAGTCTGGAAAACAATCTTGTTTCTTTTCTGTTACCGGCAAGGCCTTGCTCAGGCTCTGCTATTTCTCTCTCTCACAGCAGATTATTACAGCCCAGTCCTCCTGCTTATCACACTATGGTTAAATTCACCCTAGGCGCTGACACGCAGCTTCTCCAGGATCACAGTGGCCCAAAGGACCTTCCCTGCAGCAGTCCACAGAGTTGCAACGCGATGCAACAAACAGCCAACCAAAGCTAACCCTGGGCAGCGGTGAGGGGAGTAAAGTTCCTTACCGTGCCTATTGATAAGCGAGCACTAATATTTATTTTTAGCTTCATTTTTAAACAGCATTGACAAGAGAGAACAAGGAGCATGGATGGCAGCAAACTTGCCTGTTAACTAAGTACCAAGTCCTATTTCTACTGCTTTGGCCTCTTGCCACTGCAGCAGTGTGGCTGCACCTGACACATGGGGAAGCAGTGGTAGTCATCTATCTCCTAACCTGCTTAGGAGACGGTTTGACTTAGAAGAAGCTGGGAAGAACAGTTTAGAGGGCCTGCTAATGACTACATCTGTTTTAAAGAGACATATTTTGACTATAGTTTCCATACCAAACAGTCACTGGAGTCAAGTGATTACTTAAAAAGGCTGAGATATAACTCTGCAGCATTTTATAATGGATTTAATAGCTAAGCCTTAAAAGAAAAAATACCACCATCCAAACACACAGCTGAAGCACAGGCATTTAATGAACACCCCTCACTGCTTAAATATGAATTCACACTACAACACACTTGCCAATGATCTATATTACCTTGCATTACTAGTTTATCAAATTTACCTCAAATATTTATAAATCAATAGATATAAGCATGCATTTGAAAGTAAATATCAAAAGTGCATTACACACAGAGTTCTTATACACTCTCTAATTAAATCAAATAATCACATTTTTCCTTATTAAATACTATATGGATAAAATACAGCTTGCCGTCAGTTCTGAGCACTAAAATACCATTAGGAAGAAACACTACGGCCAAAAAATACAAGAGAGAGAGAGAGAGAACATGCCCATAGAAGAACACTTAACTGAAATGTCACTGTAAGATCTAATGCCATGGAATGACTAACAATAACGTATATATTACTTTTAAACAAGTGACCAATTTTGGATAACTCTACCTCTTTGTCTGGTACGCTAGTTTCAGCCCAGTGAGCTATAGCTGTGCAGGGAAAGCAGCAAAGGAGTCTCCTAACCTTCCTGCACATTTAAAAAAAGTCTCCTCAGAAAGCAAGGATAATTCCTCATTTCCTCCAGCTGCTTATTTACTGGTGCTTCCTTGCCCTCCTTTAATTAGAGCTAAACAACACCAACAACTGTCCCCCCCTGATAGTTTTTAAAAACTCTTTCCAACTAAGAATCCCTTTACTCATCAAGGGGTACGAAGACACACTGAGGATAGCTGTATAATTTGGAACAAATTTCTCAGTCAGTCCCACTTTAAAGCTTTTATATACCTAAGAAGTCTAGCCCTGCCTGAAAGACAGTGATTAAAGTTTTTAAAGAGTACAGAGATTTTTACACATCGTATGATGCTCAGGACCAATTACATGTCATCTTAAGTACTTAACTAAAGCATTTTTTATACACTAAGAATCAGTTAAGTGGAAGGTGACAAATTAAACTTACATTTGAATTTTGCCATTGCCTTAATCTCAAGAGATTATGCATCGTATTTCAAGAATGATTTCAGAAAGCTTTCAGTAGAACAGTCTCTGTTAAGTTGGCTTCAGGAGCACTGCAGAAGTCTGAAAAAAGAAAACACACAAGGAAAATTTGACATACTCAAGAGCAAATAAGCGCAAATAACAACAACCAAAGTGTTGCAATTAAGCCCAAAATAATGCAGGTGGCATCACATAAGGGGGTCTCAGTCAAGAGAGACTCAGTCTGCACAAGGACATTAAGTGAGTTTGTTCTGTTTCCAGGCAAGAGCAATAAAACCCAGGTTTTTCTTTCTCCAACATGCGACAAGTTAATTTGCCACATGTAATAACATGATACAATGATTTACATTTCTCTAACGAATGCTTTTCTCAAGCAAATATGACTTAGACAAATTCTAGGGAGAAGGGAATATAATAAAACTTTTGGGAATGAGGCAGGAGGTCTTACAGCTAAAGCACTAGACTGAAACAAGGGAGACTTGGAATTTATTCCAGGTCTGGTATATGTTTTCCACACAACTTTCAGCAAGTCTCTGGGGCACCAAAGTAAAAGTCAGGTGGCTGATAATTGTTTTCATAAATGTTTAGGTGCTTTTGGCACAAACATTCATTTAGAAAATAAACAGACATAAACTAAGAGTGTAATCCTAGGCTAACCCAACCCTGGCCACCCATCCCCATGCCCTCTTTTGGAAGGGTTGTTGTTGTTAGTATTATTCTTTATTTATGTACCTATTTACATGGATTTTGTTAGTGACTGGGGCTAAAGAACAACTTGAAGGGCAGGCCTTAGGCGTGTTGAAGGGAAATAGTAGGCATACCTTGGGCTGGCATTGCTGATCGTGTGACCAACATGTAGCTCCTCATACCTGCGTACCCCACACTACAACCTCATTTGGGAAAGCAAACATACATTTGGCACAAAATATAGTAGTGGCCACCTTTCTTCAAAATATAGGCAAATGGCTTGACTTCTCTTTCTTGTAAAAAAATCCACCAGCATGACCCCTGTGATCACTCCCCAGCAGATGGGAGAGCTGGTATAATTCTTTCATGTGCCTGAGCAGATGTCACCTGGACCAACTAACTAACCAGATAGTCTTTTCTGGCTTAGGGTGTGCTCCTGCAACTTCTCCTGCTTAATTTATGTGTAATCATTAATAAATAATTGGGCTGGGGGAGAAAGCATTACTCCAGGTGATGGAATAGGTTACTCATCCTAGTTTCCATGCCCTGCCTTGCAGATTCTGTTTGTGTTTTACATTAAACAGTCCTTGGCTAATTTGTGACCAGTAGCATAGGGATTTGACCCCACATCACCCTCAGACGGCTAGAAGGCAAGGTCTTATTCTCCCATTCTCTATGTTTGCATCCATGTCAGTTTAAACAGGGAGAGCTCCATTCAGAAGGACAGAGAAAGTCCTTCCACCTAGGATGCTCAATAGCCCAGGGAGGAGGGTCTCTCCTGGGAGGTGTAGGTTTGGGTAGCTCAGGAGGAAGGACTAGAACACAGGTCCCACCCTACTTGCGTGAGGACTCTGCCCACCGAGGCATTGCACGAGGAAGACGAGTATGACTTGCCCAGGACCATAAGTATGTGCCAATGCCAAGCATAGAGTTTGATTCTCAGTCCTTTG
>NW_009649851.1:1405399-1440399 GCF_000708025.1 Charadrius vociferus | reverse complement strand
CTTTTTTTTTTCCCTCCCTTTTTTTCCATCTTGTGATCTTAACCCAGCTGGTGAGGGAGAAAATTCCCATGTGAGGCATGTGGGTGGAGCCCAATTGTGTAAGCTCCATGCTCATGAAGTGTTTGGCATGGATCCGCTCGCTTGCTTTGTTTTCCATGGCCGGACACAGAGGGAAACCACATTCAGCACATTAACAGCTGCCACCTGTTGCTCTGTGCTACTTCAGAGGAACCTTGAGGCTGGGGAATCACACTGTGCTCAGGCCCTTGATCTCCAGGGAAGTTTGAGATATCAAGGGCGTGCATTTGTCCCCACGCTTTTCTTCCTTTTGCAGGGCATGATGCAAGTGGGTTTGGGAGCCCAAATGGAGAAGAGGTCCTTGGAGCAACTTGAGCACTGCTTTGGTGCAGGTGACTAGGAGGAATTTTCAAGCTCCATTTGATATGGCTCTCCTGAAGACAAACTCATCTTGGTTAATTCCCTGTGGTCAGAAATTTAGCTGCTACAGACTACTCCAGAAATCTTAAGTACCTCAAGCATAAGTACAAGGAATAGCAAGGGAATGCGAAGAGAAAGATCTTACTAACCTTGTCAATGACATTTGTAGGACATCCACCAGATTTCTCCCCTTCTCTGTTCAGTAGAGGTTAAATAGATCTCCATTCCTATGCACTTTCCTGTACATATGTAAAGCAAGAAAAAAAAAAGAAAGCGTATCACTAATGCAGTTAATTCTCAGTATCTTGAAGCAATTGACACAAGTACATGAATTAAGTCATCACTTTATATCACTTGAGGCAAATGTGCTATTTGGAGTACCTCTTGGTAAGAATAAGCAATTTAAGATCCATTAGTATTTGGAATATTCTGCTTCATTAAAACCACAGTCATCCCTAAATGTAAATGAGTGGAGAGAAGAAGCTATCAACCTCTTGGTTGTACTAGACAAACTTAAAAACTCTTTATATTTCAGAGTAATGTAAAAAGGTATTAATATAAATACAAGAGAGGCCTTAGGTTTCCAAAAGAGGGTTCTCCTACCTTGGGTTGAAATTCCTTATAACTTTTTTAAGTTTGAAAACTACGATGTGGATTGATGGGGAGAAAGCAATTCTGGTGTATAGATTTTAAGCTTTTAATATCATTCCAGGGTAGTTTTGCAAAACACTATGTCTGTGTTCCATTCAGGTACTTGCATACCAAAATTCATTCTCCTTTATAATGGCCACAATGCCTAAGATTATGGGAGAACCAAAATTATTTTTTTTTTTTTAATAATAAATACCTATACTCTGTCTTAATTTAAAATTTCCAAATGATTCAGGGCCCCCTTGCCCTGGGCTTGACCTGAAGAACTTTAAGATCAAATCAATTTCTTTCATTTATGATACTGTGTTCTTTTATGGTAAGTATTATGGAGAATATAAAAGCAGTGGTTTCAGATTTTAATTAGACCTGTGACACATCTGTAGTGCGCTAAACAAAATATAAAGATTTGTTCAACACTTATGGTAACAGAACAAGGAAAGAATCTTGAAAAATTTCTGGAAAAAATAATGTTCTTTTTCTCCTCAGTTCAGTCACATTCAAGTTTCAAGAAGTTCCTCAACTTTAAAAAGCTATTTTTGTCTAAGCAGTAAAGGTAGGGATGTTACAGAAGTCACAGGGATTTCTGGAAAAACCAAATCCTTTCACGGTGGTGTCTAATTTAGTCTTAAGTCTTTTCCAAATGTTGAAATACACTTTCAGGGCCACAGACCTTACAATTCATATAAAACTGGAATGTCTGCAGGTAATGGCTGTCAACTGAATGAGAGATAGGTATTATTTCGCTACTGAAGAATGAATAGTTGGATCCTGGCTTTCACTCTTCCCCAAGGGGCCAGTCCAACTTTCCCTGAAGCCACTGATTTAGGTGAAACAGCTGTCCAGCAAAGTAACTGATCAATGGGTCAGGCTACAAACATGTGTCCATGTTGACAACAAGATGCTACTGGAAGGAACATACTAGGTGATTCTTGCCATGCAATGTTCTTCCCCTGGAAGAAAAATTGCTTCCTGCTTTACACAAGGTACACATGTGGTTTGATAGGACCTCATGTCCTGTTGAAATAGTGACACAGTGCTGAGCTGAACTTACTGTTACACTGGTTGATAGGCTAGTAGACAGGTATGGCAAAAATAAATGCTTTCCAAACTATGCACATTAAGACCCTACAATATTCCAAGACTAGCGTATGCCCACTGTATGGCTTAGATCAGGGCTAGATTAACTCTGAAATATCCAAAAAATAGTTTCCATAACCAAACAAAGGCACTGGACTCTGGTGAATCAAGATTAGTGTTCTGCAGCTGTAGGGAAGATACTTTATAATTAAGCCTGCACCCTCCAGCAGATCTCAGTTGGAGGTACCAGCAGTCTTTGGCAAAAACTGGTTTGAAATCAGCCTAGCTTCCGGCTGAATAGCTCTGCTGGTGAGGAAGAAAAGCCTGTGTGTTTCTATGGCTCCCACACAGCAAAAACTCACCTAGAGTATCAGAAAACATGGACCTAATACATCTTTATTTCCTTACTTTTCATTTCTCCACAAGATTTATGATTCTATAAAAAAAAAAGAGGCCTATTTACAAGAATGGTTGCAAAATTAGCCATTAATTTTCTGCTCAAATGGATGTGATGGACACAGTGCAAAACGATCCTTAAATAACAGAACAGAAGTCAGTTTAAATCTGAAATTTCTATGTTTTTCGCTTTTCTAGCTTACCAATCTGCGTATAGATTCAATGGCAAGGTAGACCCCCATGTCAGGAACAAGACCTGTGCTGGCTGAATTGCAAGAACAGACTTGCAAAGACTGTTGTCCTAAAGTTTGAGAAAAGCTAAGTAGGATCTTCCACCTGACTCCTGATTCCGTATCAATATTTCTGATAAATGTCTAAAGTGTTTGAGCAGAGAAATAATATCAAGGATACTTCCCTCACAGCTGAGTCAAGCTGTGACAACAGGTCCTGAAAGAGGATATTTTTATAACGCTTTATCTTGTCATCATCCTTTTTTTCCACGTCTAGTTGTTCAGGGAAGAATAGCAAAGTCCTTTCATGTTGAATGGGTTTAAGGGTGGTTGATTGTTTATTTCCCTGAAGCTACTCAGTGCCTCGTGTCTCTGCATCCGGGTGAGACTGAGGTTTGTCAGGCAAATTCCACAGTAATGTTATTTTTAAAATCACTTCTAATGTTAGTTTCTCCTGGCTGACAGAAATGCTCTCTTTCCCATCTCCACATTACTACACAATCTGGCCAGCAATAGCTCAAAGTTGATAGCACACACAGGTATAAATTTAGTCAACTGTTGGCAAAAACTGGCTCATTACTGTGTCCTTGAGGTGACCCATTTCCACAAGCCTTCGCTTTGGTAAGCCCAGGTCAGAGCCACCTGCACCCCCGGGGCACGGAGAAAGAGGGAGCTCCTGAATGCACCCGCTCCTTTTGCTACCAGTGTTGCATTCCCACAGGTCTCTGCTCTCCCCACTTGCAAACTGGCCCATAGCTCCAATGCTGAAGTTTGTGCTGCTATTAGAAACGTGCTGTGAGGAAAAGCTGCAGAGCAAGAGGCTGTCGCGGGCAGCTCCCGGCCAGGAAGGAAGGCAAGAGGGACCAGAGCACTGGTGTCAGGGCCACCTGTGTGAGTAACACAGGCAGAAGAGCCACACGTCCAGGATGTGTGTGGGATAAGGTGTCACAGTACCTGGCTTTGGACTCTTTCCTCACCTCCCATCACACCACCATTTTTGGTGCCAGGCACATTGTTGTGGCAAATTCCAAATGAAAATGTCCTTTCCATGGCCTTTTGGCAGTTTCTTGGCCACAAACCTATGCAGTCCGTGGGCCTGAAGTGAGACTAATAGAGCAGCTTGCAATTCCTAGAGCTCTTACTTTAGACTCCCTCCAAACTCAAGTGGACCTTCTTACTTCACTGCTTCACGCACAGTTCAGATTCGAAAGAGATCTTGGCAACTCTGAGAGCCATGAAACATTTTAGAGTGATTAATAAGACTGCACACTTACAGCAAAGGATGACTCCTGCAGGACTCAGCCTACCTTTCCTGGTAACGTCAGATAACAATTCATCCAAGTAAAGTAGCTAACAAGTGGGGTTTTTCATATTCATTCGTAACAAAGTCTAAACAACAGGTATAACAACAAAGTGCTTAATACAAAATATTTTCAGAACAAAACAGATTAAAGATGTTCTCTGAAAGAAAACAAACCTATTCGTATTATAAATCCTCTGCCCAGGTCTCCAAATCACCCTTTTACCTGTCCAAATACATGCAACATTAAACTCTCTCTTCATTTTCTCATAATCTATTCAGCTGCCTTGGTGACACGTACTCTTCCTACCTGCTCTCATACTGGAGAGCCCATCTCCTGTACGACGCAATGTCACTGACACAGGAGGCTGTGCTTCTCCAGGCAAATTTCTGGGGCTCTGGCTATCAAGATATCAAAGCCAAGTCTCACAGTCGCCTCTAGTGCTATAACCCCTGCCCTCCCGGAGCTGACTGCGTGCCAGCCTGTGGTCTGGCAGAGTCCCTGGGTGGTGTCACTGCCACTGCCCAGGCACAGGAGGGGGATCCTGTTTTCTCACAGATGGCCTGTGTTTGCTGTGTGCAGCCAAGGGACGTGTACCACTAAATGGCAGGCTGTTTGGCTGGAGGCTTGCAGGCTGGTACAGCCTAATCAGCCTGGGTACTGCCGTGCATCTGTACACTGTTCCCAAGGATCGCAACAGTGGTCCTCAGAAACAGGCCAGCTATTCACTGCTGCGACCGGCTACGTTGCCTTTTCTAGTTTTATGTTGACAGCATCTTTAATGAGAAACTCTGACTGTTGCTTTCCACACTGCCCGTGTAGTTTATAATGGTTTTTTCTTTTTCTAATGCAAAGGTTAGGTCTTTCTTTGCTGTAATTTTGGATAAATTTTCTCCTTTGCTTGTCTGTTTTTTCCAGCAATACAGTATCAAGGAAGTCTCTAGCCACTTGGTGATACTAGTTGCAAAGCTCTCCCTTGTTTCCTTAGAGCAGAAAGCTGTCTGTGCTCACACAGGAAAAGACCATATGCTAAGAAATCCACTGTTGCTTTTGTGCCCCATATAGCCTTTCTCTTTTTTCCCTTAGGGAAGAGCAGTCACAAAGAGTCCCCTTACTTTGTGTTAGGAAGTGGAAGTGCTTACTGTGATAGTAGCACCGTCTTACCCAAATAGGCCAAGAGACAAGAGAACTCCTGAGGCTGAATCAGCTTTATAAAAATATCTATCTTTATTTATTTATTTGTATATTCATTTCTCATCCTCATATTCCACCCCCCACCCCCCCAGCCCCGGTAACCTGATATTCCTGCAAGTCTATTCCTTTGTTGCATTTTGGCTTCACTTCCTGTCAAATTATTTCATTTTATTTAGCTTCACCTGTCAAAATACATGAGCTAATTCTCTTTGTGATGGCCTGCCACTGCTTCTTAGTCTCCAGTGACAGGATGCAGCTACTGCATGCCTGCAGAGCCTGTGCCATGAAAATCACCTGGGCATCTTTACATACACATAAGCAGAGAAGACAGACCCAGAGTGAAATGCCTTGACCAGCTTAGCGCTGCTCTCAGGTACTGCCAAGCAAGAAACCTCTGCTCACAAGCATGGCCCTTTCATATCTTTTGTCTGGGTCACCAAATGTTCAATGTGTAGGGTCTAACACAATGAACGCCACCATTTATCTGAATTTATCCCTCAATAATTCTAAAACACCCTCTGGGGAAATTTCTGTAGGGTTCTTTGGGGGTAACACAACATTCCAGTACAATGGGTGTTCTGAAATAATTTCTTATTCTATAAGTGGACTGCATACTACTTGACTAAAGGCAGCACCAAAGGAGAGAACTCTCTGTAACACTATTGTATTTATTTTTGTCATTTTTACTGCTGTGATGCTGGGTGTTATAATTTATCTGACTTCTCACTCAATGTGCAGAGCTACAGTAGCTCCTTGTCACCTTGCAGCACAAAGTCCTTGTCTGGCTAGTCTGATGGTTGTCCAGCAAGTCATTACTTGCACTGGGAGTGGTGAAATGCAAAGCCAGAGTATCCTGGGTAAACAGATAGCGCTTTCATCTCCCCTGCAGAAGTGGGCGAGTGAGAACTGGTGTTACACGAGACTGCGTTGATACTGTTCAAAGTGACGAGTTTTACCCTTAATGTTATACAGAGGGAATACATGCGGTGGCCAGTGATTGATTACCTTCACAAAGCTAATTTTCACTCAGCAATGGTGAGTTTCAGAAAGGTGATAATAATGGGTACCTTTGCCTAAGTTCTCTCCCACATGTTGTCCACTGTACCATGGAAATAAAAAAGTGATTAATCCCTCTAACAGCTTTTGTGGTACTCTGGAAACATTGACGTTAAGTGGCAGATACTGCATATTTACCTACAGGAGCAAAAGTGTGTAACGGCTCCCCTTTAACAATGAAAACTGAGGCCGATACATCAATCAAAGAACTGGAAGAATATCTGTAAGGAAGTAAGACTATTCATAGAAACAAAGCTCTCAGCAAGGATTCAGGACTTCCACAGGACCAGGGATGAACAGGAAGGCTATGTCTACCTGTGAGCTTGCATGCTTGAAGAAACAGAATCAGAGCTGGAGGCCTTGGAGGGATGCTTGACTGACCTTGGAGGTGCAGGTTACACAACCTGAATAAGGAAAAAATAGATGGCTCATGTTACCTGTTAAAATAAGGAAATACTCCTCTTTGGGAGATTTTAGCTGAGATGCTACCAAGCATGAGCCCTTCTTAAAAAGGGCCCTAACATATAGATTACCAGAGATCCAAAAGGGGTGAAGGTGATACCTGCCAGTGGCAGTTTTTCAGGAGCGCACCACCCCTTACAGCAAAAGGCCCAGTAGAGGAGAAGATTGACGTGGCCGATGCAGGTGCATCCTCCTGCCTAAGGGGGTCAAATTAGCAGCTTGGTCCTCCTTGTAAGCGGTACCAACCACAGAGGCAATAGTTCTGGGTTAGGGCACTGTTATCGCTCATCCTCTACTGCTTCCACGTAAGAAACGGCAGCTGCTCAACCCCCTGCCCCTGACGCATGCCTGAGCAGCACCTCACAGGGTGCACAGTGTCAGTAGGAAATTGAAGTAATGAGGCTCAATTAAGCAGCTCCCCATACAGTCGTGGATGAACTTGTCCCAGCAAGAGTACCTAGAGCCAGTGGCTCAGCAGGGTGGTTGTGTGATGTGCAGCTGGTTCAAAGCCATTTGTAGAACGCTGAATATTCCTCCTCCCTGTGGGACACACTTGCCCTTTTGAGTACCACACACACAGGGTGTAGCCAGGGGGGCCACAAAGACAGAGGATTTTAATGCCACCCCTTCCATTTTTATACATGCCTGTTTACCAAGAAGCAAGACTAGACAAAGGGAGAAAAGGTTTCCACCTTCATAAAAATCAAGAAGGCTTTGGCTGTCATAACACTGGTTTGTCTCTGCAACAGAATTTGGGCATCGTTTAGCTTTGCTCTTATTAGTGCATATGTAAGACAACACTCACCTTCACTTAGAGGGCCAGCACGAAATTTTGTCTCTTTTCTTCTTCCCAAGTGAGTCTTCAGTGTGGGATTTACATGGTGGCCAGAATTTTTGCAGCGTTTTCCCAACAGTATATTTCTGCAGAAATATACAGATCTGAAAAGATAAACCATTTATTCCCATTAAGAGTACTTAGGGAGTAAAAAAAAAAAATCAGTCTTGTTTAAATTTAGTATCATTACGCTTTGTACTTTTTTTTTTTTTTCCAGCAGGCCTTTTTTCTCCAGCTGCTTTCATATAAACTATGCTACTAAACTTCCATCCGTGATGGAAATGGGAAGTCAGCCTCTGATGTCTCTGAGGTTAGGCCACAGCAACTGTTCTTACTTCCTTCAGAGAAGCAATGCTTCTTACAGTAGATTTCATACTTTTTGCAACATGAGTCACTTAGTTGACTTATGCCATAACAGTATAGAAAGTTTGCAGAACTGTACATATATAAGCTTGTACTCAGTAATTAGACGAGCAACACTGTTCATTGCAGAACACCACTCAGCTGGACAAATGCGTGACAAAGTGACTTGGATGTACAGTGGTGGGGGACTTCTGGCATGGGTTTGGACAGGGGGTGGCCCCCTTGCAAGGTGGCATTCAAAGGTGAAGATGAGAAGTCTAATTAATTCAAGGGTCCCAGATATTCTGGGAAAGGTTTTACTGACTGACAGTAAGACAATGTTTGCATAATTGCCCAAACATGTAGCCTTTGAATAATAATAATATTGCTATTCTCTGAGATACACTTTATTTTTGGAGGTGACCTGATAACAGCAGAAGCAAAACACTCAATTTCACAGTTTCGTTGAAACAAAAATGATGGTTGCAGAACACATGCATGCAGAAGAGATGCACAGAACACATGCAGGAATTAAAAACTATTACAGGCAACTTGTGCTAAGAAACTAAACATCCCCTAAAGCTAGACAACTTCAACCATTTCAATTTGGTTTTGTTATGATTGGTTATCCTTTCTGTATCACTATTAAGACCTGAGATCTTTTCTTCATGTCTGCTCTAATCCCATTCTTTTGCTGTCTTTCATCATGCTAGAGATATTCTAGGTCCTAAACAACGTGGATATTCAATTCATGTAATTAAAATGTAACTACAACCACCTTTTTCATTTTCCTTATCACAGAAAAAAAAACCACCAAAAAACATATTGAATCCTAACAAATTTTACGGACATGTTTCCATTTTGAGTCTTATGCAGTATCCACTGGAGATGAATGGGATAATTTCCTGTGAATCCAGCAAACACTGACACAAATAATACAACAAAAAAGCACTTGTAAAAAAACCCTTGTAAAAATTACAGGAATGCAAGAATCTCCTTGACTGAAGACATGCAACCCCTGAATCACTGAGGAACCTACTCATCAGCATTCAACCTTCCTGATAACACCACTCCAAAGAAAAAGAAACTTCTTTTCTCCTTTCTAACCATATTTTGATCTGCCTAGAAAATCGTAACTACAACTTATCTATCCATACACGTCACCTCCAAAAAGAGTAGCACAGCAAATGGCCAGACAAGCCATTGTTAAGCCCTGTTAAGCCATTTGGGGGATCACCCTCAGAGGCTCCTGAGATTTTTTTTGTTCACCTTTGAGGTCTGTAGAATTTTTGCCAGCGGTGCCAGAAGGCAGAGGACCAGGATCAGCCTATCCTTTTTGATACTCTAACCAACCCTATTTGGCCATGGTTCATCAGCAGAGAATTTCTGAAAGGAGAACAGAGCATTTGTTCTGATGCTGTAAGTGGGAAAACAAACCTGGGTACCAGTGTGCCATGTCTGTCCTCTTTTCTTTAGCGAGTAGTTAGAGCACCACGACAGCACTACCAAGTCCTGACAGACTTGGAGAGAGTGGTACCAAGCTGTCCGTCAGCCCGTGGAGAAAGGTCTGATAGTGAGATAGAGCTGAAGATGAATGAGATAGAGAACATTTGCCTCAAGTGTGAGCAATCAGGGAAGATAACTACTGTAATTTGTGGCTCGGCATAGTGACCTCCTTGGCTATGTGCAATTCTCACTGACACTAAAGTGGCCCCACTTAATGGGCTTCCACCACTGCCACCAAGGGCTGAATTTTCACCTCCTCTCCTCCTATTGTCTTCCTATAAACAACTACAGGTGATCCTGTCCTCAGCCTCGTGGCTGAGGGCCAATCTGCAGATACCACTTCTGCCATCAACACCATCAAGGCGGAAGAAGTTGCAGCAGGTCTGACCCAGTGCTTAGTATGAGGTAAACCGTCAGTCAGCTGCTTGACTTGGTTGCACTCCCAATCATGTAGTGGGAAATGAGGGGCAGAAAGAAAGTACTTAGCAATGAATCCTAGCTTTTTTTTTCTCTCCTCTGCCTTCCCTCCCCGCTTCATTTCATAGCTTTGCTGCCAAAGGCTGAGGAAGGAAAAAAAATGGTGCAAGTCTAAAAAGCCATTTTTTGGTAATGAATTTTGGTACCAAATTCCCAATCCGTGCTTTTTTATCACACACACCATAACCTAGAAGTATCCTAGAGTTTCTCTCCCCATGGGTTGGATATTTAAATGTACAACCATTTATACTTTCAAGAATTCAAATATGCAGTTTCAAAATGGAATTATGCCAATCACGTAGGCCATCTGGCTGAATTCATTGTTAGGAAGTCGTAAATAAGGATGACATGGGGTCACTTAATGGAAAGGCACTGACATTTCGTCCATGTTTTATTGCTATCCTCTGGTCCAAACTGAAGCGAGCTTATGGCCTCAGCTTAGTTTTCAGTGGACAAACTGTCTCTGTCACACTTTTCCTCCCCCTACTGTAAAGAATCCATATGCTGCAGAAAGGACTTTATGGACTCAGTTCTGTGGCCCGTACCGTAGCAGCATGCTCACTGACTTCAACAGCACATTTCTCACATCTGGAAAGGCAGCACAGAAATTAATTAACAAGTGCAATGGTCAAGGAGGGAGCATGCACAGACCCTTGCCCTTTCACTTAAAAAATCATAAAATTCAACACTAAGTTAAAACAGAAGAATTCTTATTGTAAAAGCAAGAGTAGGTTGCAGGGCTGTAACACACTAGGACTCTGCAAGACTACCCTGCTCACACACACGTGCACACAAAGTCTCTATTTTCAATTGCCTCTTGGCATAAAGAGTAGTTTTGATTCAGAAAAAGGCTCGGAACTGGTACAAGATCTCACTCATCTATTTCTCCTAGGAAATAGGTTCACTTCTGGTCTCCTCAGAGGGATGTGTCTTTGTAGGCAGGGTCAGCACTGCCGGGGAGGGGAATAAAATCATTTGTGGATTCATTACTGTGGTTTCAAGATTCTTCTTGGCTGGACACTAGCATTAGTCTATTTGTGTGTGTGTGTCTGAGGGAGGACAGGGTCTCAAAATAAGTAAAAGGCAGATTCAAGGAAGAGAGTAACCTCTTCTGTGTCCTTAGTGAATGGGACAAGAAATGGGCTTACCTGCATCTAGAGATGTTAAGGAACAGTAAAGCTAGAGAAGTACTGAGAAAAACTGGCCGAGGAGGCGTGGAGTCCCTGTTGGTGGAGGTGCTTGAGAGGAGACTGTTCCTGGGGAGATGCAGATATAGTTGGGGACAGAATAAATAACCTCTTGATAGATATTCTAGCCCTGTGACTGACAAAAATGTTTTACTCCCTTCCACCAATTTGCTGGTTTCGGAGATCTTCTAGCCTGCTCCGCTGAGAGCAGTAACAAAATATCTCAGTTCTTCCTATCTGATCTCATGTGAGAGCACGCCAAAAGCAGCAAGGAAAACAGACAGGGAAAACATAGCCTCAGAGCGTGAAACGTGGAAAATAAGGATATACTGTTGGCATGTGAGCCGTCCCTCAGTCTCCAGGTGAAATACAGGGGCTTGGCAGGCGTGCAAACAGAGCCCGCTCCTGGGTGTGCGGGTGCGTGTGTCTGCCTGACACCAGAACAGCTGGCAGCACAACCAGCCCGTGGGTCACCCAGATAATTCAGTGGTCTCGTAACCTTTATGAGCAATTATTCAGCAACATCCAATAATTAAAAACAAATATGCTGCAGGTAAGATGGAGAACAGCTGATAGAGTCCGGGAGTAAAGGCACCACATAAAAAAATCAACACAACAGGCTGTCATTAAAATGAGGCAGACTCCACATGAACTGATGGCTGCCGGAGTCACGTTTGTACAGCTAGAACTTTTCTTTTTTAGTGTCCTTTTAAAGAAGCTGAAAATATCCACTAACCCTGAGAACAAACATATCATTTTAAAGCAGAATAGGTCTGTAAGACTTTTTAACACTTGTTCGTTGATTATATTAATGCCAGAATATATTAAAGAAGTGCAATATAAATTTGATTTTAATTGTTTTGTACACACGCCAGTGAAAAGGAACTGATTGGATACAGTTCACAGGCAGTATGTTAATACGTTATTTTCATATGATGATAGCTTTGCATAATCTTTCTTTTTCCAAGATTTAGAAGAACCTGTTGTTAACCAAAGCACAGGAGAGAGGAAGAATACAATTTACATAAAATCGGCTACCCTACACATTAATTAGTAATGTGGCTGAGCGGAAGGTGTGTTCACTTAGTAGAAAGTACACTTTATAATTTATACACCAGCTGTTTCAGTGCTTTCTAGTCCATTTTCCTCCCTGCCTGCCTCTAATGAAATCGTGTTACTGGAGAATTGACTGGGGTGAATTGAGATTTTAATCCCATTGACGCTTCTCTATGGAAAGGCACACTGGTGGGAACTTTTAATGGAAGGTCTGTAATCAGAAGACACTTGTATTCAGTCCCCCACTATAATGACTCTCATCAAATGTTAAAGCCCAGGCAGTGTGCAGAAGGCTAGAATTTCAAGGTTTTTGACCAACCCCATTTGAGGCATTCCTCTGGGAGTGTGTGATTACTCAAGTTTAGCAGTTTATTGCCTCATCTTTCAATATCCAGTGAAGCACAAAATTCTCATCTAGGTTGCTCTTTTTACTTAAAGAACAGGCCAAAATAGACTGCAGAGCTACTAGCACTGTCATTGAGGTTAATTCTTGCTTCTCAGTTAACAGGAGATCAATGGAAAAGCTTTAAAATATTAGAACACAAATGCTGCTTAGTCTCTAAAAATGCTTAGTAGCCTTTGTAAAAATTCTGGTTCACACCACACTTTTCCAATACACGCACATGCTCACACTTATTTATTTATTACCAAGTGCTCCTTTAAGGCTAAGAGCAACATTAATTGAGAGGTGGTGCTGTTCTGCAAAGAAGGATGTAAACATGTATTAAAATCCAGCAGAGCGAACAGTTTTCCTATTCCCCAAACTTTGCAGTCAAGAAAAGTACAGTCATTAAAAGAGAGGTGGTCAAAAAGCAAGCTGAATTGGGAGTTAATGGGACTCATTATGTCGGCTGCATGTTAGTAATGTCTCCTTCTCTACCAGAAAAACAAGCAGAAATAGACACAGAAAAGCAAAACCCACTTAAACAAATGCCTGTTAAAATCCCTGTGAGGAGAATGCATTTGCTCTGAACAGACACAAACACATCAATTAATACAGTGGAAGCCACTTAAACAAATACATGTTAAAGAAATAAACTGGAAAAATGAAGGAACTTCTGACAAAAGATGTCAAATGCTGTTAAAAGGAATAAATCCATTTAAAAGACAACATATTTTTCAAATGCAGCAAGTCAAAATAGAAGGAATAATAGGAAGAATGCCTCTGAAGAATTAATGTTAAATAAAAGAGAGTCTTTCCCTTCCTTCTCCCTTTCCCGCCTCCCAAAAAAAGGAATCAAGATGAAGGTTTCTTTAATAAGCATTTCTCTGGCAACTTAATGAATGCGTTTGAATGACTTTCCTTATTCCCTGTTCCTTTCTTATTGAATTGGTCAGACAAAGGTCTAATTTGGGAGTGTTTTTACTTAAAGGAGCTCTTTCTTTCTGACACTTCTTTTGGGCCAGCATGGGTTCAGGATTTTCCGCTCCTTACGCAATTCACTCCCTCTGCTCCCTTTCTTATTTCATTTATTTCAAAAAATGTTAGGATCCACTTGTTATTAGAGGTTCCTTTTTTATGGCTTCCAATCTGAATAAGTACCTACATTCTCACATTCCCTGCAGAATTCATTGCAGTTAGTGTATATGCACTATAATTCGTACAGGAAGGATTACAATGTAGCTTTTCATTGGATTATGTTTGTGTGCATTTTTCAGGGCATATTTAACGTCGATATATGTGTATAGATTTTTCTGTGTGCCTGAGTGGCTTTCAGGAGGTATCCCTTTAGACTTTTCCTACTCAACTTTGGTGGGACTATGTAAGAGAGCTCTAAGTGTCCAAGTTTGAAGGGAACATCCAAACTTCAGATTTCTTTATAGTTTCCGTAACAGGTCATGAATGCCTTTTTTTCTATGAGCCTGAATTTTTCCAGGCTCTCTCCTGTTTCCTTTTACCAGCCTCCTGTCCACGTCTTGGACAGTTTTCTCACTCTCCAACTTGGCAAGTCAGCCTCTGTTCCCAACAAGCTTTCTGCTGGTGTCTCTCAGAAGTACCGATCCGTACATCAATGATCTGCATGCTTCACAGACATTCATTAATTTATTTCCTCAGCACCTATATTAGGCATGTAATATTACATCAGTCTGGCAGGGAGAGAGCTGAAAAAGAGACAAGCAACTGACTCACCCAAGGGCACTCAGAAAACCTGCTCCAGAGCCAGAAATCTCATCCAGACTCCCACTTCTTAAACCCAGATATTACTGAATAAGTTTTGCGTGGTCCTAATCCACGAAAAAGAGCAAGATACAAATTCAGACGTTCTGAAGTTGTGCCTAACCACATAATACTAACATCTTACTATGTGAGCTATCTTTTCTAGCTCTCTGGAAGTAAACAGCTTAGCAACTAATAAATAAGGCCATTAAAGGCTGATTAAATTTGAGCAAATGTGACAGACTCTTTCTGTAAAGGGCAAGGAGGCTCCTCAGCAGAGACTAGCACTCCACTCACTCCATACTCACCTTCCTTATTGATGCTGACCTAGTTACGAACTCTCCATTTTGAAGAGGACACACCAAAGAAAATGTAGAGACTGTTGTGAGATAAGAGTTGGTGAAAGGGGAAAGAAAAAGAAGCATCAACACAATAAAATAATTGGCTGGGCTGTAGCATTGCTGGAAAGGACTGAAAGGAGCCCTGGACCGTGAATGGATCAAGGCATGAGCAATGCTGTTACCAAAACTAAAGACAGAGTAGTTTGCAATGTGTTATGTAATGTAAGTTTTGTCATGTGAGAAAGGAAGGGAGAAAGAAAATATGTTCCAGTAAAAACCCCAGTGACAGAAAGTATACGTGACCTTTCAGGCCTTCCCAGCACCATCTTATAGCACCTTTTCACCCTTAGATATTCAATTAGCTATGTGTTGGTTAGGGGCATTCTGTATCACTAGACTAAAACTACAGTAAGAGTAAAAAACTTTGTTTTCTGACTAGAATACAATTATAGGCATCTGCTGATTTCAGTGTTTCTGTAGTGCCTTCTAAATAAGTCAGTCACAGATTAATCTGACCCTGTACTTACTCTAAAAGATAAAAAGCTATAGATACAAATAATGTGTTTTGAAAATAAGACAACATAATTTTTTTTGTTTGAATTTATTTAGGTTTCTTCACCCTGTTTTCTTCGGGTACTTACTTTTTCAAAATGTGTAGTGTGGTAAATTGCCCCTATAGTAAAGGCAGCAAAACTCCAAACGTGGTGGAGGCAGAAGATATAAAGAAGTGCTCACATGACAAAAATGGACCTGTCTTTAAAGTTGGTTCTTTTGACGGCTACTAAGGCATGACTGCCCCCGTGCTAATTCCAGCTGCGAAATATGGGAAAGAAGGTCATAGGAATAACAAGACCTTCTAACGAAAATATTGCTGTCTATAGCAGGGAAGCCCTCTTAAATACATTTGCACAGCACTTAGCACAATGAGCCCCAGTCTTCGGTGATACAACAGTAATAACTGTCAATAACACTGTTTATGGACATTTTCTCTTTTCAACAACATAAGGGTGCTTTTCTAATCCACAAAGGCTATAAAATTGAACTATTGCACTATTTCTAAGGGCGGAAGTGAGACCAGAGATCAGGCAGATGAAGCGTGTCTTTTGTGATTTATCTGCTCACTGCCACCACCTTCTTTCTGCAGTGAAACCATAAGGAGGCGATGATCAGTGTTTAACTCAAATGTAAATAAGTGTAACATCTTCTGGAGGCCAAAGCAATAATCCCATTCCGAAAGACATAAAAATTGATATGACTGAGAAGTACAAGCTATCTACAGTTCCCTTTTAAGGTAGCTATAAAGTAATTTAGCAGGAAAGGTACAACATTTGTTCTGTGAAAAATCAACATAACATAGACTGGACAAAGACATCTAGGGTAGGAAACAATCCCACACGATCCCCAGGGGGTGGACTAGCCAGCCTCATACAGCATAGGTCTTTCCCCTCCCCAGACTAGAGTTATATAGTCTATGGCAATCACAACTTTCTTGGCCTTTGTTAATCTCTAATAGTTTAACACACCATATGTTTTATTCCTCAGGACAGACTGCCTTCCACAACATGGTCCTAAGGAAAAGAAGAAAAAGAATATCCAAACCTAGTACTGCCATTCAGAGAGAAAAGAAAAGACAAGTCAGCAGACACAAAACCCAGAAATGTTGTCATTGAAATTTTGTTGTGTTGAATCACTTAAATGAGATCATAAGCTACTATAATACATTGATTTTTTTGCATTTCCTGGGAGGATGGCATTTGAAGGAGACAAGGTGCTTTATATTTGCTTTTAGGCATTATTTAACACCAAGTTTTACTCTTCTATGTAAAGATTCCGTTGTGTGCCAGTAACTTGATGAGCATAATTTTGTCATATCCACAGGGGTATAAAATGGTCATACAGCTGAGAGCTCTATAATATGCAGCAAGTTCTTTTATAAATTCCTGTGACCTACAAAAAAGACTTTTGTATGTGAGTACCTTCAATAGATTGATCTAGCTTCCTTTAATATTTTATGACCATGCATGTTTAACAGAGAAGATGCTTATAGTGACAGTATTTTATATCCTTTAATTACGTGGTAAATATTCAAAATGCAATTTCATGGTTTCTTACAGGAAACAGTAATAGCAGTGGTAGTTACAAAAGTGAATGAAGCAAGGAATAGGTTATTCATAACCAGCACAGAGCTGAAGACAGAGCTTAGAAAGAAAAAGTTGTCTTTGAACTTTCAATTAATAAATATGTCCATGCAAGTCAAATACAGAGCATAGCAAGTTTCTAATATTCAGGCTACATCAGACTCTGTCACAATACATAACCATCCCTTTTCTGCAATATCATTGATCCAGACCTTCATGGTTTGGTTTGGTTTCAGGAAAGGGTAGTCTTTTACCTTAGCAAGCCAGCCAAAAGAGGATGAAATGCATGTGATTATCTTCCACGTGAATGACTGACGTGGTGACTTGATTTTCAAAGAGGATGGGAAAACAACACTACGGCACTGATGTAAATCTAGCAAGATGGGCAAAGGAATATGAATTTGCAAAGACCTAAAGACCAGCTCTTCTCCAGATAGTGACTAAGTGTAGGAAATATCTGATGGCTAATGTTTTGGACCAAATGATCTACAATCGTGAATTCACAACATTGTATTCTCCAGAGATTTTTGCAGCACTCAGCTGGTAGACTATAGGACAAACAACTTGCAGAAAGGTGTATATGTCCCACAGATACTCAGTACTCCAAAATGCATTCAATTTCTTGTTGCTTTTGGGAAAAAAAAACCACAAACAACTGAAATAGACTGCTTATTTTGAAAACTTTAGACAAACTGTTAGCAGAACTCACTGTCTAAAAGGTAAACGTAATCTAAATAGTAGGAAGTGGGAAAAAAAATAAAAAATACACAGCACCTGTTAACCCAAAGGTAATACATAGCATTTGCTTAAAAAAAGAAAAAAAAAAAAAAGAAAGAAGAAAGATAGATTATGTAAAATGGGCCAAATCATCACCTACTGCAAAGAGGCCCCACTGTTTTTTGAGGTACCTGTACTCAACTGATACCAGTTATCAGCTGGGGAATATGCAATTGCCAGAAGAGTCTTTTGGGTTTCAGCCCCGCAACGTGGTGTCTGCTACAGCAAGATTCACACGCAGGATGGCTGTGGCAGCATCCAGTAGAAATTCTGTGCCCGTGTCTCTATAAATGCTCTCTGTACCTCTCACTGCTGCCCAACTGCTGTGCCTGGGGAGTCTGTCTGGGCTGACAGACCAGAAGTACCAGCTTTATAGTTTCCATAGGAAGCTATTTTTTGTGCCCAGAGAGTTTCTGTTGAGCTCAGCCCTCTTGTAGCCTCTTTGAGCAGGTGATCGGCTGATGAAGCCAACTCCTGGGAGAACGACTGGGTGCAGACCACTCTCCTAGAAGGGGAAGAAGTCCCAGGTGGCACAGCACAAAGACTCCCAGCGAACACCCAAGTGCCACTGAATTGGCGTGCTACATGCAGGCAGACTAAAGCATGTGCTTAGAAACAGGCCATAACCATGGTTCAGGAACCGAGCTACTGTTACATGTTTACACTGACTAGAAAGTGGATCCACGAAGCAGCACATATGTTTGTCTGATAGTCGTTAAACAGGGATTTGACTGCAGATCTTCTGGGAAAAAATCTAGCAGGAAAGAGCTGAGTATCTGCCTCAGTCTTGGCATGCAATAGTGCAGCTCCATTACCATTAGGGAATTGGCATATGTCTGGAATTAGGCGCACTGGCAATCAAGCCACTTCTTTACAAATAACTAAAAAAAAGTGAACAAACTGTTTGTTATCAAATTGATTCAGGCATCTGGGACACAGTGGGTGAATACTATTGATTATTTTCATTCAGGTTTTAAAGTGAATTTACTTTGGCTGACTGCTCTCCTTTCATATTTACTTGCCATGAACATTCGAGTGATCAAGTTTTACTAACGCAGATGCGACCTTGACCAAGTCCTTTTACCCCTTTGTGCTTCCATTTCCTCCTCCTCCCTTACCTGTCGCAGTTGTAAACTCAAATAGATTGCATCTATTAAGGTCTATATTAAGGTCTATGCCTTAATTAAGTATACTGGGCCCTGTCTTGTCTGGCATCACTCTGCACAACTCTAATACAAACCAGAATAAAAATAAATTGCACAAAATGCATTTCGAAGTCTCATGTATGGTAGGTGTTAGTGGGAAATGAATTTGAAATTCAGGGGTGACACCTGAGCCAGATGCACTTGCTCTCTTGTTCATCCAAACACGTAACCCATCTGCTCAATCACAGTGAGGCCACACAGCCGAAATCCTGAATACGGATTGTGGGCTTCTTGCATCAAATTTCCTCCCAGTGGGGTTGAAAAAAATAGGAAAAAAACTTTTAAAAGATTGTTGAACAAAACGCCAACATAGAACCAAATTTTGATCTGCTGAGAGAAATTTCAAGAACAGAAAAAAGTGACTACCTTTGTCTGATATATTACTTGCAAAGTACATGTTCTGTTGCACCCCAGTGCTTTTTCAAAGCCCAGTAATCTGCTTGAGTTACCTGGTAAGCAGACAGTTTATAAATGGAAGCAAAAATGATAATAAAAAGCTTTTTTTTCATTTATCTGGGACCAGACATATATGTGGCCTCTAGCTTCCTCCGCTACAAAGAGTTGTTGCTCAAACAACACAACTCACGTAACAGTGCTTTCCTGCAGACTTCTGTCATAAGTCCCTATGTGCTCCACTATGTTAACCCAAGTTCTTTCCCCTGGCCTATGTAGTCCCAGAACACTCCACCTCATCCCAGATCCACTGGGTACTTTTGCTGGCTAGAGAGAAGACAGCATGTACAGTAGGTGGTTTAGTTATCTATCTGCTCACCTGCCTGTGCTGAGCACGCCATTACCAAGCAGGAGGGATAATGGTCCTGTTCCATGTCTCAGTGTGTGAGTACGTATGAATTTTGCCTCCTTCTTTCTTCGGCTCCATGTTTTTCCCCACAATTGCAGGAGTTAAATAACTTTGAGACCTCCCCCTCATCCAGTTTTTGTTGAGGCTATACAACAGGTTCAAGAATTAGTAGAGAGTAACCCACAAAGGGCGTACCCGTATAATCCTTATTTCCGCAGGAGCTCTGGCTCTGGCCTTGCAGAGCTGTTTTGGCAAGAGCGCACGGGCAGCAGGGATGCCAAGCACAGTTCTCTTCCCATGGGTATGGCATGTCACGCCCAGGGAATGTTTCATACAGCAGAGCCACCATCTGCAACATCATTTCCTTTCCACAGGACAAGTAAGGGGGCAGTGGAGGTCGGGGGAGACAATAGTTTATTGCCGTTATGGAACAACATCAAAAATGTGCTTTTGAGTAGCCCAAAGGGTAAAAGCCCTTCTGAGCTGTAACTGCTTAGCAGAGAAGTCCTTGAGCACCCATTCCTTGCAATTTATCATTTCTAATGGTCAGCCATTTCAGCCTTCTAGACCACGAATCTCAGTTGCTGCGATAGGGCACAGCCCTGAAGGCTGGCTGATCCTGTCTTATTTAAACCCTTTACTAATGAGGGCCAGTTTCTCAGCTGCTGTAAACCAACTGAGGATCCAGTTTAACCAATATAACTTCTGAGTGCATTTACTGAATAATGAAAAAGAGGGAAGAATGTACTTAGTTCTTGGGGATATTGGGTTTGTACTTCTAGGGTTTGTGTTGGCTTTTTCTTGGGACCTTTTCTTTTTTCCCCAGAAGGAGGAGTGAGGTGAGAGGAATTGGTTTTGGCCTGCTCAGGAGTTGCAGAGCTGAAGCTGGGAAGCAATGCAAAAGAACACTTTAATAAGTAGAGACTGCCAAATGAAACACTGGCTTTTCTTCTGTGGATGGAGAAAGCTAAATGCAATATTCATGTTACCTCAGTTTCTTCCATCGCTCCAGACAAAACCATTGCCAAGGCAAAATAACCCCCTCTGCTATTGCATAAACTCTTCATGTGCAGTTATTTGTACTAGCCAAACGGAAAGAAATTAATCCCATTTTGAGCACTGAATGTGTGGCCAAAGATTTCATTATATTGTTACCATTTGGGGTATATATGCAGGAAGAAAAGCAAACTCTGCCAGGTTTTCAGACTAACATGTACATTTAAAACTTAGCTCGTGACTTCCCAGTGCCATTGTGAGTTTTTTTCCCCCCTGGTGGCATCAGGTTGTGAGTCCAGCAGGCAAGACGTTGCCATGACATATACCTCATCAGATCAAAGGCATTGCAGGGAGTGCCAGGGACGGATATGATTCTTTGGACTAATTTTATTATTGTAACTCCACTGACTTCAGGGTGTTACACCAATGATGAATTTGGCTGATCGTACACCAAATGAAGCTTAACATCTTTTGTTCCAAGCCTTCCTTTCTACCCACCTCCTCTGCTACCACCTGCTATTACTCTTTGGGTATGTTTACACCACATATTGCAAACAGCCATGAGCAAGCTCTGCCCACGCTCCAAGCTGACAGAAGCCATGTGATTGCATTGGCACCAAGCCTGAGCTAATAATCCCTCCTGAGAAGGATTTTTTTCAGTGAATAGCATGGGCAGGATGAGTGTACATCTACCCATGCAGTATCAACATGCCCAAAGAGTAATCTATGCTGGGAATCTCTGTATAGGTCTGGAACCTTCTCCTTCCCTCTTTCTGTTCACACACAGACTATTTCCCATGCCCTACAGAGAGATCTTGTACTTGCATTCATAATCCTCACAGTCAGCAAAATGCTCCTAAGTGGTACAGAGAATTACTGTTTTCATAACAGTCACTTGTTGGTACAGAGCACTTCAGAAATGTTCAGTGCTAGATACTGGGCTTTCTTCTCTACCAGTTTAAACAAGTTTTTCACCCAAAGAGTTGGCAAAAGGACCCCATCATTCAAATACACCATGTCTCCCCCTTTTTCTTTCTACTGTTCCACTACTTTCCTTTGTCTTCTGCATCAAGTATGCATCTGCATCACTACGGCTTGTTGATGGTGCCACTCCTGCGTATGACTCATCACCCTTCTTTGCAGTAGTACTCATTATATTTCCTAGGTTCTTAATCTTTTCATAGAATCATAGAATGGTTAGAGTTGGAAGGGGCCTTAAAGATCATCTGGTTCCAACCCCCCTGCCACGGGCAGGAATACCTTCCACTAGACCAGGTTACTCAAAGCCCCATCCAGCCTGGCCTTGAACATTTCCAGGGATGGGGCATCCACAGCTTCTCTGGGCAACCTGTTCCAGTGCCTCTCCACCCTCACAGTAAAGAATTTCTTCCTAATATCTAATCTACGTCTATCCTCTTTCAGATTAAAACCGTTACCCCTTGTTCTATCACTACACTCCCTGACAAAGTGTCCCTCTCCATCTTTCCTGTAGGCCCCTTTTAAGTACTGGAAAGCTGCTGTAAGGTCTCCTGGGAGCCTTCTCTTCCCCAGGCTGAACAACCCCAACTCTCTCAGCCTTTCTTCACAGGATAGGTGCTTCAGCCCTCTGATCATCTTCATGGCCCTCCTCTGGACTCTCTCGAACAGGTCCATGTTGCACTCTTATTTCTCTACATGTGCATAATGGAGAAGCAGGCCCAACTGCTCATTAATGTGAAACTCCCTTCTCCACCCCAAACACAGAGTAGAACCAGGAACAGTCTCAGAGCAAGAGGTACTAATTTTAACATCAATTATGTGCATACTCACACAGTATTTTTGCGATAATGGAAGCTGAAAGAAAAGCCATCACTGTTTTTCCAGGAGATTTACTTATAGCTTTGCAAAAATTTAGCCCATAAAGAAAAGATCCCCAATTAAGCAAAGGAATGTGGCTCAAGAAAGAAGAGACAATTAAAGAGTGTAGAAACACATCAAGAAGACAGAAATAAGATGAACATTATATCTTCCTCAAAACAAGCAATGAAAATACTCTGAAAATTAACATTTGTGTGTGCATCCTCAAGGCCACATTTACTACCCGTGTCAACACCTTCCACAACACCAAAAGGTTTTAAGTTCAGAAAATGCAGTATCACTTGATCTTCCTTCAAATCTGAGACCTCTAATGAAAGACCTTGTAAAAGTTATGTGGAGTTTGTATTGGCAAAGGATTATAGAGATACCTTTCCAGAGCTTAGCAGTAGCTCATGAATTGTCCATTGATGCAGGGAAAGGGAGCCAGGGAATCCAAATATCACTCTACGCTCTACAACTTTTTTTTTTTTTTTCCACAGGCTGCAGTTTCAAGTGAACAGCTCCACTTCTCAGTGATAAAGGAAAATGATTTAAAAGCCACTTGATCTGTGTTGTCTCCATTCAAAAAGAATCTAACCCGATTTATTGTTCCTCAAATGGCTGAAACACTACTTTGCTTAATGTCATTAAAAACCTGATATCGGCACCCAGCCCTAATAAAAGTATTGGGAACATGGTAGTAACCTACCCATAGAGGGAAAATGAAGCTGTCATTTTTCAATATAATTAAACCTGGTTTCAAAAATCCAAAGGTCTGTAATATGAATTACACTAATTACTTCTTGTGGTTTAAACATCGATTTCAATGTTAAATTTAATGGACTTAATGGATGTTGCTTTTCCCATCAGACTGGTGGCCGATGTTTGTCTTGTTTCTTGACCACTTATAGATTTCTGTTGACCCTTTAAACATATTACAATCGGCAGTCTGCTCATTCTTCGTGCATGAGAGTACTACTATTACTTTCCATGGATAATCCCAGCTTCCATGCAACGTGCCTCTTGGAGTTATTTTTGGCAGCCAAAAGCATACATTGTCCAGGAAATAGAAAAACAGATCATTGGACTAAATTTTCAGAAATGTGCAGGCAATTAATTTTGCCTGAGCAGCATGTGAAATCCAAACAAACATTAGGAAACAGCAAAACGTGCAAAAATTCACAGGCCAATTGTGCTGTGCTGGGATGCTGAGCCTAGTTCTGAACTCTAATTGGTGTAAATCAGAAGCTGTTGGAATTACATCCGTGGAAAACAGGTTGGAGACTGGAATCAGTCTATTGAACTTTCTTGCTTATCCGGAAAACACCAAAACCAGTGCTCGGGTTGAACAAATAAGAAATACATTACAAATAATAAACTGTGGGCTTACTATTGACTTAAGAACAGAACCCCCAAGGATTTCAAGGAGGGTCAGATAAGATACACTTCATGTGTGATCTATGGGACAAAAGGACCACGTCCATGTTTGTGCTGACACCTAAAAGGCACTCTCCCAAGGCAATGTTTGGTAATGCTTTGATTTTCCTCAGGTGTTAAAATTCGTCAATGTTTTGTCCAGGCCAGACAATGTGACTAGTTCCACTGTTACACAAACAAACCCCAAGTTCTTCTGATCACTGAGTGCGCCTCCATATGAGTTTATAAAGCAATGTTTGGGAGAGGAGGTCTAATCCTGAAGGTCCAGGTGAAAACAGTGAGGAGTGCTGGTTGCTTCATGTTCTGGGAAATGAGGTCACTTACAAATATGTACCTAAATAAAGAACTTGGGAGAAGATTTCTAAAGTCCCTCATGTTGAAAATCTTGTTCTTCTAATATATCACAGTAGCTGAAGGCATTCTAGGCTAAGGTTAAAACAACAGCAGAACACCTGTTTTCCCACCAGACTTTTTACATTTGTTGTCCACAGACAAGGGAACATTGATACCAAAGAGGAATCAATACCTTGAGATATTTGTGCCATTTCTTTTTCTGCAGCAGAAACTCTAGATGCTAGGTAAGAATGGAAGAGAAGCCTACAAATATTTATTAATTCAACCTATCAGGAAACCTGCAACTACAGTGAAGTCAAGTAGGAGAGTTTGCTATGACCACAGAATTGCCAGTTACAGTTCAAGACAACAGCATTATTACACATTTATCTATGGCAGGGGGTGGTGCCAAGGAGGAATTATCCTTCAACAAAATAGTTTTCCTCTTTCTCTCTGTTTGTGCTATGTTCCTGAGCAAATTTGCACCGCTGTGTTTGCCACTGGCTGGGCCTGAAACTGTAACTGGTATGACTTTTTAAAGAATAACATTAGCACAGAGGAATTCTGCCAGCACCCAAATGACTGGGGTGGGAACATCTGTGCATAAGTAAAATACATATATATTATCCATATGTGGATTGAAAGACCTAACACAGTCAAAACACACAGCTCTGGGAAAATCTTGTTATGTTAAGGGCCAAGTAATCAGCATGTATAAACTAGCATAATTTCTTTGACACCAGTGAAGCTCTGCTGATTCACATCAGTGGAGGAGCCTCATCTCATAAGTGTGTTTTTCTTTCTGTACAGGAGTTCACTCAGCCCAGAATTAAAAAGTGCATCATAATCCTCAAAGAAAAGGGGGAAGATTTTTGAAAGGTGATTTAATTCTTTCAACGTAGGAATTCAAGCCAAATTAGAACACGCTGGGGATTTCTGAACTGGATCCTACTCAATAGGGAAAACTTTTCTAGAAGTTTAGGAAAGTTTAGAAAAAATTAAAAACCATTGAACTGAACTGCCAGTCCTGGCCTTCTGACCAGTGTCTAATGAGAGGTGACAGAGCATGACCTATGCTTTATGCCATGAGATTATGTCTCATATTTTGACTGAATGGAGAGTTTTGGTGGATGTGTACTGGCATGTGCAGCTCCTATGTAAATTCTGCAGTTTTATGATTGCATAAAGCCTTTTTATAGCTAGAAGATATTTGAGTTCACAATGCGTGCCTTTCCAGACTAGATAATAATGGCATTCTTGATTATTTTCTACCTGAAGATGAAGCTACAGAGATGACAGGTTAATAAACACCTCTCCCTCAAAGGAAACTGTAAGAAAAATAATTAAGCAATGGAAGAAGTTGCAGAAAATGGTTCTCTAGTCACCATTAATGGTCACAGTCTGAAGTCAAACATATACAGCCACCAAAACTCAAATCTGTTTTGACACTGGATGATGAAAATATGTTGGTCTCATTACTCACTCAACTTTTCTCTCCTCCTCTACTTTCTAGCAAGTATTGACTCCAGACACCATATTACTTTTTAGAACTACTCAGATATTTTTATAAGCAAATAAGTGCACTTCAGTAGACTTATCCTTCTTCTTCCCTGCTTCTGAGCTATATATTTTAACTGGCCCATGGACTTGCCTTGGGCCTTGTCTCTGGGAAGACGGCAGCCCCTCATTCCTGCAAGGTCTCACACAGACCCTGCCCAGGGCACCAGTGCAAATGCTCATTACATCTCTTCATGGGTGTATCCAATTTCCTTATTACTTCCTCCCCACACTGAATATTACATTAAACTGGAGACAGGCGCCCTAGAGAGACGTGTTCGAGCATTTACTTTAATCTGTCACTGAAGTAAAATACGTCCTATGGAATGCTATTGGGTCCAAGAGTGCTTTGGAAGGACAGAAATGTCGTGTGCTAAGGAGTGTAACTAAGGAGCACGGTGCAGGCAGCTGAGGTGGGGACCAGGAGCTGTGAAACGCTGAGGCAGGACTCCTAGCCCTGTCATTAATCCGGGAACTACTTGGGGTCAGAGCCACGCCCGCCACTTTCTCAACTTTCACCTTACTAAAATGAAGTAACCAATATCATGTTTTCTCATTTCCTTGGGAATGAGGGAGGACAGATTCTTTAAAATAATGATTTTAATTCACAGTACTTAAAAATAGGCTCTTAACTCTATATGCTGGCATCTAAATAAAAGCAGCCTGACTTTGAGAGGTGCTAAGCATTTGCACCTCCCAGCAATGTGTACACGAGCTGTTTTAAAGATCTCCAAAGATACAGATTTTCTTTCCTGCCAATACCATTTCTCTCTCCTTCAATATAATTTTATAGGCCATTCATTTTGACATTACATCAAATTAACACTAAAAACACACCTACCACTTTGGATAGAGATTTTAAGAACCCACTCTTCACAAAGCACAAGGCAGGATGCCTATTTCATGTTACAGACAAGTTCACATTTAACTTTGAACATGTGCGTAAGTCTTGGAGAATTCATTTTGACTTCTGTGTTGTCCTGAACAATGGCATTTTCCTGAATCGGGGACAAAGAAAGTCATTGGAAAAGCAGTGACAGCAGAACAGATCATGTAATATGAAGTTTAGCAGGGTCATCTGTTTCTCTAAATGAGAGACCCCAACAGAAAAATAATAACCAAGAAGAAAATTTTTCAGTAAGATTTGGAAAAAACCCCAAAAACACAGAAAAAATTGCCCTGAATAAATTAGCCTATGGAGTCAGGAATGCTCAAGAAAAGGGAGAGTGCATTGCTGTGAACTTATCTGAGCTTTTATATCTCTTCCGTTAGGTAATTTTCAAGTAATGTTGATTTAGCAGTTTCAATTTCATTCAGAGGAAGCTAAACAATGTTAGATGTTAAAGTCTTCCTTTCAGGTTTGCTTTACAATTCACTATTGCTCTTTCTACTCTTAAGCCTGTGCTCCAATATATAACCAGTCATATATTCCTTATTAAAAATGTACAATGTTTCAGAAAATTGAAATAGTTTTCAAAATTGTCCCCTACTGGTAATTCTGCATTTGATTGTCAAAAATGTTAATCTTTTCTCAGGCCTGAAATTATGAGCCAGCTTTATTGGTCAAAGGCCATAATAATTTGAGCTCTTATTTTATAAACTCATTTCTGCCGAGTGATATCCTGATAGGAGCAAGAATAATAAATCACAAACATGTCCCCCAAGATTGCATTGTAAATGTCAAACTAGACAGGAAATTGTAATTAAAGAAAGGAAATTGCTACAAAGAAGCACTTGATTTTAAAATGAGCTAAGCACAGAATTTTCTAAGCATTTAATTATAGACCAATTTCAACTGACTGCCTTGCTTTTGCAGTCATATTTCTTATTATAACTCTTCTACATAATAACCAAATCTCCGTGCTTACGCTGGTCTGGAGTATGACTACATAACACTGCATAAGCAGAAGGATTACTAACTTTACAGGAACTATTATCACGTTTTGGTATGATGGACAGCGATATAAGAATTTTAAATCAGTGACAATCTGATTTTAACTCAGCAACCGAATGGATATCTTTTCATAACAGCAACTGCACCTCTTGGCACCTCACTCTTAAACAAGCAGCAGGAGCAGTTCTGAAACACCTGGACTGACAAACGCCTGGATGAGTGAATAATGTGGTCAGGGACAGACACTCTGCCATCACAAAAAATCCCTGTTACCCATGAAGGCTGCTGCAGTTCCCATCAATCTAGACAAAGCCTTTCAGTGCTGTAAAAAAGGGTGCTATTCACTCCTCTCCAATGCATATAACTCAGAAAACAAAGGATTTAGGTAATAAAAGAATATATTCTAGTAACACTAGACTAGCAAACCACTTAGACATATAGGTTGCTGTTCGTTGAGCAATTCAGGACAGCCTTTTGGAGCCTTAAATTCTGCCATTGACCCTTTTTTTTTTTTTTTTTTAACTGATCTTCTGGTTCAAGAGAATTAACAGGCCTTAAAAATCCCTCTCTTCCCCATCTTCTCAGCCAGATCCAGGAATTAGTCCTCAGTTGCCTAACCATCTTTTCTACTTCTTATCAATACTATAGTGGTATAAGTGGTAGGACTGAAGTGCGCAGTTCTCCCCTTTTTCTTTAGCATAGCCTAAAACTTTATTGGAAGTAAAATACACTATATACCAGCACACTACATCTTTTTTTTTTATTTGAAAAGACAGATATGCAGAAAAACTTTTCTACAAGACTGAAGCTGGAGAAAATCTTGTTACACTGAATCCTCATTAGGACCTAGTAAAATTCACTGAATACTTGACACTGCATATTTCCAACTAGTAAGGAATAAATCAAGATGCAGATGTGATCATTTGCACCCATAAGCTGACTGCAACAGAAATATTATGCTGCTGCAGGCACAAGATGGAATTGGATAAAGCCTGGTCAACTGGCAGATACTTACCAACCAAGGAATTCACTTGTTGCCTTGTGAATCAATATAATGACCTAAAATTTAACGACTCAGACATTTAGGAGAACAAGGTTAATAGAAGCATTCTGATCTTTTACTTTCCTAGGGAATAAAAACCATTAGAGTGGATGAAAAGAGTGTCACAACAGAAGCAGCATTTTCTTCAAAGTGCAGATATGTAATTGTAGTGTAACTTAGTCACTATTTGGCAGCGTCTAAAGACCTCTTCAGTAGAATGGGGTTACATTTTTAAGTATAACTTGCAAAGGAACACAATCTAATATGTGAATCCGATAAAATAGATGCCCTGTAGTCCAGCATAGTTTACTTGCAGATTTCATCAGTAACCAGAGTTCAGGTGGAATGACTGAACATAGAAACTGATAATCTCAAGGGGAAAAAATGCACTAGTTTGATTGGAAAGAGGTGTAAAGAAATAGGGCCAGTCAAAAAGATGTTTCTTGGCAAGAGAACATACCAAAAAAAATCAGTGTGAAAAAGCAGCAAATATTTTGAGGTTGCTTTCGTTAGGAAGGACTGTTGAATTCAAACTAAATAAAGATGCTGTGGGTCAAGTTCTGTGCATAATCTTTGAGATATGTTTGTATGAAAAGGACAGAGATGGAGCATGTGTGAATAGTTAAGTGCTAAAAGAATAGGAAAAAACTAAGAGGAACCAAAAAATGAAGAGAAGAGTAAGTCATTTGTGGGAATCCTGTGTGGACAAGGATATAGATGGAGAAGACCAAAGGGTCCCATAAAGAAGCAGAACCTTTGAAGAAAGCATTCCATCAAGAGGTGGAAAACCAGGCACAGAAGCCAAAAGGAAGACAGAAGCAGTGGATGTAAGGAAAGAACTAAGAGAACAGGTCATATTCTTTGGTAAGGTCTTGAGCAGAATGGCCATATTTGCCACTGTACGAACCAGCGGGGCATGTGGGTGGGTCAGCATGAATGGCAGATTTGCAACTGAACAAACTATTTGCTGAAGTTGGTATACTGCTCATTTGCTGAATCTGAATTTTGGTATAACACATCAAACAACAACAAATCGATACAGATAACATAAAACTTACTTTTTGGGTCAGGGTGAATAAATATGTATCTAGTTCTACTGAGCATGATATGAAGTAAGAGTGACTGCAGAGGAGCTGAGGAAAAGGAGGATGGAGATGATGCTGTGATTGAATAAACAGCACAGAAAATAGTCATGTCTAATAAAACAGGCTCTTACCAGTGCACCTGGAGAATTCTCCTGCTTTACACAGAATTTCCCCCATTATTTCCTATTTCTGTTTTCCTTCATGGTTATGGCTTTGCCACAGAAGTGGCATTACTAACACTCAGCTTAAATCCTCTCAAGTTAGTTTCACACCCAGAAGAGAGTGGCAATTTTTGCAAAATCATAAATTAAGCTTCTCAGAATGACTGAATTACCTTGGAGAGCATTTTATTAACAGCAGAGAGAGGCTGTTCTGGCCAAGCTGTAGCCTGTGTCCGACAAGGTTCAGCCACACTATAGCCAGCATTAGGGTCTGGGTGTTGATGAAATTAGGGCCAACACTTGGATGTTGCTTCAGATAAGGCTTCTTTCAGCTAAACTCAGAATTTTTGTCACTTCATCTAATTGTTATTACTGTATTTCTTGCACATTTTTCATTTACCCTCTATTTGCATTTATTATTTATTTCTTCCTGCAGTAAATTCAACCTAAGTCTGCTTTTATAATTCTTATCAGAAAGATCATTACCTGTGCTTAATTCAAGCAATACCATGAATGTAACCATTTCCCTGTTTACTAGCAATGGTAGGATGGCTTAAAACAGGCATAAGTGGTGCTAGAGCTGGCAGGCAGGTGGGTTTCGAGTGCCGCTCAAGGGTGATGGCACAAGGGATTCATGGTGCCCAAAAAGGGGGTTTGCAAAGGGCAGGAGCTGCTGCCTGTCCACCCTCTGCTCTCATACTCCGTCCCCAGCACCGGCCGCCCCATGCAGACGCGCAGCACTGCCACCAGATAAGCATCTTGTCTCTTTGGAAAGCAATATTTCCTGATTACTGGTGAGACTCTAGTGGCACGGACAAATTTATTTTGGGAAAAAGAAATACAGTCTGGCATCCCACTCTTGAAAGGCTACTCACCTCACGCAAGGTTTCCATAACAGTAAGGTCAGGGAAGTAACACATCTCTTTGACAGGAAGACAGCACAATACATTTTCTGGCTCTATTACACTGTCTCCATGCAATCTGGACACGGCATTTCATGACTCGTTTGCCTCAGTTTCTCATTTGTAGAAATGAAGATAGAAATCCTTCTCATCCATTTGGGCTCTAAGCTCCTGGGTATAGGCATGGTCTCAAATGAGGTTTTACAGCATGTAGCAAAGCAGGAGCTATATCTTACTGAGGGCCCTGTTCCCTTTTAATACAAACTTGAAACTTGTGTTACTGAAATGCTATTTACATTTGTCATGGTATTCATTAAGTTGTTAGAAATAGCAAGTGAGACTATTAGTTACAAAATTTGCAACCAGCACCTTAATAATAATAAAATCACAAGGAGGAGATGTTTAAAATGTTGTCTCTCAAGCACTTCAGGGGAAACTCCATTTCCCCTGCCCACGTGTAGCACTCTTGCTCCCCGAGAGCGAGAATATGCTGGGATCACCACACAAACACATATTTATATTTCAGCTTAATAAAACGGCTTTTTTTTATAACCTGCAGTCTTATGTACTTGCCATCAGGTATGCGTGCTCACAGGGGAAGGATCCTGAATTACTTGCCAGGTATCACTAACACAGCACAGGGAGTCATTAGTAGCAGCAGATTGCTATGAATGTGCAGAATCAAGTCAAGAGACACAGTAACATATAAAATGTATACGTACACACACAGAGAAATGAGTGCATTTAAAAAGCCAATGCAATGGTAAAGCTTCTTCCAGCACACAGAAAAGGGAATTGCTTTGTTTATTGCCATTAGCGCCCCTGTGAATCACAACTCATATCATTGGAGCAGATCAAAGACCACAGCTTTAATTCCTCAGGAAAGTCCCACGTCAGAACAAAGAGTAAAAATTTCAGGCAAAGCAAAAATTCCAACAAATGAAAATAACTTACTATATCAAAGTAACTTTTTAGGATATAGTCCCAGTGCTTCCTTTCAGCCAAACCCTTTATATCCCACGAAAGCACTTCAACCATATCAACATGAAACATACTGATCATTTTCAAACATCTTGATCAAAATCAGGTTGTTCCCACAAAATTTTTGAGGCTGCTACATCTCTATTTTCCATCATGAAGGCTAGAGTGCTCTGTCACTTGTCAAATGCTGTGTCACACAAATATTTTAAAACAAAAAACATTTTCCTGTACTCTTTTTCTTCTCTAATCAGTAACAGAAATAATCAAATTGGTGAGCAAGGCCTGGCCTTGTGTAATAGCTCCATTATGTCCATACCAGGGATAAAAGAAATCAGGGTAAAATTTTGTGTTAAATCATCAGTTCAAACTGTAGAGAGATAAGACCTGGGACAGACAGATCAATAGATTTTGTAGACTAAATGCTGAAATCACGCTGAAGGAAATCATGTCCTATGAGAGGCTTGTAGGATTTATCCAGGATCCCCTGAGAAGCTAGGGAAGCTGGTAGAGAACTAGCAGGCTCATTAATGCCACTCTATGTTACTCGATAGCCCATTCTGGTGCACTTTTCTACTATTTTTTTCCAGGATGTGGCTTTATTCTGTGAGTTAAAATCTCCAGATCCATAGGTTGGACAGTCACATCACTGTGGTCAGAGGGGCGTGGGAATGATTATCATCTGGCCATCACTGGTGGGAGAGATTTCTTGTGTGTCTGCTTCCTTAGGGGAGGATAGTTTTATTTTTTCTGCTGTCCTATCTGAACATGAAATGGCAAGAAATCCAGAGGATCCCAAGTCTGTATGGGAAATTAAGAATCAGAATTAGGGTACAGGGAAGCTAGCTCAGGTCTTGCGAGTTCCTTTTCACAAAGCTACTGAACTTAACTAGACTTGAAAAAAAACATCTTGGAGATAATGCTGCCTACATATGCCATAAACAGATGTAGAGTTGGATTTTGTCCATGTAGCATGAACATTTAAAACTCCGTAGAGGCAGGATATGCAAACAAAGAGGGAAACTTTGTGTATTCACTCATACATTGACTTATAGAAGTCAAGCTAACAGGTCATAAAAATATTTGAAGATGTTTACATGGAAATTTCACTTTGCTTGCAGCAGTACCTGTTTCAGCAGCTTCTTGTCCCAATAGACTATATATTAAGGCAACCTTTTTTCGCTACAAGTTGCAGAATGATACTGCCCCATTCTAGAAGATCTAGGCCAGTTATACACTGTTGTGTGAGAAGGCTTCACAATAATTTCTCACTGGTACTTTCTGCAAAGAGTAAAGGACTTGGCACACTCTCTTGCCATGGAAGTAAATAGGATGGCTGAGCCAAAGCTTTCCACCTACATGTCTACTGCCCTATGACAACCAAGCGGAAGATGAAGAGTCCTTGCTACTGCCACAGCCCTGGTTTCCATTTTAATGGAAACCCATCACTACTCAACACAGCTGCCCTCCACTTCATCTAAAAAAGTCAACATTAGAAGGCAGCCACACCATGGTCAGCCTCTTTGGCTACACCTGACAAGGCACAATCCTATGTTCTGCAGAAATGCTCAAGTTAGCCTGCAAGGACTGCCCTGCAGTTGATGACAGCATGTGGTCAGGACATTGGGCACCTCTGCATGGCCCTACACCATGCTGTGCAGACAGATGCCGTGACACTTACGGACAAGTGACACCAGCACTCCTCAAGCACACACAGGGATGTCCATGCCCGACTTACACAGTGAGAGGTGATGCCTTGTGCTGAACTTCCCGTGGGCACTGCTGTGCCACTTCATGGCACAGAAGCATGCACCTTTGTGGCTGGGGTAAGTTCTGTACCACATTGCTTTGGATCTAAGACTTAAGATCGATACGAAGAAATCATAGCAACAGTGAGGTCTGGTGTGGTGGTGAGGCGTACAGCCCAGCTTTGGGGCAGCAGGTAGAAGCAAAGGGGGCCCCACAATTCCAACAGAGCCAGTGGCAACCTCAGGAGTCATTGTAAAGGTACTTCAGTACCTTCAAAGAGGAAAAACATTATGCAGCTAAGCATGAATCAAAATGACCATTTTGAGAAAAATTGCAAATTCCCATTTATAGTTCATTCCAAACATGAATGAAAAGAGAGAAATGTGAATTTTCCCTAGAACAAGAATTTTTAGAAAATTACCCTTTGGAAAATCCCACGGGGAGTGTCACACATAGCAACACATATGCATGAGCGTGTGGGGATCGTGGCAGAGAGCGGGCAGCAGCCCAGCCCTCATGAGGGCTAGGAAGCTGAGGCAGCTCATAGTCCACCAGCCAGGTGGCCAGAGTTTGCGAGGAGCTTGGCGAGCGCAAGGATAGCTGCAGCTCTGCAACCCCATCACTGGGAAGACAACATGCCAGCTGCTCAGGTAGCCTGAAGAGGTCAGCAAGCCTTCAGGCAGCCTTGTTTGGGATCCCGGGCAGCTTGGCAGGGGCTGCCCACAAGGTCAGGCTGAGGTGAAGTGGGGCAGGCAGATTTCCAACCAGGGCTTTGGTTCCCCAGAACCAGCCTTTTGTAAACCAAAACCTTCTCCACTGATAAGCTGCAAGGGCAGAGCCTTTCTCTGAGATCCCAGGCCCACAAACGCCCTGCTGTAATCATCGTTTTCTGACCGTTCTGCATCATCTTCTGACCTTTCTGTCATGCTTGAAAGGGGAGGTTTTCAGAGGGGCTTGATGAGGGCACAGCGGTGTGCCGCACCAGCCATGGTGCAGAGGCAGTACCTCCACCCATCGGCTGCCAGGGCTCCCAGCAGCAAGTGGCTGCTCCTCTCTCATGTCTGCCCTGTCAAGGGCAACCTCAGTGTGGGCAACCTCAGTGTGGGCAACCTCAGGTTTCACAGACTGGTCCTCATCACACAGCAGTACTTTTTGTCACTTTAGCAAACTCCAGCAAAAGCAAAACATTTCCCCAAATGCACCTCTGATTTACAGATACAAATCTAAAGTGAAACCTCTACAACGCCCGTGCCAGCAGCTTCCATATCACTAGACACAATACAGACAATTCCAACAATTAATGAACTGGGAAAATTTCAGGTAAAAGAAAAACGACTGTGTGAAAAAGACCTTGAAAGGCATGAAACAGACAATGAGTTTTTTCTACTTTTTATTTCTCTT
>NW_009649851.1:1399396-1405350 GCF_000708025.1 Charadrius vociferus | reverse complement strand
CTTTCCCTCCCTTCCCTCACTATAATTTTATGCATAATTGTTTGGTCAGTTTGTTCTTCCCTGAAACTTTTACTGAAATGGATTAGGTAAACCATGCTCTGAAACAGATTGAAAATGGGAAATATGTAAATATATAGCATATAACTTATAAAATTGTATATATATGTGTGTGGGTGGGTGCTGGAATAAAAAAAGCTACTGTTACTTGCTGGTAGAACAACATATCAACAACTGTTAGAGCTGACTTGAAGGTTAAATATTAGGAAGGAATCCAATTTCTCTCGTCTATTCAGCTCAGCGGTGTGTTAGATTGCGGTTGGAGTGTGCTTATGGAGTGTGGGATATGAAGTAGGCTAATCAATCCCTGCTGCTTCATTCTCAGGTTCTTCTTATATCAGGTCCCTGCCCTCAGGCAGCCTTCAGCTTTCCAAAAGCCAATTCCATACAAATAAAAATTGCGACCTGCAGCTAGAGGGTGAAGCTGAGTTTCCCCCTCGTGATTAATCTCTTCTTGGGTGGCTTTCAGGAAAAAAAAAAAAAAAAAGAAAGAAAAAAAAGGAAAGGAAAAAAAAAAGAAAGAGAAAAACCATGCATGCTGCAGCCCTGTGAAAGAGTTTTCCTATTGAATGAGCCCAGTGCTCAGGAGCCAGCTTATCAAATGAAAGAATTCATTTTTTTTAACAGTGCCTCGTGTTGACATTGAGAAAATGAGCTATCAAACACTATGATTAAACTTCAGCTGCCATAATTGTCGTCCGAACAACTGCATGGTGGAACTGAAAAGCATTTTTTTTAACCAGCTCTATATGGTTCACCAGTAATACTCAGTTTAAAAGGTTGTTGCTGCTAGCAAGAGAAACAAGGCTTGAAATTAACTTTTTCCAATCCATAGACAAAATTAAACATAGGTATTTGAGTCACACAAACAACAGGTAAATCAGATGTGCTTTAAATTTCATTTTAGCCATTTTATCTGCCAAGGTGTAGCTCCAGGGTATTAAAATATCTGAGCATTTTCTTGTTTCACTGCATTTGACTGGATGGGTCCTGCCTTTTATTTTGAGAGTGAGAGAAACAGACAGACAAAAAGAAGCATAAAGAAGGGTGGCTTACATATTCAGTTGGGTGCAAGTGCGGTAGAGGGAGAGGAATCTAGAGATTTGTGGAGTATTTTCCCTGCAACTAAAATTAAAGATTTGATATGAGCAGGGAACAATCTAAAACACAATTGCACACTGCATGCAATTATTGCTCGGTCTGCTTTCTGGCCTAGACTAGTACATTCATTCGGTTGAGGCTTACAGGGATACTAAGTATTTTATACTACTAAGTATTTTAGATTAATTCTTGGCAACCTTTTCACGTACATCCTTCAAGAGACTGTGGCTCATCAAGGAGTCTGGAGAAGTCCTTCAAGGAGGGTGGTTAGAGGCGTGATATCACAGGAAGGTGACACCCCCAGTGACAGCGGCCCTCTGGCCAAATGTAATACTTTGGGAAATGAGCTGTTGCACAATTAAATCTCTGCCTAAGATAGTTAAAAAAATTCAAACACTACAGGAGAGATGACAGTGCAGCGAACATGAAGGAAATAATGACGGGGAATAACTGAGGGCCAGGTTAGGAGAACAAAACCAGTTTAAATTGGAATATTTCCTTGCCACTTTCCTGAGCTTGCTTGGAATGAGCTTCCTGAAGGAAGGCTGCACAAGACAGGGAGGGGGTGTGCTGCCACCGGGTCCCAGGGCTGTAAATCGGGATGCAGATGAGGTTGTGCACATTTACCTTGGCTGAGGATGCGGCCCCGGGCTGGAAGGAAGAGCTTTGCCCAGCTAGTCCTCAAACCCCTGTAAGCAGCACTGCCCGCCACTAGGTGTCTACCCCTGGCCCGATCCTCCACGGCACTGCACCGCCCCGTCCAAACATCTCCCTTCAGAAGTGCGCATTTCTTTTGTCAGTCCTCCCATCAAATTAACGTTGCAGTATTTTTTGAACCTAAACGCTTTTTTTTTTCCTGCTTCCACCCTACTCTACCTACTCAAGCAGGTGTTTTTGCAAAGTCAGTTACATAACCTGATCACCGTTCTGTTTCCTGAACATATGGGAATAACATTTTGAAATAACAATAACATTTTAATCATTTTTAGAGTCTCTCACACTCCGAGCTTTACCTTACCCCTTTCCATGAGTAAAGCTGATAATGTCTAGGGCTTGTTCAGGATACTCAGGGGTTGAGGCTATTGCTTGCAAACAGATTTCATGATTTGAGCCGAGCAGCTGAAGAAGCAGTGAGGTGCAAGATGACTTAGGCATGGGTAAGAGTTAGGAGCTGAGCTGGAGAGATAGGGACAGCTTCCAGAAAAACAAGTTTAGCAACAGATTGGATGCTGTTGATGAAAAATAACACAGGTCTGCAAATCTAGGGAATGGTATCTACTCAATAAAAAAAAAAAGAAAAGAATTTGCACATGTAAAACTAACAGTCAGATCTGTTACTTCCATCATATCCTCAACAGCTTATTTAGCAATCTAGTTCTAGAATTGTTCCCACCTGCTGGACTGCGCACACTAAGTTATTATTGTAGGGTTGCTTATGCATGCTGAGCTGCATTCCCATGTTTGCTATTTGTAGGGTCACTCAGACATGCTGGCTGGATCATGACTATTTTCACGCATCCTGAGCTGCTGGAAATTATTCATTTATCAGAAGCAACAGCAAAGATATTTGTGTGAGAAACAAAGATATGAAAAAGTTACTCTAAGCCAAATTTTGGGCAAAGCTGCGGAGGCACCGGGCAACATATTATTCATTCATCATAAGCTTTGCAATATGAGGATGGCAAAGTTATAATCAATTAAGAAAACAGAGTCTGACATTGCAATACCCTTAGCTTAAGGAAACCAAATAAAATATCACAGCTTGTTCAAAAAGCTTATTTTGAAATCTCAGTATAAATAAGAGGTATAAACACATACTCTTTCAGCTAGTTTTTGGGGGAACTGTCTGATACATTTGCTGCTGTGCAGCAAGCTAAATTAGCTTTTAAAATGAGTCTTTCATAAAAGGCCTTGGAATTTTCTCTTATTCCTCGTCTCCTACATTTGAAATGTTTTGATTTAAAGAGTCCAGTCTATTGTTCCTTTAATAAACGTAACATTTACGAAGAGATGAGCCTAACGTGGTCACCTTTAGAAAAGGGCACAATTTTGATCTTATTCTCAGGAAATCTTATTGAGCACCATTGCAAATGAATTCCAGGCAGCATTGGTGATGTGGGAAAACACCAAGGCAATACACCTGCAGGTTGTTTTGGCTTTAGGTTGTTCTTTGGATAGAAAGAAAATGTGAAGTTTGAATTAGCTGGTGAGGAGAAAGGGAACCCCTGGCCTCTCTGCATTTGGAAACTGTTCCTGAGGACATCAGCCTGGCAGGCTTTTCTCTGGGTGACAGAAGTGCTGGGCTTTAACTTGCACGCATTGTGCTAAAGCAGCAATAAAACTGTGACAAACTGACAAAAGCAGGTCAATTCACAGCTCAGGCTGACACTGCTATTTCAGCTCATATTGGTCAATTACCAGTCAAATTTCAGGTACAGGAGAGACACTGGAAGAAAAAGGCAGCACTGAGACACATCAATAGGCCAATATGGCAATCATGGCTCACTTAAGGGACCCAGGCAGTACCACCTCTTCTGCTCTGTTTTTTGGCAGCCCTCACCCCTGCAGGTATGCATGTGATAGCTTGTGGGAGAAGCCCCTGGAGACACCCACAAACCAGGCATCTTACTGACCCCACAAACCAGATGTAAGCATGAGCCTGCAGAGGAGGCTCCAGGCAGATCATGTGTGACCGGGAATCCCAGGACCAGGTTTCTGAGTCGACTGGGCAGCGGAGGGCCCTGTGCTCACGGTCTCCCCAGGTGCTGGTTAGACTAAGGGCTATTAACATACTCTCATGTACGTCAGTGCCTGAGGATCTCTTGCATGTAGGGTTTCTTTTCTTTTCCATCCTTTCCCACAACTCCAAAGGAAGGCAACCATTCAAACAAGACAGTATCTTTGCTTTCATTTGGCATGTTCATCCACTGATGGTGCTTTTTTCACTGTGTTCAAACTTTGGTTAAATTAATACTTTACAGTAAAAAACAGAGCTAATCATATCATTGCTGCATGAGAATAGCTGTGACTGACAACCCTTCTAAAAACACAAGCCCATGACTCAGTGCACACAACACAATTTGTGATGGGGAAAATGAAAACTGCCTGGAAAATAACTTCAAAGTAGAAAAGGAAAAATAATACACAGGATAAGAGTATAACAGGCAGAAAACTTGCTAAACTCCCAAATATTGTCTACTTTTCTGCTACAGGTCATTCAGAGGAAAGAAAGATGCTGCTTCCTCACATTCAGATTTAACTACATGCTTTTCTGTACTTTTACCTCTTTATGCAAATTCGTTTGCCCCACTTTTGCCGTGCTGCCTACAGAGAAATTATAAAGTATTTTTTGTCCTTTTGCATTATCAGAGTCAACTGCCTGTCACGGCCTTATGAGCTCCTCCTTCTCAAAACTGTAGGAGTGAGGCTGGGCTTTGGTGTTCAAGACCAGCCTTGGATCTCTGAGTCCAGACTGGGCATTGCAGGCTTAACATCACATAATTGCTCTCATAGATTTACTTTCTGATTGGGAAACATCTCATGTACTATGGCTGCTGCTATAAAGTAATAGCAAGTAAATCCAAGGAGTCTTTTGTCTTTTTAAGGGAAAAATATAACAAAAGTTAAACAACTCCCCTCAATTAAACAATGACTAAAACACATAGTAGCTTCCTTCAGACGAGCCCAAGGCAAAGTTCAGAAAAGTAGCTTGCTTCATCCAAGGGATGAGAAATACTCCTTCCCTGACTCATGCCATCAACCCAGTCATCAAACCTCTTTCTTTCACAATGAACAGGAGTCTGGGAACAGTTGTGGAAAATAATTCTTTAACCTGATTTCTATACCAGATATCTGCACTGGGAGCAACAATGGTAAGAGAAAGGGTTAACCTGTTTTCCACCAAGCTTTCAGCGGTGCTTATGCTGATGTTTCTACCACAATACCAAATAAAGTTCATCTCATAGTTATAAAGAAAAGAGATAATCAGCACTTACATTGCATTCTATCCCTTCCAGGAAAGCTGAAGCAGGTCGAGTCATGGTCCTAGCAGGAGAATCCGAGGTATCTGGGAAGTACCTGAGATAAAACAGATGGAAATTTCTCAGGAAGGCATTTCAGGCTGCTTGCTGCCATCAGTGACTTCTGGAGCTCCAGAGGCTGGGCAGAGAGTGAGTAACCAACAGGTGTGTCCTTCAAGGGAAAGTATAGTGATGGAGACATCAAGAGCCAGACATACAATTGATTCAGTGATATTTACTCTCTGAGTTCTGGGGATGAATTGTGATTACAAATAGTCATTTCAATCCTACTCAGCAGGTACAAATGTAAGGCGAGTCAGTTTTTATCTCATAGCTGAACAAATAGCTGAAACAGAGAAAAGTACTAAAGACATAGGTCCAAGCACTCTGACAGTGTATGTAATTGCAGCTATACTGTTTAACAGAGTTCCACGTATTTACATGAGCTGTTGTTTCTAGCTGTGCTTGTCCAAGCGGTTTTCCGTGGTCAGGACCCTATTAGGCATTCATAGTAATTGCAGTTGGTACTATTGCTGACTCTTAATGCTGCCTGACACTTTCCAGTGATTCCAGTTGCTCTTAATTTTGCTAGATATTACTAATTCAGGCTGGAATTGGTATCCTGAATAAGCCATTTTGTTGAAATTGTCACCAAAACCAGGCGCCCCTTCCAAGGATGAAATTAGAGAAAAAATACACTGCTTTGCCTTTGTTCAATACATATATACACTTTTTTTTTTCCCCCCCGGTATATATTTTTGTTTGGTTTCTACAACC
>NW_009649851.1:1375342-1399289 GCF_000708025.1 Charadrius vociferus | reverse complement strand
CACTACAGAAATTTTGCAATTTAGCAGAAGGAGAAAAGGCGGGGATGTCCCACCGTTAAGACTGTGGGCCTTGTGCCCACTGAAGAGGATCATGTATCGATCTGCTCCTTATCAATTCTCCTCACACTGGAAGGAGTCTGTGTCTTATCTTTCCAGTCGGGCTGGGTTCCCTCTCATTTGGTCATTGGAGGGAAGCCTAAACATGGCCAAAGGGTGGGACGAGAACATCTGGTCCAGGTTTGTTGAGGACTGTGCAGTAAGGCACATCTCAACAGGAACAGGGTGTCAGGTTATGGCCCTTAGTAAATTATTCATCACCAAGGATTCACTAAGCTGTGTTAATCAACAGAAATGACAACATATCTGTAAAAAGATCCTTGTGATTGGTTATGTTATTATGTAGGCGCATTCCCGCAGCTTTGCAAAAATGTTCTACAGTTCTTATATGTTTGACTTCATTTTCAAGAGGAGAGGGTAAAAATAGACAGTCTGCTAAAACAGTTTTTATTATAAATTATTATTCTATAAAGTAATAGGAAGGATTATTAGAGATGGTTATTACTCTGTGATTCTATCTAGAGAAATTATACTCAAGGCCTGTCAGCCTGTTTGACGGGACTGCATTTATTCCCCTTTTTTGGGAACCGCCCAGTATAATGGCAGTTTCAAGTCCAGTGGAATGTAGGCAGACACGTGGCCCACTAGCCACAAGAACAATCTGACCACTCTTTTATGACAGACTGTCAATGGTGTAAATTGCCATAGCTCCACTGCTGCAAAGTTTCAGGCGGATTTGAAAAAGTGCCAGTTCCTGTCTCTTCATTCCAGTGGGGCTGTGCTTGCGTCTACTGAAGACGTGGCAATTTGCTTTTAAACATGCATGAAACATTACTTCCTGGAAATAGTTCCCTTTGACTTGGGGCCTTTAAAAAAAAAGTATCCAAAACCCTCAAAAGGTAAAAGAAAACAGAAAGGTTGAAGAAAAATTACTTAATTCAGTGATATTAGAGATAGACATAGTGTTAAAAGAAAACTTTAAAAAGGCTTGAGTGGAATTTAAGATAAATACATTAATTAAGATATAGTTAACACAGTAATCTAAAATTTCCTGGAGACTTAATGAGTTTGGAGCCACTAAAGCTGCACTAAGCACAGGAGACATAATCAGAATCAGAACTGACACATAGCTCAAAATCATTTCAATTATCTTTCACTTACATTAGCCAGAAAAGCAGTAAACAGTCAATGGGATATAAGAGGCATGGTCAGGCAACATCAATGGGCACCAGACAAAGGCTAGGTCATACAGTATACTGAGAAGAGAGCTTGACCTTTGGAATTGAAATATAGGCATTTTAAGCTCCAGTGGAATGTATCAGAATGGCCTTTTTCAACTTAAATGCATAAAAGGTCAAGGGGAGGTCATATTTGGCTTTGAGTTCATCAGCACAGAGCATATCCCAGCCCTTTCTTTATTCATTCTCATTAAAAAAAAAAAAGGGTTTTCAAACCTCTCTGGCATGGCATAAATATTCATTCTCCAGGGCCAGATTTTCAGTTGGTGTAAAACAGGATAACCGCACTGAAATAAGGAACCTCTGCCAACTTAGAATCTCAGAATCTGGCCATCCTGTTCACATTCTTCTAAGACACAGAAATGGCAATTTTGAAACTTTTCCTGGAGCAAATGCTTCCAACAATAATGATGCATGCTGAAATTTGAGACTTTGACATTTAAATTGACTGGGGTTTTCTTTGAAAGGCATGGCAGGAGGCATCCTCCAGAAGAGCCAAGGAGAGAGTAAATACTGCAACAATCTAGTTTACTGCTTCTCTATGTGTTCACCCTTCAATAGTAGTTTTATGTCTTTTTCAATATTCCCACAGTTCTTTTTAGACGGGAAAGAACTTTTCTGTTCCCTTATAAATTGCTTTGAAAATGGAGAAAGACAAAAAATAAAAGGACCACTCACAAATGACACTGCGACATTAACACAGCAAGGAGAGACCCGGTAGCCTGCAACAAGACTACGCATCTATAACCGGGCACTATTTTGCCTCTCATACCTAACCTATTAGTTACATACAAACTAGATGAATATAGGGTGATCATCCAAAGTCAAATGAGTGGCCATCTTAATGAAAGAAGTATCCACAGTTACTTAATTTGAGAATCAGTTAGTCTACTTTATGTCGGAAAGGATGAAATCAAGTCTGACCTGTTCAGTGACTATTTCCAAAGGATCACAAATTCTGTGCCTTACTGCCTGAACCCAGGTATTTCACATCCTACTTTCTTAGTGCACGAAGGTAATTTCTAAGATATCAGTAAAGAAAAAGTGCCTCTCTTTTTTAGCGTAGAGAATCTATTTGAAGAAATAAAATAATAGCAAACTTCTGCTGCCCTGGATAACTATTTTTATCCTAAAATGGATAATAAATAGGACTTTTTATTTTTTTTCTGAAGAGTTTCAGATGACACTATTCAACAATTTTCAGTGACTCTTGGGAAAAACACAACTCACCCCAGGTGACATTGGTTTTCACGTGGCATTTCTTAGTCTTGATCCAATTTTACTTCTGTCCCTCAGCATGCAGGGCAATCAACACAAAACAGTCAATATTTCTCCATATTGAGAGTCAATTCCAAGGAAGAGAATCTCATTTTATTTTTTATTTTATTTGTCTGTAATATGCTTATCCTTAAATGAACATTTTAGACACAGATTCCAAATTATGCATTCATTGGAAAGATTAACTCTGATTAACAAATTCATGCTAAACAACTGTGTTTAATTGGATTTTTGTAAGTAGCTAAATGTGAATGCTTCTCAGTTCTTCTATGCAGAAAACAAAACAAAAAGTAATTTTAAAATGTTTAATGAGGAACAAACTCTGTGCTGCTGACCTATCTTCACTGGTGATGTACCCTTCTTGCCTGCTTTCCCCTGCATGCAAAGTTCCCCTAATCTAGTCCTAATAATGGTTAAAGTTATCTGTCTAATCAAACTAATTAGCACTGGTGAACGGAGACATAATCATAATAGAAAGCAAATGCCAGTTTTACAAAATGAAAACGCCATATGTGCAGTAATTAGTGAACCACAGGCACTTTTTATAAATCATATTTATTAGTTCGTAAACAAATCAAATCCTAAATGAAATGAAAGTTACCATTAACAAACACCAATGAATAAACAGATACAATGACTAGCCCTGCTGGGTGCATCGTGTAAGGAGTTGTGTGAGGGCACCCCCCTCTTCTGAAAGTTCCCTTGGAGGTGTTCAAGGCTTTTTACAGAGTACTATGTCGTCGTCTTTAAGTCGCAGCATGGATGTATTAGTTGATCTAGGGAAGCTGCAGTTTGATTATATGGGCTGTTCTTGCCTGGAGACCAGATGGTCATAAATTAGGATATTCAGGTTACATCCATGATGAAAAATGTAGTACTAATAAGTACTCTAATAGTGTTCTACAGCAGACCAGGTTTCACCAGAAATTTAACGTGGATTTTGTCACTTCGCATAAATGATGATACAGTATGAAATATAACAGCAAGCCTCCCCATCCCACCCCCAGAACTGCCAAAACGCATGAACCTCTGCTTGGCTTTAAAACCCAAGTCTCCTTCCTTTTACTGATGGTGGTCAGGTCATTCCTTAAAGATGATTATGAGAAAAGACAAAAAAGGATTTGTAATGAGAACATTTTTGCAGGTTATAAATTCTCCTAAAAACTCAGCTTAAAGGAGTATCAATTACACCTTGATCACTTTTCCCACTAAGCTCAGTATCTGGCTGATAAATCCGAGCCAGCAGAGGCACACTTTCAGCTGGTTTCAGACTGAACATAGGAAGGGCTATTTTACACCTCAGCCACACAACTTCAATATACAGCATTGGAGAGCCACACAGCCCAAATACATAGTACTGGAGGCTCAGATTGAAACATCTGACTTAGTACTCACAGGAAGAATTAGTTAAAATTAAGGTGGTTTGTGATAAATAGCACATATCGTTACATATCTGATCACAATTCTCACAGCTTTCCTCTCCCCCAGGAAATACTGGCAGCAGAAAAATGATGAATAGAGATATTTTTGGAGGTACAGAAACTACTCCACTCCTCTGGCTGTTACAATATTCTATAGGCTGAGACCTCTTCTTTACATTAAGTGCTCTTGGATTTAATATATCCTGACTATTTCCAACCTTTGGGCAGAGACCAGCTTTCCTTTCTACAGTTTTGCTTAAAACACTGCAGAACTTGGTCATTTGGGTTTTTGAACTCTTTTGCTCTTGACAAAATGAAGCTTTTGACTTCCGCAGCTTCTGCAGACCAGATCGGATCACAAATTTTCCTAAGTCTGCAGATATTCAGGTTTGAGTCTTAGCTTAGTTGCATCCTTCTTTCCAAGCTGATGGTATAATCTGGTGAGGCAGTGTTTAGGAACAAGCTGTGCACATCCATACTCTGAGGTCATGGCGCGATATGTGCTCAAATCCCCACCTTTCAAGGTGAGAACACAGCATGAACTTGGGAAGCAGAATACAAACCAACTTTTCTGTAAGTGGTAAGTCATTCTATTCCCTTTGGTGCTCATTTTGAAAACATTAATTAGAGTGGGTATTTAATGTGACTCTCCTGTAGTATGTACATGAATAGCTCAAACTAATCTCACCCCGCCCCAGCAATTCCAATGTACGCTGTAACAATGTCTGAAACATTAACAGTGAATTAATTATAATTGTGCAGTGGCGCCTGGCCACTTTGCTTTCTGTCTAGTTTATCTTTATTTTAGACTAAAGAAAACAACAATGAAAGAACAAACATGCAATAAAATCTGTGCAAGAGATAGAAAGCAGAGTATCCCCATTTTGGTTCCCCCCTCGGCTATACCCCCCATCTGGGTGGGAAGCATGCTTTTTACATTTAAAAGTGCGACACAGAGAAAACAGACCTAAAGCTGCGAGCATGCTGTGCATTTAAATTTGATCCCTTTTTTGTTTGTTTATTTTCCTCTACTTCTTTGGATTGAACAGGAAGCTTAAGCATTGCAATACAGAAACACAGGCCATTTTCTTTGTATATTCGGCCTGGCCAAGACTAAGGAGGTAATACCAATATTGTGAAAAAGCCTGAGCAGGCAGGTTTTTTTCCCCAAATAGCCAAAATGAATCCACACAATCATCTGAATACTTGTGGATGTTCCAAAATGAAGCATTACCAACCATGCATGGTTAAAAATAGCCACTCAAGATTCCATTAAAAAAAAAAGAAATTACCTTTAAAATTATTATGTTAAAATAACCCCAACCACTAACATAACAGTTTTCTTCCTTTATTTTTTGTCTTCTGAGCTCCTTGAGCATTTTTATTTATTTACATATTCAAGCAAAGGCTTTCATGAAATCTCTTGTTTCCAAGATCCGAAGCCGTAGGACACTTTCCCAACCTCCATCATAGGCCCTGGGATAAAATCAAAAAAGGTTGACCACTGCAAAATGCACCAGTGCCTCCCAGCTAGGATTGACTCCTGCTGTTGGCAAAGTGCCACGTGAGACAGTCCAAAGGGTCTCGCACCTCTTGGCAATCTGGGGTGGGATTTTTACACCCGCTGATATCAGCAGGAGCTGAGGTTAGTCCTAGCTGCATTGGAAGAACATGCTTTAAAAAAGCCTTGTTCTCCCTTGGATAGGTGTGTTGAATCTGTTTCTCATGGAGCAGAGAGGTAACAGGAGGGAGCGAGAGAAAGACCTATGATAGACCAGAGAAAAGGAGGTGCGCGACACCTTTGTGGAGAAAGCAGAAACAAAGGATAAGTTACTCATACAAATGCCCATGGGTTCCAGCTGGTCAAGCCCCTCCACAGCACTCAAATGCTATCAGCTTTCTATTTTACTGTTTCTGGAGAGTAGCTTTAGCCTCATCTCCACGCAGAAGTTATAAAGCAACCTGAACTCCCTCTGGAAATGCAATTTCAGAAAAAAAATGACGGGACACCCACCCAGTACTGCGACGCTTCAGGAGGATCAGCCCTGTTTCTGCGGAAGAGCAAGGGAGATTTGTTAGTGACTAATGTGAGCTGGAACAGGGGAGATACCTGATTCTGCGATAGCGTGATGAGTGACTACGAGAGGCAGTCAAAAGACCCCTGTCGATTTAAACAGCCATTAACTGTTTAACTAACTAAATGGGGTTTGTGGCTGCTTCGCATTAAAGCTGGTAGATATCAGTGATCTGACCCCAGCATTGTAAACAGTGAGACAGAGCTTTAATTTGCTTATTCTTTGAAGACTGGCCTTTTAGCGTTGTAATAAAGCAGGATTCTAATCTACACAGGATGAACTACAGAATGTTTTAAATAATTATACTGCATGGTTAAACAGTCATTACTGTAGGAGGACAAAGACCAAAAAGATTAGTTCATTACTAAATATTTCTCTTAAGCAATGTTGTTTTCCCCTCCTAATTTGGTTTCCTTACAACAAACTTTGCTTTCACAATTATTCCCTTGATTACTGTAAGAGTGCCAACATAATTTAGTATTTGGGGCCGGTACACAGAGACCGGCAAAAACCTGACTCAAGCAAGTTTTGCTGTAGATTGGAGATTCGGCTTACTGCACAGAAAGCAGTTTTCTATATGAAAACTATTAAAGTATATGAAGAGTAATTAAAAGCATCAATTAAGAATGTGAAATACAAATAATTTTATATTAGCCAGAAAACTTATTCTGACATACTAAAATGGGTACTTAAAAGAACCTGAGATGTGGGCTGCCACTTATTCAGAGCTCTAAAATACTGCCAAGTGGTGTCTAAATGTATCATTTGATGCAGTATTTATAGGGAAATAATTTATTCTTCCATTTTAAATTAGTGTAATACACTGTCACTGTGTTCATTTGTATGAAGATACCCAGAAGTGCAACTGCTATGCTGACAGCTAAACTTAATTCTGCAAACAAACATGTCTTTTTATGTGTATGGAAAAGATACAACCTGACATACTGTACACTTTAGCTTTCCTGTGCCAGGAACAAGGGCAACAGCCCTATCAGTTGCCCCCATGCTTTGTCACATTTTTCTGAAATCATTCAATTTTACTGTGAAATAGTAAACATTTAACTGATACTTCATCTTACAATTAATCTGTGAGAATTATGAATATATTTAATGGGTCTATGGCAGGAATTTCCTGTTTTATGTATGGTTGTGTAACTTTTTCCTATGGGAAGTCACTGCAGACGGTTGAAACTCCTTGGTTCCGCAGAATTACATTCAAAGAACAGCAGAAACACTTAGCACTGGTCTTTGGTAGAAGCAGCAAAGCAGACAGTTGCCCGCCATCTCACACACAATTGCTCAAAAAGGTTATGAATGAGATTTTAAGAGAAAACAAGATTTGGAGCAAACTTCAGTCAAACTAACCTTGCTGTTGCTTGGGAATTTGCTGCTACTAGTCTCTAAAATCTCACACTGCATGTCAAGATGTTATCTACTTACCACGTTGCTGACACTGACACACAACCCTGGGGAGGAGGATGCACAAAAGAAAATTTTGGATCACTTCATGTCAAAATGGGAATAACCTCTCTATGCATATGGCACTGAGAGACAAAGAGAGAGCTGCTGTTGGAAAAAGCAGGACACCAGTTGCCTTCTGGCACTCACCCTTTGCTAAGGTTCTGCTCAACAAAATGAGTACTCTCTTGCTTGCCTTACTTTTAATTTAGCTTCACAAAAACAAAGAGCTCTTTATGGAAGTGAAGCAGAGCAAATTCTTTTTTGTAACAACCTCCCTCTGTGCTGAAAGACAAAATGGCAGTAGCCTGACATAAGCATCAAAAGGGGACGGTTACAACAAAAAAATGGGTGCACTGAAGGACTGGTCCTGCAACCCTGCAAGGTATGGCATCACATCCATGGAATAGTTTAAGGCTTAATTATCAATCCATAAGTAAATGGGACAGTGAAACTTTCCTTAAAGTTGTTAATGGTTGATGTTTCTCAGGGTAAGCTTTTTGGGGCCTCATGATTTAAGAAATTACTCGAGGAGATTTCAATTACTCAATCCAATATACAAAGTATTCCTTCATATTGATGTGGGAGAACAAACACTGGGGACTGTGTACCTCACCCATGGATGTTTAATACTACAGAAGGAAGGAGAAAGAAGAAGTATCATCTTTGTTATTTAAGACAAATGGACAGTTTTTCAAGAACAAGAAGATGACACATAGCCCTGTGGTCTGATCTAGTAACTGCATGATGACATCTTGTCCCAAGAAGAGCTTGGGGACAGACTGAGTTTCAAAAGAACCATCATTCTTCAGACCCTTTCAGGAAGACATCAACACACACGTCCCCCCCACCATGTGTTATGCTCTGCCCTGCATCCACAGTCAACTCAGAAGCTCGGGGCAAGGCAGGGGCTCTTGCCTGGGAGTGCAACTTCTCAGATGTCAGATGAAACACAATAAGCAGGAGCAAGCAGCTGGCGTGCAGTTATTGGTGACATGCTGCATGCAAGAAGGGACATGAAAAGAGGAATTAGGGATAAGAACGGCCTAAGAAAAGGACTGCCTTCTTCAGCAACTCCAGCAGAACTGAGCTGTACAGCTGACTCAGAATATTTTATTTTGGGCACCAAGAGATTTTGGGTCTTCACCCAAACAAAAGAAATAATCCATTACATCCAGCCAGACCAACAATTTCAGGTGAGTTACAGCAAACACATCCTGAAAAGCCAGTTGGCTAGCTTCAGTTCAAATATATATACAACCAGAACATGCTGCTTTATAGCTCACTTTCCCTCTGCACCTACCTGTGCGGGTGGGCCCCTACCTACTCCTCATTTTTGACTACACGATCATGCTCACCTTGAAAAGTCTTATTCTCACTTGCTGATTTTAACCCTTTACAGCTCCTGCTGTACATGTGTCACAACATGTTGTAGGAAGAAAATGGAGCTATAAAAAGGCATAGTTTATCCCTTTGTCAGCTCATCAAGGGAACAATCCAAAGCCCTATCCTACCCTTAACTCAAAGCATGGTAGCAGCAGGCAATGTCCCGATCTACTTCCATTGCAAATCACCGTCAATCGTATTAATATATGTTTTAAGAACACATATGCTGGATCACCTGAAGAACAGTAGTCTCTGCTCGCTTGTATTTTTAAGCAAGATACTGTGGTAAATCTCCCATCCGGAAGAGTAATGTGTTAACCCACTGTGCCACCTAATCCCTAAGAGTCTCATTTTGATTGTACAAAAATAATTTAGGGACCTAGCCGTTTAAAACTGTCTTTTCTGGTGCCTAAGTGTTTCATTTTAATAGATATTAGCTGTTAAAGATACTCATTTTAACAATGACATTTACAGCTTTAACCAGTCTATCACAGAGCACAAGTGCATCACTTAGCAGGATAGCGCTGTTTAAAAAATAATCTACCTGCTTTAATGCATATTGGAGTGTATTAGTTGATGTTGAATTAGGTCATTTTAACCCTTCAGCTTTTTTCAGGAACATGACTACATTTCAAACCCTTTTAGTTCAATACTGAACTAAAAGATTCTTCCACACAATCATATAATTCACCTACGTCTCCCCTTCCATTTAAATTCCTTTCCATTAATTCCTTTCAATTAATTAAGCCTCACAACATCACCACAAAGAGTTTCAGAGCTACCATTCCCCCGTTTGGGATTGCAGGCCTAATCTACTTGAGACGGATGGAATAACTCCCACTGTTTTGAAGCAGGCCAAAGAACTAGGCTTTTTTTATACCACAGAAAAGACTCCCATCAATTTACAAAGGAACTGGGTCGAGACACAGGTGACTGAACCAAAGCCACACACCACCGCATGGCATCGTAAACCTTCTGAGGGATCCCAGATGAGGCAGATTCCTCCATATCTGTAACCACAGCCCTACCCTTCTTTTGAAACAAAATCGTGAGACAGCAGATGATGAAGAAAATGTCAACGGGCTGTATAAACATGCACTGGAAATCTAAGAAGCTGATTCTTCCTTTGTTGCTAAAGGCAGAAGAACTGCAACGCTAGATCAAACAGCAAATCCAATTAACACAGTATCTCCTCTCATAGTGGCCAGCTTTTAGGAATGAATATAAGAATTATGTTACACCCTCTCAGCTTCTCAAAACCAGAAATTTAAACCTTCTGGTGCCAGACCTTGTGTCCAGACCAAGTACTTTTAAACAACCCCACAGCTTTTTCTGGTCTATCTCCATTACTGCTCAAAATGGAAGGTTAGGAAATGAAATGAGGGTACAGCTCCCTGACTGCAGCGGAGCCTTGGCCCTACACAGAAGTAAGTACTGGCCCTTAGCTGACTGGAGCTCATCTATCGGCTCTATAATGTCCATAGAGACTGCCACTGTCTCTCCCAGAGCAACTGGTGGAAGGTATTGTGCTTCCGTGTGAGGCTGTGTCTCTCAAATTCCCACCGAATTCTTGCCAGCAGGGGAGCTGCTGCCCTCCCCAGCAGCAGAAGTCCAGCCCCGTGGGAGACCCTGAGGAAGCTTGCAGGAGCTGGAAGGTTGTCCTCACACAAAAGCGAGGACCCCCCCACAGAAGTATGTAGGGTCCTGTTGAGCTGCCGACGGGAGGGATCACACATGACTTCAAAGCAGTGGAACTCACTGCTATTTGCAGACACTGTTGAGCTGCCATTTGCCAATAATGTGTCCATAGGGACTTGTCTGAAATAAGGAAGAGGCAGTGTGCAGGGCCACACGTGCTCCGCTGACTTCTACTTGCATCCCTTTGAGATGGGCGATGAGAACTACAGAAAGCGCCTGACAATATGGGCATGCCACCAATTTATGCAGTGGAATAAATGTTTTCTCTTCTGTTTTCTACTCTTTGCTTAATAATTCGTAAAATTCTCCTCGCTTTCCCAGCTGCTGCTGAGCAATAAGTAGCTATTTTTAGCAAGCTAACCACTGTGACTCCACAATATTTCTTCTGAGTTGTAAAAACTCATTTGCCCTTGCTTAATCTCACTCAGTTTGATGTGTAGGTATCGTCAGGGCTCTTATTTTCCAGTGGGCATTAGTCTGACCATATGGCATTGAATTTCTCTGCCATGTTAGTTTTCCAGTAATGGTAATGCCACAGTCATTAGGTAATGAGAAATCCTTCCACAGCTTCTTGCAAGCTAATTCATATTTGCCTCTCATGAATAATAGCTACCAACTATGCTCTATCATCGTGTCCTATAGATTTGAATGGCCACAGTGTTCAGATTTCACAGCATTGCTTAGGACTTGAGAGAGAGACAGCTCTCTGGATGGGGAGTATTCTTTGTAGATGTATATTTTGATAAAGATGTCCACATTTTTTATTATCACATGTCATGTCTGAACTACTTTATGAGGAACACAGCATAAACAGTAATTTAAATACAAGCATCTGAAAACTATTAGATTAATAGTTAAAACCAGTCTTGTATAGGTCTGTCTAGCACATTGAGTTTCTTCAGAGGTTATCACACTTTTGCAGGAGAGCAACAGAAAGTAAGCAGGACCACAGAGCACATCAGATATATTATTGCTTAGTAACTAGAGGTTAATAAAGCTATTTTCCAGATACAGAATTAAAAAGAGATTAAAAAGCCATCTTCTTATCCTGAAAATGATGTAACGCTGGGTGCAAAATTCAAGGTTTGACACGAGTATAAGAACACAAGAAGATAATTTGTCAGGCCCAGTTCAGGAAAGAGTTTCTTGTTATAGGAGTACATGCTTCATTTTATCACTTGCTAAAGCACCTCTGCTTTTCTGAATAGCAATAGAGTTAAGTATCTGCTGCTGTAGTCTCCTGAATGAAAAGTTCTAATGCCAATTAAGTTCAATTCATTTGGTCTAAGGCTACCTACCTGAAACAGGATACCAATACATTTGCATACAATAAACAAGGGCTTGAGCATCTGCAGACTAAAATGCTGGCCTGCTGATAGGATGCAATTAAGACAAAAAGAACTTGGGGATACTTTTTTCCTTTAGCAGACCATGCAAAACTAAACAGGAAATGGGCTCAGATTTCCACCAGAAAGCTAAATATAGCACTAGCTAATAGATCTATTAGTATTCATGGGGTTTTAGCAAACTTAGAGCCCTTTGCACTGGGCAGTCAAGAGTGGAGCTGGATAAAAGAGGTAGTGTGCTCCTATGGAACACTGAAGGGTTGCTCATAGGAGCCACTGGAATAAATAACCCAAATGGGTCACGTAGGACAACAAGGAAAAGAAAAAAAAAATTAAAAGCTAAAAATGAAACTTTGTGGGTCTTTTTTGGTGACTACCTGACGCTTCTCAGTACCTGTGTACTAAAACTCAAGATCCTTTCTCAGCTTTATTACAATAAAAATCACTTAGCTCCCACCAGAATTACCACACTTAGTTATTAGGTCTACAACTGACATGGGATGGATTTCTGAATACACAAGAGAAACTTTTATCATCAGTTTGGAGGAACTATTCCCCAAATTCATGTCACCACACCACTCATTTAGGGAGAAAAAAACTATTTTCCAAATGATGAAGCATATGAAGCACTCGGGAAGAATTACGCTCAAACTTTTATCTATAGCTATGTGTTGCAATAAGCATATGTAAGGAACTATGGACAAAAGAATATGCAAACGAATGGAAAATTAAAACACTCTATAGAATGTACTGTCATAGAGTTCTCTGTGTGTGTGTGTTTGTGAGTATGTTATGCATGAAGTTCTGAGGAGCAGATATAAAATTTGTTAGCTAAATAAAACCAGGTTTTAATTAAAAGAACTCTGTGCTATCAAAAATAGCATGTGCTACAAAAATGCCTGGGAGATCACTCCAGGTATATTAAACTATTGACAAACTGCCCAAAGTGCAAGTTTTTGGGTTAATAATTTCACATATGCTTGTTTTAGAGATAGAGGGGGATGGTTGGGTTGTTGTTGTAGGGAGCTGGTATCAGGCAATATAAAATGGTTAGAGTTGGAAGGGACCTTAAAGATCATCTGGTTCCAAACCTACTGCCATGGGCTGGAACACCTTCCACTAGACCAGATTGCTCAAAGGTCTATCCAACCTGGCTTTGGGATGTGGCATCCACAACTTCCCTGGGCAACCTGTTTCAGTGCCTCACCACCCTCACAGTAAAGATTTTCTTCCTGATACTTAATCTAAATCTAATCTCTTTCAGTTTAAAACTGTTACCCTTCATCCTATCACTACACTCCCTGATAAAGTGTCCCTCCCCAGCTTTCCCATACGCCTCCTTTAAGTACTGAAAGGCTGCTATAAGGTCTCCTGGAAGCCTTCTCTTCTCCAGGTGAACAACCCCAACTCTCTCAGCCTGTCTTCACAGGAGAGCTGCTCCAGCCCTCTGATCATCTTTGTGGCCCTCCTCTAGACTCACTCCATCAGGTACACGTCTTTCTCATGTTGGGAACCCCAGAGCTGGACACAGTACTCCAGGTAGGGTCTCAAAAGAACAGAGTAGAGGGGCAGAATCCCCTCCCTCCACCTGCTGGCCACACTTTTTTCAATGCAGCCCAGGATACGGTTGGCTTTCTGGACTGCAAGCACACATTGCTGGGTCATGTTGAGCTTCGCATCTTCCAACACCTTCAAAAGTCCTTTTCCTCAGGGCTGCTCTCAATCGATTCTCCACCCAGCCTGTATTTATGCTTGGGATTGTTCTGACCCACATGCAGGACCTTGCACTTGGCCTTGTTGAACTTCATAAGGTTCGCACAGGCCCACTTCTCAAGCCTGTCAAGGTCCCTCTGGATATATTTTTAATTTCCCTGTACTTCATCAGGGCAAGATGTGAAAAACAAAGCACATCCTAAGCCTACCATCTCAGAGGGTTTCTGAAGTGTTTGTGTTCAGTCTACAGAACTTCCACCCATGTATGACAGGAAATGTCCAAGTTACAGAGTTGACAAACATAACCTTCTTAACAGCCTGTAATATGTCACAAACCAAAAGATTTAAGGTTGAATGTGGAACTGTTCAACTTCTACTTTTGTTTCCATTTGGCTTTATGCAAGAGAGACAAACAAAAGCACTGACAGCTGACCACAAGGGATGTCCACATATCTCTCCTAAGGGAGCAGCACGGTTTCAGGGACAGGCCATTTCACCCATCTAGCCAGCAGGCTTGGGATCTCAACCTTACTAATAGTGATCTGGGGGTCAATCACTATGCTGTGTTTCTTCTCGTCCCTTGTCTACTTAAGCAACAAGACACATTAGCACAATGAGCCCTCAAACTGCCGATTTTTTTGGTAACAGTATGAACAAAAGTAATCCATGTGATTCACCCCCGAAAATCAACTAACAACTCAGCCAGCGACATCACTTCCTTTCAGGGACTTCTTACACAGGAAGCAACAGCTACTTGAGATACTTAGCTATATGAATGTATCTCAGTCTTGCTAGGACCACTTTCTACTGAAGACACTCCAAGCTCTTTTCTGTCTACAGTTCTCTGGAAGTGAGACCAGGACTGCCTTCCACCATAGTCCTTCAGCTGGTGACCCTTTTGGTGCCAGGATCTTAGACTTTCTGTGAGCAGAAGCCAGCACCAGCTTAGGTATGTGTGAATTTGCAGCTCAGATTTTCAAATTCCTCGACATTAGCATCCACAGTGCTGTTGATTTGTGTCCCTCCAGTTATGACACTGAGGTTGCTAATGCGGTCATTCCTGTAAAACTCATATCCGATTAGCTGAAAGAACAGATGTGCTGCTTCTAAAATTTGCATTACCCATTTCCACCTGTGAGAATAATACCATCAGCTCGCCAATTACTCATGGATATTTGAGTCTGAACTCCAGACCCAAATCTTTTTACAAGCAGTACGTTTAACGAATCAGTAGTGCACTCTGCAAAAATGCAACTAAACTGGAGTTGGAGAAAACATCTGTCTCTGATGTGCGCCATTGTGATGCTTTATGTCAGTTTGCATCAGTCAAGCTTGCAGCTTAACTCTGTTTCAGGGCTTTTTTTTACATGCATCAAAAGGTTTGTCATTTTTCTGTGATTTAGGTAAAGGTAGGTTAGGTAATAAAACTCTGTGGGCTGGCAAGCACTGAAGCAAACCTCAGCTTTTAGCTTTATGTTCCCAGATGCCTACATTTCCAGTGGGTAGTGTGTCATATGTCTAAAGAAAATGAATGCTAATGAAATAGAAAGTGGTGAAAAGCTGCTATAATAGTAGAAAGTTGCTCAGCTAATAGAACGGGTTCTGATAGAGGCAATTGATAGAGCTTTCCCAGAGCTCTAAAAAATAATTATTTAAATATTTATATGAGCAGAGAGTGGAGAACTGGGGGTGGAAAGGGCGATCCATTTGCAAGTCGGCTGTATAAGGGATCTTCTGGAGGCCACCTAATGCATGCTGTCACTGCCTTGTGGGTTCCAGGGGAAAACTCTTCCCCTGTCCCCTAGCTCAAAAACCAGCTTGCTACTGAGATATTCTTCTGTATTACGTTGGGACAGAGTAATGAATTTTGCACTATGTCTGTTCAACGAAAGTCCTTCGTTCCCCCCAGCTGGAAAGCAAAAGTATTATGTCTGCTTCAGCCCAGAACTGTCATCACATAGGAACTGACCCCAGACTTTTCAGAAAATTCATAGATTCCATCAGCCTTTTTATTAAAATGTCACATTCTTCCACTCTTAAACATTTCACTAAATGCAAGAGCCACAGGGGGCAAAACGTTGGCCTTGGCAAAGCCAAGACAGGATTAAAACCCTAGAGCCTGTTCAAATCAACAGAACTGTTTCCATTTCACTAAGGGGATGGCAATGGGGAAGGGAAATTGCAGCTATTTTGCCAATGCTTTTCCTAAGGATTTTTTTTTTTTAATTGAAAACTTGAAAATCTGACTCATTTTCATAACTGACATACACACGAGCATATGGTTAAGAGAGAGAGTCAACTTTCCAATCAACCCTCTAGGTCTCCAGAGGTCTGCCACCTTCAGCCAGTAGTTTTTGGAGGATGATGTTTCATTAGTGGATCAAATCCAGACTTGAACTTGAATCCAACTGGCACACGTGAGGCCCTCAAGCTGACAAGCTGTTCCTTGGAGCGTTAGCAATTCTTTCCTCTCCTGCCCCAGCTTTAAAGCCAAACATTGGCAGTATGATGGACTATTTCATCATGGTATTTCACAATGATGTTATAATACCTGCATTTCTGGATGGGAGCACATGGAGCTCCAGGAAATTCTGCATCAAAGCTCAGCCTGAGCAGTTATTGATAAGCATCTTACCAAATGAGTCAGGCCCTCCTGTTGTCTGAGAGCGGGGAGCTCAGGTAAACTGCTTTGTCCACCACTGTCTCGCTATGGGGTCTGGCTGAGTCCTTCTCCCTTCCCCTGTAAACACCAGCTCTGACTCTTTTGGAGTCTGGTGCCAAAGGTCACATGCAGATACTGCCCCAGGCTGCTAACAGCTGTAAAGTTCCTCTCTTCTCACACCCTTCTCAAGTGCCCATTTATGACTAAGCGAATCTTATGTTTAGGAGAGAGGTATGTCTTACTTCATTGCTTGTGTAGCTCCCTATCACTACCTTCAGTGAGGAATACAACAGACTAAAGAAAAAAAAATAATCTGTTTTCCACACGTTTGGTTTACAAACCACAAAAATCCTTGCTTTTGAGTACGTGTTACATAAAGAAGCAGACTATGATGTCCTGTCCTCAGGCTGCAGTACTCTGTATGCATCAATTACAAAGAAGGGTTTATTCTAACAGAAAGTGACCCCTTGAATGCTTGTATCTTTTTTGCCTTAAAATGGTGGCATGGCACTTCCTGCACACTGAGAACTAAAATGATGGACTAAAGCCGAGATTCCGTTTCTGGTGATAATTGTCTAGTGCCAACTGACTTCTAGGTCAGCATCTGCCTTCACACTCAAAAACCAATTCACACAAACACTGGATTGCTCACTGCTAGTGAAGAAGCATTTCATGAACTTTGAAAGTAAAGACAGAGCTTCAGGGTTTCAGTCCAGGTCCAAAATTTATGATGTTTTCTGTGCATCACAGTGCAAGGGTGTGTAAGCCAGTCTTAATGGAAAAGCTTTGGTGGCATTCTAGTTAGCTTTGATTTAAAGCTTAATTTAGGTCCTGAAAAGGGTTAGTGCATCTTTACAGCCATCTTGTAATTCTCCAAGAGTCCTGCCATGAAGTTAGCCAAGTCCACATTTCAACACGGCAGGGTCACTTTCAGATCAAAGAGGTACTCAGACAACTACCAAAATCCACTGAGAAAAGGCTTACGCCTTGTCCAAAAATCTACCAAAACAGAGGCGGGCAATTCACGTTACTATTCAAGTGCGTTCAAAGGAGAGGTAATGAAAACAACGTGCGTCGTATATATGTACATATATATAGTCACTCATGATGTTAAATGAAAACTGAAATTCTAGGTTGAAAGTGGATCTAACTAAATATTTAAAATTGAATATTAGAGCTGAGAGAATAATTGGCAGCAAATAATTCACTCAATGAATTTAGCTTCTTTTTCGGCTTGTGGAGTGTCTGCATACAGATTGCCATTTCCTCAGATTTGATCATTACTTTAAATGAGTCTCAATTTTATAGTGTAATTCTTTCCCTGTATAGGTTGATGGTGAGGAGTCTCCAGTGCTTGCCTGACTCTTTGTTTCTGAAGTTTGATCTGCGAATGTTAGCTGCGAGCAGCTGCACACGTAATGCGGTATTGCTCTGACCCACAGTTTGATGTGCATGTCCTGTTTGAAAATTTGAGCGTGCCAGCTCAGCACTTACTTTTTACAAGCACTTGTGCGGGTGAAAGCCAACCGCTCAAGTGTCAGGAAAAAGCAAAGAACGAGCAGAAAATATTGCAGAAAGATGCTCGCTTTTAAATATTAGCAAATACCCAACAAGACCACAAAGGGCTGAAGAAGGCTTTTCACCTCTCCTCAGTACAAGCACCTCCAACAATAGCTCTTAATTAGTTCAAAGTAGAGGATACAGTGGTACTGGAATCAATACCAAAAGCCCGAGTGTTTCTGCAGCTGGGATGGAGTAAGCCCACATACCAGTACAGGCTGAGGGCCAACAGGATAGAAAGCAGCTTTGCAGAAAAAGCAGCCGAGGGCCTGGTGGACAACATGCTGAACACGAGTGAGCAGTGTCCCCTGCAGCCAAGGCAGCCAGCTGCATACAGGGCTGCATTTGCCGCCAGGGCAGCCAGCCGCACGCTGGGCTGCCTTTGCAGGGGGGTAGACGGTAGGACAAGGCAGGGGATGATTCCTCCCTCATTCAGCACTGATAAGACTGAATCTGGAGTGTGGGGTCCAGTTCTGGGTTCCCCTGCACAAAAAATAAAGATGCTGATATACTGGAGCAAGTAAAGCAGAGGCCACCAATATGGCTAGAGAGCTGGAAAAATGTAATGTGAAGAGCAGCTGAAGCAATTGGGTTTGTTTGGTGACCCTGCTCTGGCGGGGGGTTGGACTAGATGATCTCCAGAGGTCCCTTCCAACCCTGACCATTCTGTGAATCATTCTGTGATTCTGTACAGTCTAAGTAAAAGAAAGTAAAAGAGAGATGTTACTGCTGGCCACTGCGACCTAATAAGATGGTACAAAGAAATGGAATAACTCTCGTCTTGGAGGTGCACAGTGATGAGACAAGAGGCAATGGACACAAGTTACAACTTGGGAAAATCTGATTGGATATTAGGAAAAGCTTTTTCACTGTAAGGGTGGAAAATAGAGGAGCAGGTTGCACAGAGGGTCTGTGGAGTGTCCAACCTTGGAGACAGTGAAAACCCAGTCAGACAGGACTCTGAGCAACCTGCTCTCATCAGACATGCTCAGAAGAAGAGGTAGGACTCTATGACCTTTGGAGGTCCCTTCCAACCTACGCGCTTCTATGATTCCCCGATACTTTAATAAATATTTTTCCAGTGCTTGGAGCAAGACCAGAATATTTTTACATCCCCAATCTGTATTTCGGTAAGATTTTAAAGATTTTTATAGTGATTTCTGCCTATGAGAGATTTTAAATCCACCCCCACCAGAGCTAGATTAGTGGCAAAATGAAGGTAACAAAACCAAAGATGCAAAAGTCCTTTAGGGACAGGTTCTCTGTGACCGTATCTCGGCTCAGCACGGCCGACTTATGGCCACCCTGATTTACACCAGCAGAGTGTTCTGCATTGAATCTTAAGACTGAATAAATGAATGTGTTTCACAGTTAACATAACCTCATATATAGTACAGCTATTTTTAAGACATACAAAAAGCGCTGTCTTTCTTGGTGTTGCACCAGAGCAAGAACCTATGTGCACCTCCTGTGATCTCTGGCTTGAAATATTATTGTGTCTGACGCAGAATTATTAGGTACTGAAATAAACTTCAGCTTTTAATGACTAAATGTCATGCAAGAGGATGCTGGACTTGAAAGCCAGCAGAAAAGCCCTAGGCTGTTTCAGAATTCAGATTCAAATTATTCAGTTATCTGTACTCCTCTTAGATATCTATAAATATCTACACTCCACGGGGTGCTCATGCAATTTCTGATGGTTTACCAGGCTGAAGCCACCTCCTCAACTGTAGGTTAGAGTTGTAACTCCTTGATATCGATGAAAAGGCAAGGGACTTAGTTATGAAGGTCATTTTTCAACTGAACAGTTAACTGGAGGGCACCACAGAATGAGTTTAGCTCTCTTTTGTCTCACAAATTTTGCAATCAAAGAATATAAACATGAACAAAGCCACTAAGGAGACCTCTTCTCGCAGAATGCTCTGGAAAAGAAATTTAACTAACTTAAGTTAAAAAATTAGAACATTTTCATTAACACAAAATGTTCCTTTTAATTAGGATTTTGCAAGCTAAGTCTCCTAATGAATGAAGGAATAGAACCTCAAAATGATTTGAATTGCTTATTTTTTTTCCCTCTCACTTATAAGAACAAATGTAACTTTTTGCAAAATAAATTCAGTTGGTAATTGGAGACTTTCTAATTAACTATTTCATGGATTGAGTTTTCATAGGTCTATAAAAATGAATTGCTATGAGACGGCTGCTCTCCTAGCTAATCCTCAAGAGCTCTGAGCGCTCTAAGAACGCAGTCAGTGCGAACCGTGCCGAGATACATGCAGTCAGCAGAGGTCTAGGCGATTTACTCCTGCACAAAGTGGGTGCAAAACAGGTCCAGGGGATAATCGTCCCCTTTTAAAGGAAACAGTTACAGGGCACAGATGCTAATGATTATAGGGACCCATTTATTGGAGAGATCAATGCAACTGTAGGACTCCACTAGAACCACCTATGCGTGCTATGGCAGGAGATGCCTGATGTGGCTCTGGTGTGGCTGCTTTGCCAGCATCAGTGCTAGGCCTGTGCTGTATAAGGTGTTAAGGAGAGGAAAGGCAGCTTCTATAGGGATGGTCCTGTGTGAAGGAAGGATCCCATGTGACAAGCTATAGTAGCCACAGAGCCAACGCACACTGTCTGTGCCACGTGATAAAGCCCTGTCTGATATCACACCACCAGTACTAGCATGTCAGACAATCAGCAAACCTGAAGGAAATGAACCCAGTTGAACACTTTGCACCTGGACACAGCTGGTAACACCTGGCCACAACAGAGGAAGTGTGGAGGGTGTCATTAGAGTTGGTGTCCGCCTCTCCACGCACACAGCAACTGCAAAAATCTCTGCACTGGAGCCAAGCTGAACTGATCAGTCCACAGGTGTTCTCTAGCACTGGATGAGCCTGTTCTGCAGGCACCAGAGATACGTGTTCAGCACCACCAACTACCAAGGACAAGCTCAGGTGAGCACAACACCATCCCCAGTACTTCCAGCCCTAATGGTCACAAGCAGGTCTCTCTGTCCACGATACACCCAAACCCAGCAGACTGCCTCCCAAGGAAACGCAAGAGGCAACAGACATTGCTAGAAAACATCAGCCTGAAATGCCAACAGAAAAAGCACAAGCTATGGGTCTTCAATTAAAAGACAAAAGTTGTCTAAACCTGGCAGACTTGGTAGATCCCTGTAGAACAAGGATGAAGTGCTGCTTTTGACCTAAAGCTCTGGCTTCCTTGTTGCAGCAGCTTCAGAAACTTTTTATATGGGCTAAGATGACCACACAACGAGATGCTATGCCAGAACAAGCTATAAAACCAATTGCCCGATGACACTATTAACCGGAGAAATGCACTTGATCCACAAAGATTGGAAGCTTGAGCAGATGGGCTACGGAAGACAGAACACTTTGTGATATACAAGACAGGTCAAAGAAAAGTTGTGGGAATGGGCCTGGATATTTGCAAAATTAGTAAAATCTATTTTTCCTAAAAGAAAACATTAGCAAGCAGTAAGAGAATGAAACACAGCTAATTATAAATGTAATACATGGGTAGCTGCTTGCTGCTCCTCACTGTTCATAGACTTCAGCCCAACTCTATGCTCTCAGGCTTCTAACTCTTACTGTGTTTTTAATATTCGTTACAATCTCAATGGTAGTCCTCTAGGTCAAGATGTGGAGAAACCTGGGCTTTGGGTTTGGAAGACTAGGATAATATCTCCATCAATGCCTATTAAAACAGAAATGAAGTCTGTTTAACCTTTTTGCTCTTCCATGAGAGATGATCAGGTTTGCAGTGAGGAAGCACTCACAATCCCATGTTCAGCGAAGGGGTACAAGCGAAAAGAAGGCAGTAACCCTTTATTAAATGAATCACTCTAGGCACAACATATAAGGAACAGAAAAATACCCAAAAGTATCCTAGTAAACAGAATACTGGAAAGCAAAGGTATAGTGAAGGCAAAGGTTATGAAAAAATAGAGGGTTTGGTCAGATGTCTTAATCTATTTACATAGCAGGAGGTTTTCAACAAATTGCATTGCAAGATTAAAAATGAATTAGCAAGTTCTGAAAACAGACACGGAAGTCCAGGAACACAAGTCAAACACATGCATAATTTGTACCAAGTACCCAGCACTAAAAGCAAAATCTAAGTGTTATTTGATATCATGGTGGCCACACACTAATATAGAATAGAACAGAATAGAATAGGTCCAGTTGGAAGGGACTTACAATGATCATCTAGTCCAGCTGTCCCTATACAACACAGTAAGACATGAAGTTGTGGGATAGGAAGGCCCATATAGGGTCTGTCTTAAACAGAAAATACAGATGTCTTAAAATGGTGTAAAATTTATCAAATAAACACAATGCTGTAGATATTAAAGAACTTCACAAGATGTTTAACAGATTGGAATTATGTAAGGATGTATCATGCATACTAGTATTCAGCCAAAAATACATGTACATGCATAAGATTTCATTAGACAATTAGAAAAGATATTAAATCTGAACTTTCCTGGAAGATAAAGTCAGATCATAGTCAGTATTTGCAGATATCATCTATTTAAGTTAAGAGTGTAATCACTTAAATAACTGATTGAAGACGTACAAGATTCAGATCTGGAAGACAGTAATACTGAGTGCAGTCCCAGAAAAACAATCACTCTATGTTCCTGCACACTAGAAGACTGGGCAGGTACTAATGCTAGACTTATCTTGAGAAAAAAAAATATCTGTAGGAATTTTTTCAGACAGTTTTTGTCCTGGATGTTCACTGTTTTACATGGTCAGCTTCAGACTAGAAGCAAAGGAGACACCATCACATGTGGGACACTGTGAACGTGACCATGTTACCTCAGATAGACTTTTTTTATATTTGCCTCATGCCGTTCTCGGGCCAGGGAAGGATACACAAGACCGAGACTTAGTTGGCCTCATTCCTTTTTGCACCACAAAGATATATATGAGCAGCTGAAACTGGCTTCAGCAGATCTTTACATCAGCTGAAAATCTGCTCTGGGTACCCTGCAGAGGAAGAGAATCTGCCCCACATGTGCAGGATTCATGCAGCTCTGGGGAGCTGGAAAGCCAGTTGCAGGAAACAGTGCACTGGCCTTACGCTCTAGGTGCTCCTGAGTGGCAGGGGGGATTTCTATTTGTTTTCCTCATTCTGTACTTTGTTTACTTTTGTGCATAGGCTTATGGCTGGGTGCTTTTCAAAAATACAAACACCTTTCCCCCGAGAGCACACATCCCATGTAACACAGCACAGCGCAGCACTGGCTGCAGAACCCTTTTTGTATTCCTTGTGCACTGGGCAGGGATTTTTTCATTTCATGCATCATCCATAACTTGCCGCAGCGATTCCAAAAATCTCTATCACGCTCACATGAATACGAATAATTTAAATTCACATTTTTGCTTTTGGAAATTTATCATCATAGAAGTCGGGCTCATAAAGCAACTGTATTTCTGAAATTTCTCACAGAATAATCAAGTGATGGCACTGCCCATCAAAACAGCCTAATCACATTGGTATCATACAGGCACTTTGAGCTATGACTCCATCTCACAAGAAGGTCAGCTACTGACATAAATCTGTCACCAGTATTACTGTTCACTCTACTGGGTTTTTTTTAATGCTTCATTATATAGACTAATTTAATAAACAGTTAAAAAACAAAGGGGCTCTTGCTCAGGGTACAGGTAGGTATCTTTTCTCTGCCAATGGCCAGTGACAAATGTTTTGGAGGAGTTTACATGAAATGTTGCTGTGGACTGTGATGGAAGAATTGGCTTGGAGCAGACATTACTCCTTAGCCCCCACTGGGTTTTGGCCAAAGAACAAGGTATTGCATTTCTTAAACATAATTGTGAATACAGGTGTTTAATCCTCCCTGACCTCAGAGAAACTGCTGGCTTCCAGAAAAAGCAAAGCAAATTATAACTTTGCCATAAGCAATGAGTTCCACAGTTTCTCCATTTTAAAGGCATCATCAGCCTTTGAGAAACAAATGTCAGTCTCATCTCCTACTTCGGGGGCCAGGGCAGTGGACAGGAAT
>NW_009649851.1:1318413-1375322 GCF_000708025.1 Charadrius vociferus | reverse complement strand
CAAAAGCCACCTGGAGGCTGCTGCTTCACAAGTCCGTGCTTCCCCCAATCCTTGTGCGACTGTAACTCCTGTGTACACACAGTAACTCCAGCAGTGTGCGCGTGTCAAGGCTCTGCGCCTGCCACTGCCTTTACTACTGCTCCATAGCACAGGGGTTGTGCGAGGAGAATTAGGCCTATGTTTTGCACTATGAACACTTTTTTTTGCAACTGAGATTACTCCTTTCTCCAGCACATGTATCTGTATTACATTCAACTGATGGATACAATGCAGTGCTTCCACACCCAGTAACACTTGCAGGAAAAAAGCGAGAAGCTAGAAAAGAACAGAAGGGAAGAGATGAATTGCAGTGGCTTTCCTGTGGAGTTCACACCTGGCAGAGGGTCTCCTTGGAATTCCAGAATCTGGGCACACCTGCTCCTCAAAAGATGCTAAAGAACTTTGCCCAAACAGTTAAACCAATCTTGTAATTACACACAGAGCATTTAAGACAAACATCCCAAATTTGTCATTCAAGCAACAAAGTCTCCATTTCAAAAAAAGATACGCACTCAAAAGCTTTTCAGGAATACAGGCAACATCACTTATCACCTCAGTCAAGTTTGAACCCTGTTATTTCTTTCTTAGCGGAACGAAAAACCTTAAGTTTTTCCTGTTACCAGCCTGCTGATGGAAGTGGTGAGGTATCCTCGGGTACCGTTCCAGCTGCCCATATGGTGTGCGCCAAAGGGTTTTGTCACAAAGCACGCTGTAACTCCTGCCAGCCAGGCACCAATGCTGCCTGCTGCCTTGAGTTTTATCTAAAAATAGAAGCCGCTTAAGAAAAATGACCAGTTCTTTCGAAGAACAGTCCGTTTCTCTCTGAATCAATTTAAGCCCAAGCACATCAATGAGACAGAGCTTGACCTAAAGAGCCCCACAGAAATCAAGACCTAAGGTAAAGGTGTGTCTGTAATATGGAAAAAGATAAGGAGACTATGGGCTTGATCCAAAGGCCATTAGGTCAGTGGCAAGCTTTAATGTTGATGTAAATGGGCTTTGGAACAGGCCATGCTAGAGAAAAAGAGCACCCCTTATTATAAAAATAAGCAGCCGTCAGAAATAGACTAGAAGTTAAGGGAATTTTTTTGCAGGAAAAACTTCCTTCCATTTTTTCCAGCATCTCAGCAAAGGATTGGGCCATTTGGCCCCATAAATGAGTAAGCACCAGGTTGTCACCTCATCCCGAGTGAGGACCCAGAAGCTCAGAAGGCTCCAATCCTGCACCAGGAACTGGAGTTCACAGTAGCACATGGGTACAGTTTGCACAAGCTGTTTCTGCAGCTAAAACATGGTCAGACTTTCTGGTCCAGCTGTGTTTGCTGCACCTTTAGGTGCTTCATTAGCATAGCTGGGCACCCAGTCAGCAACACTCCCCACCTGAATTACTGCATACGTCCATTTTTCATGAGCGACTGCGGGAACCCATTCCCAGCTCACCAGGGAGCACCGATGGTTTGAATAATGAGAGAGGAGCTGGGTGGTGGTAGTGAATGCTAAACCCTCACCCACTCCACCTCAAGCTGCTGTGTGCCAGTGGGTGCAAAGCCATTTTTCGACTCAGGTATAATAGTCACTAAGTTGGGGAGAGAATGCAAATGTTTGCTCCTTAATGGTGAGACCAAAAATACAACTGTAATTCTCACCCTCTCTGGCCCATGCTGAATATTCCTCACTGACGCTGTTCAGCTGACAAGGTTGTTCCATTGACAAGATATGAAAGAGCAAATGTTCTGTAACTGAATACCACGTGCCTCACCACAAAGAAAAATAATACAATTCTCTCAGAGATAAAAAAAAGGATATACTAAGAGAGTATTGTTAAACTAGCTTAAACAATGAGAAGAGAGGGAATATTCAAGTCACCCTGTTGGCTACAATATAATTGCCTTGTTAGGGAAATGTGCACACGCGGACGCGCGTGAAGGAATCAGGAGATCACAAAACACGGCGACCTGCAGAACAGCAGAGTTCCGGCACAGCTTACAGACACTGCTGCCTAAATGCAGGAGTTGAGGATGGGACAGAAAGTATGTTTGCGAGCCTTGATAACTAGTGCACGTAGCTGCATCCAACTGGCCCTGCAGTTTGCAATTCAGGTGGTTTTCCCCGTGCCAGCACACAGGCACTATTCCTCTGCGACCCGGGCAGGAATCGTGTCTAGCCGTGAGATAGCTGCACCGTGCTCTCTGGCTCGGGAGCTGCCAGTTTGCCTTAAAGTATTAGAGCAGCATTATATTGATTACTGCTTGATATTTGCAGGTCTACAAAATGTCCAAGGAGACACAGGAAAGTTTAGAGACTTTTAATTTGTTGTACCAAAGCTTTTCTGATGGTCCCAGAAGATTACACATTTATGAAGAAGGGCAGCAACAATAAAAGCTTATTGTTTGCACTCAGCCAAACTTCATGGATTTTTTAAGTATGACAAAAGAGAAAATGAGTTACACAGATTTTCAATAACTTGAACACCAATCTCTGCTGTCCAAAGGGAATTACTCCAGTGTTCTTTCTTTGTCTACCTTGGCCTGGCTTTAAGGGTTTATCCTTGTAAACGACATCAGTAGTTACAGTTAACAGGTCCAAATGAAGCTGTGGGGCTGAGATCCCTCTTGTCTTGATGTGCTAGATGCTCCAGGGAGAAGACTAAAGATAGCAAGAGAAACTTTGTCAAGGTAGACTCACCGCAGAAGATAGGAGCAAGTAGTGCGCGTAGCCCTTCCCTTCGCTTCAATGACAAATCAGAGGCACCAAGAGGATTCTCTCATCAGAGGGCAATGGCATGAAGTGAGATTAAGGTAGCAAGCCCTTTTGCTTTTATGTGTTCAGCTAAAGAACAAGGTCAAAGACATAAGGTCTTAAAACTTTTAATTAAGTGACAGTGGAATTATTTGCTTGCTCCTGGATTACATGGGTGGAATCCAGCATGAAAACCACTATTTGACGTTTCCCTTGATTTCCCCTGCTCTTCGGTGGGGGTACACAATAAATTGCTTTCAGGTACAAACTTGCCATAGCTACTGACAGGGATGCAAGACGCTTCTAAAATCTTCCCCGCTCCCTGTTTTATTGAAATGACAGAAAGGCACTAAAGCAAGAAAAAAAGAAGCATTACTGTAATAGAAGCTAATGTGGCTGCAGAAAAGTATGTTGCAAATTGGGGGTGGGGGATAAACATAAGGCAAGTACAGATATTTTCTTTGAGAGCCATGCATGAGAAGTCTCACGTCACTGGAAAACAACGGGTCATAAAAGGCCCCCTACGCATTCCCTATTCAATGGACATGGAGTAGCACCTTGTTTGGCAATACTGACTCATGCACAAGTGTCGCAGATGGAAACATTTGACACAGTTATGATTCAGTGGCAATTCAAGATTTCTTAATGATTTGAGGCAGATCAAGAGGCTAAATTTTAGCATTGCTAAATCATTAACTGATTTAAGGATTTACAAGATGATTTAACAAAATAATTGAACAGCGACTTAATTACAGATTCAAAAATGACAAGATTCAGACTAACTTACTAAAAGGTATCCCAAAACAATACATATGCATACGAGCACAAACACACACCACTTGAGGGGTTGCACACACACCCGCACCCAAGTTTGTAACTGCTCGGACCAAAGATCCCTTCACAATATGTGACTCCAGTAAGGCGACGGGTGCCCCTTTTAACCTCTTACGTGCACACAGAGAAAGTGACAGAAAGTACTTGGATCCAGTAAAGTGTAAGATCACCCACACTCGTAAGAGCTAATGTGTATATTAGAGAGACACGGATAGAGAGGTGTATGAAAGGGAGCCTAGCCTACAGTTGAAATGTCCCTCTTCTCGAGTTTGGAGTAAATACTCATAATGCATCAGCATTCCTCAGCGGGCAATAACTAAGACTCGAGGGGGGTTGACTCACCCTGGCCTTTTAATCCTCAAGGCGTCTGAATGAGCAGCATCCCAACTCAGGGAAGATGCTGGTCACAGCCCACTGCAATCTAGAAGAGCTCAAAGGGTCTCACTCAAATCACTACTTACAGAGTCTGAGATAATTGACTTTCGTCAGGTACTTTTCCACTCCGGCCCAGCTCAAACAATGGGATATTCTGGTACTTTCCACCAGCTGTGCAAGCTCAGAACTTACTAGATCTTGAAGTTCTGGTATCACCCCACTCTTTGGGCCATGATCCATGGATTGTCAGGAGGGATCAATTACCATTATTGTTTCCAAGTGATAGGATTCACTGGAGCCAGGTGCGCTAAGGGGTTGCTGTAGCATACTGGTCGATCATCCTTCACTTACTTTCTTTTATGTTGGACCATTATGAGTCCCAGGTGTTAATGGGTTGACATAACATTCTGGTCCATTGTACTTTTACATGGTCGGGGGAAAATCATGCCAAGCACCAAGTGGCCGAAAGCCGCCACTTTCGAGGGGCAGGTTGCACTACCACAAAGAGCACATCAGCTGGCTCTGAAGGGTCAGAGAGGTCCCTGAGCATGCAACCCTGGGAGCATCTAGCCTTCAAATGTATGTGTTGCAGCAGAAATGGGCCCCACAGCCAGGAAACAGAGCATAAAATGCATGGCTGTGGTAAGAATCAAACTAAAATGTGATTTAAAAAAAGAGTTGTGTTTTGGTTTCTGAGCCCTTTACTTTATTTTTATTTGTTTTTATGCTGCTGTAAGTAAAATCAACAACTTCTTTTTCCCCAATAAACTGAAATTTTGCAGACCATTAATCCATAATATGGACAAAAGCCTTCGGGTGCATGTGAAACAAAATGAAAAATGGTCAGTCGGGTTCTTCCAGGAAAGCTGATACTTCACATGAACAGTAAAGATTTTCCAACAAGCAGCAGTATGCACGTTTCAGTGCAGACCCACAGTGACTGCTTTAGCATGGTAGAGGGTAATGGCTCTGAATATCATTTATGCACACTTAACTACCATTTAGTTAATGTTTATGCAGCATTTTGAAAATGTAAAGTGCTATAAAGATGCCAAATGTTATTATTATTAATAATCCAAGTGATAAATATGACTCAAAATTCTACACTCTATCCTTGTCCTTCGTGTCAAACGGATGTTTGCACATAGAATAAGGACTGCAATTCAGGAAAACACTTACAGTGTATACGTTACTTAGAGTTCACGAGTTTTTACACATAAGGGATTAAAGGACTAACTGGTTTCTCTCCAAGTCTACTGAGTGTTACAAAAATACAAATGAAGATGGAAGTTTACGTTAAAATCCCGCTTTTAAAAATGCTGGGTCAACGCTCTGCTGTAACATTTAAAAGCCTATTTAGCAAGCTGTGCAGGTCAACATGTATTAATAAAATGTGTTTTCTTGTAAATGAATGTAAGAGAGGGCACAGAAAAGGACTCGAAACCAGCAATATATGGGTATCTGCTGCCTGCTATGTTTCCACTGCACTCAGCACTACAGCAGCCAGATGTCTATACTTGGACCATCCAAGCCCCCAGACCTTTCCCTCCTCACATCTTCAATTCATCCCTCAGAGGAAGGCTACCAACCACGGAGCCCACCGTCACAGAAAGAATTATCCTCTCAGTGATTTTCCTGTTTCTCTAAACCACTTTGCTTTTATTTGCAACTGTAGCACCAAGTCAAAAAGGCAGATAGGAACCACCTGACAAGTCACTAAGGCTCCAAGACACGGGTCCACTGTGTGTGCTTGCCATCGCAGTGAGTTACACTTACTGCATTAGACCTCACCAGGCAAAATAATCTGTGAGCCAAGGCCTTTGGTCTCTCCTTTTATACTCACAAAGAAACCTTCTGGTGCTCTCAGAAAAGCAGCTGTTATTTCAAGGGGGTGATCAGCTTGTGAGGAAGTGCTAAGTAAGGACAGGGATTTTTTTTTCCCCCATGCATTTTTCTCAGGTTTAGAGCAGCCTTTGCAATCGCAGTGGCTTCACCACTGAGACTGAATGTGAAGTTACTTCACTGAGAGATACATCTGTCATTCACCTTACTGGAAAAACAAAAGCAAAAAACAGTTTTCTAAACCAAGATCTTTTAAGTATCTTCACTCACTCCTCCAAATTAGATTTTCCAGGGAGTTCAGCTCCCAGTCCAGTATTCTGTTGCGGTGGTTGGTTGCTGAGCTCTTGGATGCTTGGTCCAGCCCTTGAGACTGGGAACACAGGTAGAGAACATGTGGCTAAATCCCCGTCTTTGAAGGCTTTCTCTAAGACTTAAAAAACTATCTTACTTTAAAAAAGGAAAATGAGGGAAAAAAAATCCCACAGAGACAGACTGATCTTCTCCTTGCTCACACTGGTATAAATCAAGAATAACCCCGTGGACTTTATAGGACTTACACAAGTATAAAACTGCTAGAAATGAAAGGTTCACATTTCCTAACTTCACCAGTTGGCTCAGTTTCTTTAAATAGCTTCATTAATAAATACTTTTTTAAAAGAAAAAAAAAAAAGCTCTCTGCCTCCCCCAATACTAATTGCTAGTGCTCAGATTTAATCTTCAGCATTTATTGTGCTTCACCAAATCCCTAATAATCACCCCAGAAGACTCCTTAACATTGTTGGATAATGGGAAACAAGGGCAGGGTATTACTTTTTCATGTACAAAGATGTTTCATCAGGAGGCCAGATTTCTTCTATGCAGCTAAAGTACATAGAGCCTGACACTTTTAATTTCTTCCGTAATTGTGTCACGAGAGGGGGTTATGTCACTGTGCCTCTTTGCTGAATTCCAAGAGGCTCAATGCTATTCCCATGGTCATTGCCTCCTGCCTCTACTTTAAAATAATGAAGATTTGGGCTGAAATAAATTTGAAGATATCAAATAAGGACCCCTTGAGTTCCAGGGAAAGAAAATAAAGCAGCTTTTATTAAACTTGTTATGAGACCTTTCATGACCACTATTCTCGCTGTTCTCTTTGCTCAAAGCCTTTAGAGAATGGTCTCACTTTAGCCTAAACTCAGCTCTTTCTCAGCTCTCTAAGCCTCTGTAAAATTGAAGGACATTCACTCCAACACACGTCTTTAATAACTCAGTATGATTTAAACTTTCAATCTGCATTCCTGATTTCTGTAATAATTGAAAGGAATGCATTAGCAGCAGAAAAAAAATCCCACTTTTGCTTCATAAACTTTACCTTCATTGCCTCAGATTTTCAGTAGTTCTCAATATGTAAGTTTAATGGCGTGACCCTAACAAGAAACGATCAGCAAATGAAACGAACCAGTGTGTAGCTGCTCCACACGGCTACAAGTGTCAGCTGTGGCCTGCCTGCCATTAATTTTATTGTAACTCATTTCTTCAGGTTGAGTACAGCACGATTTAATGTTCCCATTCTCCCATTCCTGTTCTGCATGACAAATTGTTTTAATAAACATAAACCGGGTAATAATAAAGTAATAATAAGCCTAGCACTCACCTTATATCACTGCAGTTAAATTCTCCCACAAGCCAGCGCTGGTTACAGTGACAATTACAGTTGGGCCAATCCGCAGCCAGGCAAGCACAATGGACAGATTTAATATCGTTTGTAAATATGATTAGTGTGCTGTCATGTTATTGCAGCCTGGTATTTACATTTCTCTCTGGGGTTATTCACTACACCAAATCAACATTAAATAGTGCTCCCTTCTCTTCCCCTTAAATCAAATATACCTTTCTTTGTGCTCCACTCAGAAATTAATGAAGAAAATGGCATCGATTGTTAATATTCAGGGATCAATCAGTGCTTTAGATACCTCTTTTTTTAAACAGATGTACGTCTGTCTGTATAACGCTGGAAGATTTCTTTCGAAATTCATAACGTCCCCCCTTCCTCCTCCCCCTCCACACACACCCTTTAACATCAACACTCATCTGCTTACTCTCTTATGAAAAATGTTCAAATAATGAATGGCTGTTGTTTACAGAAGTAATTTCATGCTACATTTCCATTATTGCCTGGATTTGTTTAGCTTCTCAAGCTTCCCCATTTCCCTGCAATGAACTTTTAAGGAAATATAACCAGCTTTCACTGTTTATGCCATTATGTTTATAATAGAAGCCGCTCTCATTTGTGACATATTGCAACACTTCATAACTGTGTGCAAATAAGCATCCTTAAACTTGTTAAGGTCAATTAATCATTGTACAAAAGCTTTTTTAGCTAGGACTTCCACCAGCATAAATCCAGCCGCGTAGCAGGGTAATGAAAGGGCTCTAGCGTGGACTCGGGTCCTACATGGCACAATTGTGTGCTTCAGATGTTAATAAAATTGCCTGCAGATGACACAGGTCTTTTTCTCCAAAGTTATTTGGTTCCCGTGGTCAGGCAGCACAGGCTGAATACCTGCAGCCCAAGTCAAGGAAGGAGTCCAGTGGACAAAAATTTGTAATTACTTTGGTGATGAATTCCCCCCAACATAACAAATTTTAAATCCGCTTTTTCAAGAATGAAAGCGAGGAATCAAGATGGAGGACAGCCCGCTGAGTTTGGACCTGTGGCATTTCACTGAACAGGAATCAACGCATGAAACACCGTGCAACAAGTACCTATTTCAAGACATCACGGAGGACACCATCAAAGGACAGCACTGCTCTTGGCAAGAGTGGAGCCACGGCTGTTCAGGCACAGTACCATTTGACAGCGCGGAGCCCTGGCCGCCTCCTGCTGCTGTGTTAACTGCTCTGGGAGGAAGGGATCTCTGGGGGAGGCAGCAGCGACGACACCGACTGCCTGAGAGCTGCCAGGCACAAGCACTGATGATAGAAAGGGCTCTTATTAATTAGTATCAGCCTTCTCCATACACAGCCATGGCACACGCAAAGACTCGCTCTTGCTTTTCATGCAGCTAAGAAAGAGGAAATATTCACACAGTTTATATTTGCACTTCCATTTTCAACACGCAGGTTCTCATCTGCACTTTTGACTGGATCAAGACCTACATCTGAAATTTAAGATATGCCTTAATCAGACTCAGTAAGTTTTCTGGATGCCCCAAGGCTTACCCATGTTATGGTGCCTGGGTGCATGTAAAATAACCCTGGTCTGTGTCATTGGACTTTGCCTCATGTGTGAAAACAATGACAGTAAACCCCCACCCACAATCTCAAATAAACTTTAATAGCAAAATTCAGTGAAACCTTTAATACTAACAGAAAATTAAAATATATAGGATACTGCAGTTTCTGAGGGTGCCCGTGTGCATGCACATACTGTTATGCATTCACTAGCATTTTACTTGCACTTATTTTTTCATGCAAACTGGAGTATAAAGAGATGCCCCATGTTAGAAATCTAGCCCCTGATCAAGGCCAAAATGCCTGGCAAAGACCAATAATCAGGTACTTGTAATAATTACAAAGCTGGTGGACATTTTGTCATTTACTGCAAGTTAACTTTCGCACACTACGAGTTTAAGTTAGGAGAAGGGGAAAGAAACGTGATTTAAAGAAAGCATTAACAGTCAGTCAGAGAGCATAGCTATTTTGTGGGTGATGTAGATAATCTGGAAACAAAAGCAGGACATTTTAAAGACCTATCTCTAGTTGTGGCTTTATTGAAAATGATAGATTTAAGAATGCGATTCATATGGTCACCCAGGGGGCATGGATCTGACTTACCGCGGCTTGCTGATATTATTTATTTAAAAGAGTCAAATTTCACAGCAAAATATTTCTGCTCAAATGTGTATTTACTGAATTTTCCTTTCAGAGCTCAGCAAGGTGACAGCTGGAGAGGGGTGTCTGTGCATGTGTGGAAAAAAAAGAGGGGGAAGAAGTGGGGTGTTACTAAACACAAGATCACAGTACTCGAAACATCCTACTGAGATCAGAAGAATTGTGAAGCATACCGAGGTGGTACTCTAGCTATTCATTAACTGCCTGTATCAGCCAGCCCGGAGATTAGAGCTTAATGCAATGGTGAAGTAAGTGTCCATATCACAGTAGCCATGGAGGAATAGCGAGATGTAATGAAACTGAATAGCTAGCCATTGAAAGTTGAAAAATATATTGATTTTTCAGTGCTTGATCACCCAGGAGGCTTTATCAGGTATGAATACTTGGGAACCATCTGCTAACTCTGTAATGGTATTTTAGGATTTGTGACAGACACCAGCAAAAATAAAACTGTGTGTTAGAAAATAACACAAAGTGAAGCCTGCTTCTCTGTAATACATTCCACTGCTCCACATCTGGTTTTCTCATTCCTGTCTTTTAATTGTTTTCAAATTAGCTATAGCTAATGTGTGAATACAAATTAAAATTAGTACACACTTTCAATTTCTCCCCACCTTTCACACCAAAGATAGCTCAGACATTTATAGCTGCATTTACCTCTACATCAGATTGCATTACTTATGTGGTAAAGATTTCTCTCCTCCCAAAAGGAAGTCAGCAGGACCCTGGTTATTGTATTTAGCTATTGAACCTCGTTGTCAACATTTTTTAACATTCATTTGTGTAAGTCACAGAACAAAACCGAACAGGAACAGGCTTGGAGGCACAATATCTACATATTGTCTGATGTAAATAACACTCCTAGACATGATTGGCATTCTCCAAACAACAATCATTGTTATTGAAATGTGCCTCTATTCCCCTTGTTTTAATACTGAGAATGATTATGAAATCTCTTTGGGTACGATAAATCAGCTGAAAGATGTAATAACATGTTTCAGCTGTTGGAATGGATGTTTGATTACAGCTCTGAGGGTTTTTTCCTCATCTTGTTTCTAGTTTAATTCTTAATCCATTCTGTGATTTAAAAAAAAATATATTCCACACATCGACAGCAAATATGCATTCTTATTTACAGAATGTGGGTAGCTGAGCAGGAATCGAGTTGCATTTTAACAATGCAGGGAAAATATTTTTCTATTACAGTTTTGGTTAAAATAGTAAGTTAAACTGTCATTTGAAATTATATTCAGCAAACACTTAACTTTAGCACCTAAGTAAAAATAGAAAAGATAAAAAAAAAGGGGAGGGGGGGAGAAAGGAAAGGAGACTTCGCTCAGACCATGTTTGATTTCCAGACACACAGAAAAATTTGCCTCTCCTCCCCCACCTCTCTCCATGATTCTGCAAGCCTCTCTTCAAGTAAATGGGAGCAGAATTAATTTGCCCCAAAATGGTCAAGTGTAAATGGAGGAAAATTATTTCCCCCTGACTTTACACTGTAGCGGCAACACACAAAAGATGAAGGAAGTCAGACCGCACCACACAGCGGCAGCGAGAGCGAGACAGCTGGACAGAGGCTTTTGAAGGATCTGAGAATCTGTGTACAGCAAAGGCAGCACAGCTTCTCCAGCTCACTCTCCCAGAAAAGATCCTGGCAAATAATGCCTTTCCCTTAAGTGTATTTTGTGAGGGGGAAAAAAGTGAAGAAAAAATAACTAAGGGAAACAAAAAGATTAGTACGTGGGTGGTTTCTTTCTCCAATCAACTTTCCTTCCCATCCCAAGGGGCTGCCCCTATGCTGAGGAGCACACTATGGAGGCTGCAAGCACATTCCTTGATGTTCTCCCAAAGTCTGCGAGGCCAAAGAGGCAACTACAATCGAGGCTGGTGGTGGGAAAATTCAGAGAAATTTGGGGCTTCCTGAGGTCTTTAGAACTGCTCAGTGATGTGTTGCCAACATTTCAACAAGAGGCTCCTAAGAGAATTCCCCCTTTGGCCTGTGATAAACCCAGTGCCCCAACAATGTGTTTGCTTGCCAAGAGGAGGGGCGAGGGATGAGAAAACCATTGAAGCATTTTCCTCTTTAAATGAAAACACTTTCTCATCATCGTAATCAAGAAAAGAGGCTATCCTACTGGGAGAGCAACCCTACACCACCCATTTGGGTAGAACTGCATGTACGCTATCTCCCCGCGAGAAAGAGAATATACATTTGTATTGAAGAAATCATATGCTGGATAGCAAGATGCCCACCCAGGAAGGAGTATGCAAGGTCACTGCCATTTCTCCATGGGGTCCGGAAACGCTCAGGGTAACCTAGAAAACAGTCAGTGATAGCTATTAAGGGCAACTCTAAGGTAACACTCACATGAGCAGAGCTCCCCAGGGCCCGATCCACAGCGTGCTACAATCAGATGCATGCTGACAACCCAGCTCCCACCTACGCAGTGACAGAGGGAGGTTTCCTATTCCCGTTTACTCCTTCGCTTACTGTGCAGCATGTCTCTACTCTTGAAATAGGGGGGCTTTTAAATTAGGACACTGAACTCTCTCTTCCCTAGAGCCACTAGCGCAATGAAGAAAATATTTCTAACGTTCAATGGAATTATGGAATACCTTTAAAAAGGTATTCATCGGTTAATTCACTCCCCTCTTTCTGACCTTTATTCAAGGGGAAAACTGCCAACTGCACAAAATCCTGCCAACTCCAAGAAGCTTAATTGTGCAGATTACGGTCTGTTTGTAACACAGATTATTAAAAGCACACTTGGACCCTTCATGTCCCCGCGTTTGATTCAGTAATAGGTTCTGCATTAGATAAAGGAGATTTGTTTTGATCCCCTCCTCGTAGATGCAGAGTGCCCTACACCTTTTGTATTCCAGACTCCATCATCCGTGACCTCTTTGCATAAGTGACAAAGCCACAATAGGCTGCTCCATACTGTAACTTCCAGCTCCCCACTTTTGGGGGTGGGAGGAAGGCAGGAGGAGATTCACTTCGTGATTTATAAAGTATTCTTAAAAAAATTAAAAGTACACTTCTCTTATTCTATAAAGAGCACACTTCTCTGAGAGGCTCTGGGACCGTGTGGCACAAAAGCCAAGCACAGCCATTTTTGAAAGCACAGCACATCATATTTTTAAAAAAGAAAAAAGTGAAAATTGCGCCTTTTGAATTTCAGAGAATGAGGGGAAACACAGAGTCAGAATGGAAAAACTATCATAGAAATAAACGAAGTGAAATAATTTCCTTAGGTTCGATTTTTCTTCTCCCTTTCTTTTTCCCAGGGCACAAATTTAACGAGAAAGTAACCTCCTCATCCCCCCCAAATTTTTTTAAAAAGTTAAAGCGTTTACATTTGCAACCTGTTTACAAAAGCACAGAGAGCACCTTTAATTTCTAGCTGACATTAGGTAACTACAAATCAGTCCTCTCTGCCCCAGCATTAAGGCCTGATCCACAGACTGCTGTCATCAACGCAGGGTCTAGGTGGGAAATTTCAGGCATCTTCAGTCTTCAGTTTCCTGCACCTCAACATTATAATAATTAAAAATCAAGGAGTTTTTCTTTAAACATTATCCAATATGTATTTTGTGAGGCTACTGCATACACTTCACTGCTTTTATGAAAGGAGGGAAGGTGAGCGGAGATACCAGAGCTGTGGCCATTTATGTCAGCCAAGGATTCAGGACTGGTTGTTAAAGAAGAGTGGAGGAGTCACACCAAGCACAGCTTGTACTCCCTACAGTGACCCTGCTGTGGCTTCTCTCCTTGTTTACTGTCTTATAAAGAAGGTAGGAGGTGGCAACAGCTTTCCTTGGTGTTAATGTGCTTTTGGTTGCTTGGTAAAAATATTTTCCTTCCATAATTGCTGCACAACACAAGAATAAAAGCGCAGAATACACTTTTAATTTGAACACACACTTGTAGCTGCATGCCAATTCCTTGCTGCTGTACTGTTGATGAGCAGTTGTATGTGGAACAAATTGAAGAAAGCCAGAAACTAATTTCCTAAATGTGTTTTTTTTTCCTCCAATGGTAAGGAAGTGATGAGTTTTAGATGAGAAAGAACATCCATCTGCAGCTCAATGAACTGAAAATTCAGAAACAAAACTTCTACAGTCTTCAGAAGTACCCGAGAGTGACACAAAAGTACAAGTCTCTTCAAATTTTATGATGAAACTAAATGAAGTCAGCAAATTGAGAGGATGACAAGGCCAGAGAAAGACCAAGACACACCTGAACTACTGTGATAAATTAAATCAACAACGTCTAGTCTTTAACAAAATAGTGCTGGTCCTGTGATACATACCATAAGCTGTCATATTACTTCTATTATACTTCAGCAAAAATTGTGCATAAGTGGCAGCTCCCTACATGTCCTGTTCTCGGTATCAGATGCTACCTGTCACATTCAGTGCAGTTGTGCTTCACTTAGTGAAAAATCAAGAGGGCAGCAGAAGTGATTAATTCTTATGCTGCACTGTACTTGAATCCCTTTCTGCTATGAGACACAAACAAACTCACATTGGGCATGCATTTAAGAAAATTAACTCCTAAAAGTTTTATTTTCAGCTACAAAGAATGATGCAGTCATTTGAAAGCCCACGAAACCAAGCCCACCTATAGAACCAGGATTGCCAACATTTATAAATTAGCTCTAGTGGAAGAAGCTCACTGCCATGCCACTGCCATCGGTGGAGGAATTCTGTACGGTTTTCTCATTTCTGGAGCCCTGTGAAGGAACTTCATAGGATCGTTTTAACGCCTAGGTTTTACTGCATGCCTGTAAATGTAGCTTTGGTGTAATAAAGTAGGTTAACTGAATGCTCTTAGTATCTGGGTAATTTTAGAACAGTGGAGCTGTGTAACCACATACCCTCGGTGTTAAATGCAGATGCAGTTTTGCAGAGGAATTCTCACCTTACTTCATTGTTTTAAATTTCAGTAGAACCTCATCTTTGCTCCTTTTGGTCAGCAGGTACAACTAGAGCAGACTGCTTTGCCCGTCATGCTACTAATAGCTTCCTTATGGGATTTTCTTGCTTTTAGCCACCCTTGATGATCTGCAGAACATTTAAGGGAGGTCTGTGCCTAGTGGTGCAGAACAGAGTACTGGTTTCTCCTCACTTCTGACAAGTTAGTTCTAAACACAGATGCAATGACTTCAGCTGTTTTACTGGGTAGGTAACTGCTGTCTCAGAGTTCTTACAGCACTGTAATATGAAAATAAGGGGCTGCTGTGACTATAAATTAAGAGGGCAGGATGGGTAATTCGCATGAAAGCAAGGATGGGGTAATAGTCTTTCAAATTAAGATCCAGTCAATCTCGTCTGTTAAATCATCTCTGAACATAGTCAATATGCAGACAAAGCTGTTTGGTGCCTGTGCTCTCTTAGTGCTGTGTTTAGCCCATTGGTAAACCAATTGAGTTTAAGTCTCTAAATGAATGTTATGTTTCACCCCAGACCAGAACCTGAAAGAGAAAGGAATGTCCTCGAAGGCAAAAAGTACCCAGCGCCCCTGCCACCATTATGGAAACTCCTTCTGGTGAGGCAAACAAACAATCTTATTTGAAAGCACTATGTTTCAAACGGGCACCATCTAAAGATATCGGAGCTTTTAGGCAATGATTTAGTTGTGATATTTGTAGAGAGTGGAGCCTTACTAAGGTCCAAAGTGACCTTAGTGGAGACATGCTCCAAACTTTGCTATGTGTATACTCCTCTGAACTCGCAGTGGTGGCGATGTGATTACTAGCACAATGAGCTACCACAGAGATGCTGAAAAAGATCATAATCATTACACTATAAAATCAAAATCAAGAATTTTAAGATAAAGTGCCTGGAATTCAAAATCATCATCTGCAGTAGAATATTTTTCCAAGTTTTCTTGTAAGGTATCAGCATTTGGTAAGATACTTCAAACAGCATATTTCAAAGTGGAAGGAGTGAATGTTAATCACTGCTGATAGCAGAACAGTAATTTTCACTGCATAAGTGATACACCAGTAGCAAAAAGGGCTCCTAGAAGACAGACTTTCAATGTGTCTCCATATTTCACATGTAAATAAACATTTTTTTCTTTAAAATGTTCAATAGTGCTAATTTTCATTTGTTATGAAAATTCTGGGTTAGTTGCCAGTTCTTGAAAGCAATCCAGAATTACTCCTTGTTTTTAAACAATAATTTTAAGCATTCAGCCATAAGAAAAAGTATTTCTTATGTGAAACTAGATGATCATATGACTCCTACTCAGTCCGATAAAAACAGAAGACTATCAAATATTGAAAAATACATAAAAGCATTGTTTTTCTCTTTCCTTATTCCCTCTGAAATCATTTGGGTCCCAGTTCAACAAAACAGGTTCCACATCCTTATCTTTATTTATAAGGCTGTGTTTGCCTTATTGCTATGCAAAGTAGGTGTAAAATGCTACAAATTAGAACAGTAATATTTTAGAAGCACTTTGTAGTGGTGGAAATAATGAGAACTCAAATGGGAACAGTTTTTCTCTCCTTCAGAAATTTTTGGATGTTGTATATTTTTGCAGCCCCAATTTTGGATAAAAAGAACTCTCAAAATCTTGAAAGTGTTTGTAACTAAAAATTAGAGGACTACTCAGTTTGTTAATTTTCATCAAATGTATTGTTTAAACAACCTTAGCACATTTAACTTCCACTTGACTACTTAAGTTTAAATGTTTTCTAATTTGTTTCTGAACTTAAAATCAGAAGTTTTTCTACCAAAGTATGTAAACATAAGTCTGACCTTTTTAAGAGCTTGAAACCATTTAAGTGGGAAAAATGTCAAAAATTATTCTACCCATCAAAAAGCCAGCTTGGACAAACCACAAGAGCTGGGAAAGCATGTCAGGTCAGCTACAACAATAGGAGATCATGAAGGACGATTAAGACTCAGGTTAGATTCCATGAAACAATTTGGAAATAAGCATTGATTTGATGAACTATGGGAAAAACTGCCAGGGCCACATCTTTAGCAAGTTCGCTGGCCATGCTGCTTTGTGAAATGGTGTGCAGACTTCCAGCCTTGTGCACTCTTACCATTGCTCACTGCTCTCTAGCTGTGCTAGTCTGGCCCTCCCCAGGCACCTCCACCAGAGGACCAGGAGCTCCCTGCCCTCTCTTCACGTGGTTGTCCTAGCAAAGCTGCACCACAGAGCTACAACCACAGCTCCTGACTACTGGCACAAGAAGTCCTGGGAAGCTGGCTGGGAGCTGCCCATGTATCACGGGGCTTCATGCAGCACTATGCTCTCTGCAGCACTCCCACAGGAAGGGTATCGGTAGGGGCCTGGGAGAGCTGGAGCTCCCCAAATGTACCGAGAAAGTGACCTTGAACACACCTCTCTGAGACCCCTGAGGCCTGCTGCACTGGTGCTGGGCGACAGATAGACACTCCAGGGTCTTGTCACCACCGGCAAGACTCTATACTAGGGAGAAAGAACCAAGAAAGTAAAAATATCTTTTCAATAATTCTCCAGTTATGCAAGAACACTACGTAAGTTCATTTAGGAAGGTGGGAACACCATGCTACAGCAACACCATGATCAAATGGTGGACAGTCATGTAATAACCACAAAGAAAACCAACGCTATATGATGCAACTTTATCTTCCCCCTAAGCAAGATCAATTCATCCTGGTGATGAACATGTTTAAACTGTTTGCAGCAAAGACATAGCATCAAAACATTAACAATTTTTAAAACCTACCTGATTTGGAAACTATGCTATACTCTAATGCTTAGCACTTTCCCTCTTTTGATTATTGGCATCCCCATCATCACAATCTTTAAGTGATTTCCTAAGAGAAACAGCCTTCTACTGAATAAAGCAGACTCTATTCTGCATAAATACAAATGGTGAGATTAAGTAATGACCCTCTTGCCATACACCTCAGCTATGTTAAATTTATTACGAGACTTTGAAGTTTTTGCAGAACCAGAAAAAAGTTGTATGAGAATTAAATCCCTCAGGTAAACAGCCCGTGTAAAACTTGGAGCAACATGTACAATATATGTACACATACACTTGTATATGCTGTGTGAATAGGTTTTTTTTCCTTACTCTCAATGGAAGATATTCAGGAAAAAAAAAGATATTCAGTGGTATTTTCTACCACTTTTGACTAGCTTTAGTTGCATGTTCTTTATTGCAATAGAGAAAGAGAAACAAATTTACATTGGCCCATGAACTCTTACCCTGCTGTTTCTCCCCCTCTTCTTCCCCTTTTCTTCTGTATTAAAATTGCACCCAGTTTTTCTCATAAAATACATTTCCTCTTTGTATGGAGAAAGTCCATCTTCCCCAAATATTTACATTATGTAATCTGTGAACAAAGACCTAATTAGCTGGAGGTTTTCAAGAAAATCCATTACATGGCCCAAAAGTACATTAAAAAACTAGATTTTAAATTTTTCAGCATCTACTTCTTCTTTCACATTTCTGTTTAAAATTCTGACTGGATATCTGTTGGGAACCTGCTAAAACTACTTGCCTACTACATTTTAAGAAACTGGCTTTCTGATTTATAAAGAAAGAGCTGTTTCCCTAGTCTTGTCCATCACAACTGATGTTTTCCTTCTTTATGCATATCATTTCCTATATCTACAGTTCAAATTGTTTTGCCCTATGAGACTAATGCAGTTCTAGCCTCAGCACCCTCTAACAAAGACGGCTGCTGTTTCCTTCTGTGTCTAAATAAAATGGAATTCATTTAGATCAAAATGTAGACTATATTGTTGTCTCTTGCAGTATAATTAAAAAAAAAAAACCCAACTATTTTTTTTAATTAGAAAACTTCTCAAGATGAGGGATGTATATTCTAGAAGCACTGGAAGACGGTGTTTGTTATACACGTGCCCAGCACCTCTCCTCCTTATCCTGGTACGCATGGCCCTGCAGTTAGTCACCACGAAGGTACAGTTTTAGCTTGGCCAGGAGAAGTCAGAGCTGCAGTACTGGGTGTGATCTGGTGGCCCAGACAAGGACCATTTCCCGTCTTGGCCATGGCTATACCTCATTCAATAAGGGCAAGTGCTTATGAAAAAGATCTTGTTTCTAAAGATGACAGCACCTAACCTAACAACAGACAAAAAAATCTAGAGATGCAAAAAGTCACTGCCTCCCACTGCAGAGGCCACAGTGGGACAAAAGAACAACCTCTTAACCTACCCCATTCTACAGGTACCCGAGGTACTTCTCATTTCGATTAGCCAAGTCCATGCACAACTGGGAAAGTTGGAGTGTTATTGCTATAATTGTTTTATTCCTTTTCTTTCCATTTTCCTGCCTTCCCCACCCCTGGGCTCTTTAAAGAAAGACTCCCGGGAGCTTCCATTCAAGTGGAGTGAAAACAGAGTCAGTGGGGGCTAACTTCTGCAGCACAGGTTGTTGTCACCAATGACCTATTCAACAGCAGCAGCACCAGCCTGGCTTTGTCTTCTGCTCCACTAAACAAACTGATGGCAGATTCAGTCCTGCTGCAGAAATATTGAGAATTAAAGAAAGCACAAAGGGAGCAGGCAGCAGGGTTGAAACATTTAGTGGAAATAGGGGAGCTGGTCAATAAAAGGAGACGGAGACTGGATCAAAAGGGGCTGACTTACAATGGGACATGGGCTAAAAAGGGGTGTGCACTATCCCACGGGTCAAAAATGACAAAACATTGTGCTCCTGAAGCTGTCACCTTCTGCACAGTAGGGAGGGATCTGGGAGCAAGAAGAAATGCAAAGCTAGCAACTCAATATATAGGCAATGTACAAAGGGAAAAAACAGAGGGTGAAATTCTGTGGTGCTTGCAACAAGCTGAGACCACTGACCTCAAAGAACCAAACAAAAGAAATGTTTAGAGAAGATATTGGAAAGAAAGAGAAACAAAGTATGACAAGGAAGAGTGAGATTTTGGTTAAGGCATTCATCTGGGACTTGGGAGCGCTGGGTCCATTTCAAGACTCTGCCATATATTTCCTGTGGGATCACAAGTGAGGCATTTAATCTCTCTGCAATTCAGTCCTCATCAGTGAATAAATACTCAGGGAGAGGATATGACATGTACTTAGTGTGTGCACAGCGCCTAGCACACTGGGGTCCCCTAAGCTCAAACATACCTCACTCACGTAGAAGAAAAAGTTTGTTCAAACAGGCGGATGTGAAAAATTCCAAAATTTGGATTTTTTTCTATTTTGCAGGCATTTAAATGGATCAGGTTTATTCTTAAACAAGTTTTCCAAGCATTAAACTTCCAATCACACCTTTCTATCATTTTCTACCTTTGAGGCACTGAATACAAATCTCCGACTGGTGCCCAGTGAATACAGATATCTGAACGCTAGCCAGAGATTTTTCCTTTCTCTCTTTTTCTGTGTTTCTTATTTTACCTCTTGCTCTTGTGTCATGTTCCAAAACCTCTTCTCTTCTGGAGAGGTTAGAGGAGATGAGAAAGAGTGAAATCATAACACCTGTGACTTTCCCAAACTGGGGGGAAAATAAGCTAAAACATTAATGATATCTGAGAAAAGTAATTTCCTCGCTTTAAAGGGGTTTGGCACATTTTCAGTGGAAAGGGAGATTTTTGTTCATCCTGTCTTCTTTCATCTAATTTCATTTAATTTAAATATATTTCCCTCCTTAACTTTTTGCAGAAAGAAAGAAGCCCAGAAGAGTAAAACAGCTAGGGAAAATAGAATTTCTCCAGATATTAAAAGACCCACACACAATTTTTTTTTTCCTTGAAATTTTGAAATAAAACCCTGCCCCTCCCCTCCCCCGAGAAAATGCATCCAATTAAACTCTGTTCTGTGCAACCATCCTTAGTAATAATAATAGAGGCTTCTGGATCTTGCAAATGGACTCCTACACCAGTCATTAGAGTGACTGCAGACAGAGGGAAACACATCTTGTCTACATTGAGGTAATAAACCGCTTTCCTCTGTCACGGCAGAAAATAAGGAAGGCATGTTCTTATGTCCAGGCATGTAGCACTGTTACGTGTCCTGGACATGTGGAAGATCTGCCTGTATCCTTCAAACCTGTGCATAGACGGCATGAAGATCACTGCCCCACAGACGAGCTGCTATTTGTCAGACAGAGCTGCCTAAGTGTGCCTAGAAAACGTCTGAGCTGCCTAATCATCAGCTCCTCTTAACTATGCTAGTTCCACAGAAATCAATTCCCAGATCTGTCCTCAGAGTTTAAATGCTGGCCACCTGGCTGATAGTCTCGCAAGTAATAAAATAATTCAAACAGGTCAAGTTACCAACTCAGAAACAGCGAGGGGTTTTTTTGCTTCCTGCCACGTAGAGGAAAATTTCCAGTCTCCGTTCAGAATTGGCCATCATTATTAAATGCACACATGGATGGGCTTTTTGGCCGTGATATAAATGACTTAAAGCTGTGATTCAAATAGGTCTATAAAGTGCTTCTATGATGTTCCTCTCCCTTCTTTTTTTCCTTTTTTTGTTGAAACTGTCTCTGCTCCACTGTTCTTTGTAGAGATAAGCCCTTGAAAATCACCCTTCTTAAGGTGTAAACTTGGTGACTGTACATTATAGTTAAACATTTGATTTGTTATAGGCTGGAAAAATAGAGAACTTGAAATCTCTTCATGGTGTATTAAAGGTCACACAATTATAATAAAATCTTGCTCCAGCAGCTCCAGTCACAGACAAAATCAGTCTCAAATTTCCAGTGAACAATGAAGTCCCTACAGAGTTTCAGCTTCCCCAGGAAATCAGGGTATCTCAGGCTGTGTTGACTTTAAGGATGTCCTGAATGCCCATCATAAAAAACGTGTTACTCAACCCAGTCACAGCTCTTGCAGGGTCCTCTGATTGAAAATACACTTTTTATTTCACAGCCATTTGGGGCATCACATTTTTCTGGTTTCAGAAACTTAAAACGCAGACAGCTCTACTTTGTTCGGGTGAGACGCTACCAGCTTGAATGTCATTTCGTAGTATTCCACACATCAAAATAAAATAATAGTAATACAGAATAAAAATCTACATCCTCACAATACAAACTAATCTTCTGGCTTCCCATCAAGCGAAACATATTGACAACTGACAATAGGCAATTAATAGATTAATGAGCATAGCTCTTATCTGTCTACATTATGAGTTTATCTGGTTGTAACAGGATGAACACAACACGGGCCTGTGCTCACAGGAGTGCTGTCCCAATAGAAATGAGATCATTGCAGCAAGATATGAATGCAGTATTTTGATTACCAGGTATCGCTCAATGGAACAGAACACCCCCCCCCCCCCCCACCCCACCCACTTTCTTTCGCTGCTCCCGTGCCTCAGTTTCCCCACCGCTCCATCACCCCAAGGCTGCATCCTCGGCCACCTGCGAACCAATGCCCGAACTCCAGAAGCTTAAAATGCAATTACGCGGAGTAGACATTTCACTGGCGGAGGCACAGGTGGCCGAGCCGATCCGTCTCTCTCTTTTTTCCCCCCCCCCCACACACACACACTTTATTCTATACATTTTTAAATTATTCAAGGGCAAAGAACAGAATATAATTTACTAGAGAGAGAATTAGAGGAAAACGTTTTATGAAAGCAGGAGAGATTAGGTTTTGATCCAGGGTTAAGACGACTGCCTCTGTTATGCACAGAACCTGTCAAGATAGGTGATGGAACGTAAAAAAAACCCCAAAACCTTTCCACCTAAAACTGAGCCTAAACCCATTGATGCCTCCAGTGCTAAACAATAAAATTAAGTTTAAAAATCCTTTGATAACTCAAATTTAAAAATCAGACATATAAACTAGTTTTTCAGTGAGTCTAACTCCAAAACATGGGGCTGTTGTTTCTGATAGCGGTAAGCTCATTCACACCACAGATAAATTTGATCCATGGAAGTACAGAGGTGCACTGAGGGATGCTGTGCTTTGCATGAAACCTGCAGAAAGGCAGTCTTTCCAAATGACCAAGGTAGGAAAGTGAATAAGGTATGAATTTGGGGAGCCAGAGTACCATTATCTCAATTGTATTCTGACATTTCTCCCCGGGTCCCTGGTGGTACGCTTCCAGTAACATATCTCCCCAGCTCCATGCTTACACATTTCCTATTTCTGCCACAGGAGGAAGCCAGCTTTGCTTTTCTTGTGCCCAGAGCCAAGTTCTGCCCACTTTTGCTCACATGCCTAATCTAAGTTGTCTCAACGGGGCTATTTGTACGGGTAAAGTGAATTTGCCCTTGATAGCATTATAAAGTTTCAAAATAAATATTGTGATGTTTTGTGGGTTGGCAAACACGATCTGCAATTTGCTGTGTGGCAATTGTTGTTCTGCTCCAGAATTATGCAGACTTTCATAATGACTGACAACAGGAGACAAATGCAGCATGACAGTTGCATGTTGATCATTCTATACAATTTCGCTCATAGGCCATTTACTGGGTTTCTTTCAGAGCCCAGTGCAGCTAAAAGAAAAACTCCAGTGGAGTGAACTTTGGAACAGGATTGATGTTATTCCGTTGTAATATGCTGTATAATAAGAACTGAGGGATTTATTCTGATTTGGACCGAGCCTCCGTATGGAAATGGAGCCATAATCTTGATGATGACAGTCTCCTGGGAATGTTGTGGCGATCCCAGGCACTGCCGTCCCAACTACTCACTACCAGCCCACACAGAGCAACATGCGCCTCTGCTTCCCCACGTCAGGGCACAGTGTCAGAGGTGCTGGGAAACGTTGCACGGGTCACTCTCTGCTAGTTAATTCCAGCAGTGGAGCAGGGGAATAGCTGCAGGCAGGAGCATTTAAACCACAGAAGCAAAAATCGCCAGAGAACATCTCAAAGCTTCGTAACCTTCTTTACACCTGGCCCTCTGCTGTTTTAAACAACTTTCGTGTTGAAACAGTAGGAAGAGGCTCAAAGGCTACTTCTGCATGTGTCTGTCTGGATGACAAAAGGATCTATACAAGCCCAGACAAATACGGTATTATTATATACTGCATTGAAAAGGGAATTCAGTTTGTGTCTCATTTTTAAGAGCTAATATTCTTTTATCTGATCAAATGGTAAACAGCATTGGCAAATCAAGTTTTGACGGCATATGTATTTGCAAACAAAACTTTATATTCAACCTTTTCTAAGATGATCCCACAAATCTGTGTTGATATCCTCTGTGGTCACATTCTTTAAGAGCCTGGAAAATAGAATAGCCTCCATGCACTGCTTTAAACCATGTACACGCACTTCTACATTTCCTAATTGAATGGGACCTTCTAGGCGTGCAGCGAAAAGCAGCTTTGGAAAATCAGTGTAGAGAGGGACAGAATGTTTTCCAAATGCTGATTTTATTCTGTTCTTGGGTATTTTATTCCACAAGAAACCAAACTAAAACTTCCCCACTGAGAACTGCAATGTGTCATTCAAACACGTCCCTCAGCAAGGCACTCTGCCTTGGGGACGACGAGTTCATGGATGCCTCCCAGAGCACCCTGCTACACTAAGCTGAAGCTCCTAGGCCACCCGAGGGGAAAGGTACAGACAGCACGGCACAAAGACGGTGAGATATTACAGTTCTCTTAAATACATTCCCTCCTTGGGCACTGCCAACCATCATTTTAGTTGGATGCCTCAGGACTAGTCTTGTATAACGGCCTTGACACCTTGCTTCATCACTCCTCTTCCCAGGATTTGAGACTGATACGCCGGAAGGCACCACAAAACCACTTCTACTGTCTCCTGGCAAAACCAAGCCATGAATGTTTAATGCAGCTTGGTACATTTGCTCCTTATCTCCATGGTAAAAGTGGGAGAGAAGTCCCAAGTGTTCACCCCCAGCATTTCTGGGAAAACTTCAGTTTTATGGCTCAATCTGGGATCCACATTTTGCGGTTTCTGGGGACAACTGCTGACAGAACTATGAAGAAACATCCCCTGCCTGTTTTACTGGGAGATACATCCCAGATTAGAGGATAGGAAACAAATTTGAGCCGTTGTGACTCACTTGTTTTCGTGATACTATGAAATGTAGCATACCGAAGAGATCACCGATGAACTTTAGTGCTTAAGCACAATAACTGTAGCACTGAGGAGAGCAGTCCTTTGGTCACAGAAAATTACTTCAATTCTTTAAGCAGGTGATACCCACTTGTTAAATTTTTCCTATGGAGAATTAAAAAAAAAATCCTTCTGAGCCTGTGTTTGAATGTGTGGACCCAAACTGCCTCAATGGAGAACACAGGGAAGAAAAACCATGTCTGAGAGCCAGCATCGTTGGCTGGAGTAAAACTACTAATAGACAACAGCTTCTGTTGACATAAAATGGTGCTGCTCCACTGAGGTCAGGGGAAGCAGCAATGTTTTATCTGAGCGAAGATTGTTTATCTGGACAAAACTGTTTCTCACTTTCAAATTATAATGAATACTTTAACATTTCCTGTGAAGGAGTTAATGAAGCCATGCTTAGATCTGTGGACATGTTTACAGCCCTTTATTTAGGATATAGGGAAAAATAAGGTCCTTTAAGAAATCAGCTACATGAAGCAACAGGAGCCATTCTCCAAAACAGAGAGATCGCAAGGTGCTTTAAGCAGCAGTTGAACCAAATGGTTTCCTTCAAAATTGGCATTGCAATGCTGAAACAGGGAGGACAAAGGATTTCAGACACACTTAAGCATGAGCTGGGGGAAAAAAACAAACCCAAAAATAACAGACACGAGCAGACAAGTGTTAGCTCAGGGATGCGTTAGACCTGATAGCAAATACGTTAACCATTGTAGAATCTTCCCTATGCTCGGGAAAGGCAATGGGACCTTGTAGGCTCTTTGCAAATAAACAGGATTGCACCACAGGTAGAACCAAATTTGCTATTAATTCCTCCTTTCACTATTGATGCCTGCTGCTGCCTCCCAATCCGGAAAACCAACTAGCAGTTCAGCTCAAAAGGACAGCACAATGCAAAAGCATCAAAAGCCAGTTGAAGAGAACTACATGCACATCCTTCTCTCTCACCATCAACGCATGGCTCTATTCTCCCAACCTCTTTGGCCCTCTGTTTTGGTCTGTAAAATGGAAAAAACATTGCAGAAGAGAGTGAGAGTCACAGATCGTGAGCCCGCTCAGTCAACTCTGGAAAGAAGTAGCTCCCCTTCTGGCCTTCAGCATTTTTATGTCTGCAGCACCTCCCATATGGCAAGTGCTACCTACAAGGGGAATATCTGGTTTAGTTCTATGCACAGAAGCTATTTCCGCTTAAAATATTTGTGGAAAAACACCAGTTTCAGTTGCATGACTGACAAACCTCAATTGAAATAAAGGAGGTTTCAATGCAAATATAAAGCTCTTTACAAATCTCAGACTTTGTGACATGACATCAGCTGTGAATGTAAAACAGCATATAGATGGTGTTTTGTTGCAACAGCAACAATTTAAAGATCAAATAGCTTTTTCTACCAGATTTCCCATACTGATTTCTGAGAACAAAATTTCTAGTGAAATACAAAGGATGTTTGCAAAGCAGAATATTTGCATATGCTTCATTAATTAGTTTGGCAAGGCCTTCAATACCAAAGTTGCATGTATTTTTACACAGGCTTGGGCAATCCAGCTCAGATTTTTCATTATTCATGTTTCTGCACTAATTGCGCTCTGTGTCATTTCACACATAAGAAAACCAAACCAAACAAAAAAAAATTAACAGAGCTTGGAATTTGTCATTCTGCTGAGATTTCTAAAAATATCCTTCCAGAAGAACTTCCATTGAACTTGACTGGAATGAGAGAGGTGGTGCATAGTTTTCTTTCTCTTGGAGCTCCATCAAAGTCCCACAGTATTGCTGTCCTTGTAATCTTGGCATCCATTTCACACTCAGCTCACGATAAGCTGAATTTTCAGTAGAACTTACTGTGAATTTTCAGATGAAACAACTTCTCATTGGAATACACCAGCTTGTTCAAACAGAATGTTTTGGGCTTTGACAACCTCCCAGCTCAACACTGACAGAGATGTCTTGTAAAACCGTTTGTGGGGCTCCTGAATCAACATTCTTTGGCAAGGAGGTGATGGACTTCCTAGGTTGCCTGTGACATCTCAAGGAACTGCTTTATCCCATTTTGAACAGAAACAGGAATAAAACCCACTCATTTTTCTGAAGTCTATGTTTCTCAATTTCCTTTCCATCTCCACTTCTCTTGTTTGCATCTCATCCCACACCCAAACATCCAAAAAAAGGTCTTCCAGCAACACACAAATGTTAAATACCGTCTTCTCTGGCCTGGTTACTCAGAGGAGCAGAGGGCTACAAGGAGGCAAGGAGCAACACTGAGAGAAGTGATGCAGCAGCAGACACTAGAGTCTTCACACAGACTTACCTAGCTGCTGAAGTACTGGACAGGCTTGATAGCTTTTTCCGTGTAGCCCAGCTTTCACTTTGGGTTTTATTGTAGGAAAAAGCTATTCAATGCCAGTCACTTGTGGCTGGCAGTACTTAGCATTATCTAACAGTTCACAAGTGTACTCTAGAACATCCAAAAGAAACAGATAGGAAAACCCATATAAATAACTATAATGGACTAAACTCCCAAATTAAAGAGCACATCCTCATGCAGAGCCTGTCCTACCTCTCCACAGATGAAGACATGAGATGCTGAAGACTCTTCCTAAAATTTAGAGAAATAAAGAGGAACAGGGAAGATTTTGAAAGGGAAGTGCAAAAGATAATAGGGTTGGGGAAAAGTCTTCCTCATTTTTACATATTTATTTTCACCTTCTCACAAACATAAGTATAAATTTATGTACCTTTGCATGGCGTTTCACTCCCTAGTAAATATCAAATACTCACGAAAAGTTTCTGAAATTAGGAGGAACTTGCTCATGGTTTATGTTCTCCCTCTAAGAACACCACATCATTTCAGTGAAGACAGAGGCAGGGCCTGGACAATACTCTAAGACGTAAGTAACACAGTCTACCTCATCAAATGCATCGCTCCTACTGAAAACCAAGTATCCACTGGCCCCAATGTTGCCAACCGTGCACTGTGTGCAGCCATTAAATAAAGCCCCCAGGGTTTTACTGAGCTTGGACAATCACGCTGGACAACATACCAGGATCAATGTGGGAGATGAGGATAAAGACCAAACAGCTCTGGACATGTCCTAGAGAAGACTAGTAAACAACAGGCCTCCACAAGAAAGGTGATAGAAAAATCAAATCACACTGAAATTTATCAAAGCTTAAAGCTGCTTACAAAAATGGCTCAAGGTGAGTGATTAATTTCAAACCAGGCCAAATTGAGGAAAAGAACCTTGATGCACACACCAATTTTGTTCCTCAAAGTCAAGAATTGCCTAATCAATAGTAGTGCTAAAAGGAGATGGGCGCTCTCAGGGGTACCATTACAAAGAATTGCACTGGGTTTTAGCCACCTGGCTCCCAATTGCTTTAATAGATGTCACACGGCTAAAGCCCAGTCTAAAGCTTTAAAATCTTACCCCTCAGTCTTCCTGAGCATCCACTGCTGTCAGGTGGCAAATGCGAAACGGCAGGAGGGACTGTGAGATTTACTCCTGTATTGACCAGTACTAGAACATGCCCAGGAATTTGCACTGCTGTTGCAAGTGTCAGTTACTGGGTGAAGAAAGGCAAAGCAGGAGAGGGTAAAAGGGGTGAGTGAGAGAAAGTGAAAGAAACTGTACTTAACCCTTCCTCTGTTGATGTGTTGATAGCAGTCTGCATCAGGTACTCACATCGCTGGGCTAATCCAATTAGCCCTCCTCTTCCATTAGCTAAAAATAAACTAGGACTTTTTAGGTAATGCTCTGACCGCTCTCCCCCCCATTCCAAATTGTCCTCAAAATCTTAATGGAAAACCTTCAAGAGGTTTAAGGTTTTAAATCAAATAAAGACACAGGCAAAAGGAGAAAAATCCAATCAGAGCAGAAAGGGTTGGCATATACAGGAACTGATTTTCTTTCCATTTTAACCAGCACCAAACTCTATATTAGCAGTAGCTGGAAAGACAGAAGGAAGCAGACAAAATTGGACAGGAAGGAAGAGTTTCTTTCATGGTCATATTGTTCATAATTTTACACAAGGAGACGTGGCATCCTGTCAACCAGATCTGGGCTTGACTTGGTTCCTGGGCCTGCTCGTGGTCAGCTATGGGATCACTCTGGGACCACTATGGGAACACGCTGCTCCCTTTCTCAGGCAGCTTCTACAGCTCCAGAGTCCTGCAGGGACAGGACTGCCCTGGCATGCCTAGAGGAGAGCAATGGATGCTGGCCTTGGTAGCAGCCTCCTTGCAAGAGGTCATGTTGTGGTGGGGGTCTCATAGAACATATGACTGCCAAGTAATAGTAACCACTTTTTAAAAGGAAGCGGGGAAATATTGTCATGAAGAACAACAAATCAAAATGTTCCTAAGTCAAAGTGGGTGGGGAAAGGGAACAGAGAAAATAAGTAAACTAAGGAACTTAAAAAAGAAAGAAATCCTGGAACAAAACCTGAGCCTTCCACTTATGATGAGTGGCGCAATAAAAAAAAAAAAAAAAAAAAAAGAAAAAAGGATTTGTGTACTATTTAATTTCCTGCCAGCCATTTAGAAGACTGCATATCTAAAGTTTAGATGGGTAATGGTTAGACACTGGTTATGAGAGAAGAAAGGGAATGGAAAAATCTTCCCCAAAATAGCAGATAATTGTTAGGAACATGTAAAAACTAGGAAGTTTTGTTATATATCTGTATGAGCCTGAACATATTTCACAGTATGGCCCCTTTCCATTGAACTCTACATACATTGTATGTTCTTTAGAATAATAATTATTTAGAAAAACCCAGAATTCCCTGAGCCAAAGCAAAACTCTATACTGTAAGAAACTATGAGTGTTGAAATTTGTTTTGAAATAAAGGACAGAAGTCTGATAAGAAGGTGGAAGATGGTACTTGCAGGTCTGATCCAGATCCCATTAATTTTGTAAGCTTTGAATCCAACTATAAGTGTAGGCCTGGCTCATGAGCCACAGAGTATTTGCAAGTGCTACTGTTAAGCTGGCTTTTGCAGTATCTGTCTTCATAGACATTAGAGCCAAACCACATCAGTTCCCCTTAGTTGAGCTGGATTGGCACTTTGGAAATCCTAGTGCACAGGAAAGGTTTAAATCCTCACATTTGAGGAGTAAGAGCAACATAGAGCTCAGCTACCAGCTAAAAATGGCTCAAGAAAAATGAAGGTAGAAAAACTGGCAGGAAAAGGAGAAACAATGAGCAATAAAATGGAGAGGGAAATGAAATGGAAAAAAGGTACAACAGGGAAGGGAGAACAGGAGAGAGTATCGGAAACTGGAGGGGGGGGGAATGAAATTAATACAAAAATAAGGAAAAGAATTAAGGAAACAGAAGCAATGAGAAACAGAGGAGGGCACTAGAACTCACAAAGGAAAAACAAACAAGAGGCAAGAGCTATATTGGAGACAACAGAAGAAAATACGGAAGCAATGAGAGAGAGAAAAAAAAGGGAGGAGGAAAGGTGTGAGGAGCTGAAAATGGCGAGACATAGGAGAGAAAATGGGGGAGAGAGGAAAAGGGAGGTAAAGAGAAGGAATTGTACAGGGGAAGGACCAGAAAGAGGAGAACAATCCTAGGGAGCCTGCTGTGGTGGGTCGCAGAGGAGTTCACAAGCCCATGCACTCCAACTATTTCTTTTTGATTCCATGTCATTGTCAGGCTTCAGACTGCAGCTGCAAATTGTTTGTCTGGCAGTTCTGGTAGGTTTGATTCAATAACTCCTATAAGAGGGCAGGCAGGATATCAATGCTGCTTTATTGCCTTTTTCTCTGCCTACAATAGCAATCCTCCAGTTATACAGTATTATAAAGTGCCATCACTGGGGGTTGTATCTCAGCATAGTCACGTCTCATCTTCCTAGGCTATAATAAGCTGGCAAAAGTAAAAGTCTGAAACTACGTGAGCTTCATGAAATTATTAACATTGAGGCCTAAAGGTTGGCATCAGGGACAGGCTCTGAGCAAACAACAGACCCTTGCTTCCCAAGTACCGCAGCGAAGGGTAGCTATAACCTACAAGGATCAGCTCCACCCAACATACTTGGTAATCTGTGTCAATTCTCATTCCAGCCACTAATGGACAAAGCATTAACACTCCAGAGGAACAGAAAAAATAACCTATGCAGTCCTGTCAGTTGGATAACTTTCACACCTCTCTCCAAATCCTTTGGATGTGAGCTCTTTAAAAATAATCACGCAGCAACATTTACCATAAGATTGGACTGACTGATGGGGACTTACCATTTTTCCTCCTGGAAGCTGGTTCCTTCAGGCTGTGGGGGTGTCCCTCACCAGGCTGACACAGAGAAATTTCCCCAGCCTTGAGTGTGCATGATCTGTCAATAAAAAGAGGCTTTCAGTTACACAATGCTGTCAAATAGCACCTTTTACAAACACTAAATTCAAGTTAAAAATGTCACAGCAAAACAGGAAAATCACCACAGAGAAAACTGCCTGTGAGGCATTTTATTGCTGTGTCTTTTAAAAAAGAAAAATTCCTGGCACATTGTTCTGGTTAGAGCCACACAAATCAGAACAGAACTTCTCATTCAGGCCCAGTCATTACAAATACTGGGAGTAGCTGAATAGAAAGAGACCCATTTTGTCCACTTAAACTGTGTCTCACATATATACACACATATATAGAAATCCCTGTTTCATTGTAAAAATCTTAGTGCATGTCCTTAAGGTTGTGTTTAGAAATCATTGTGACTTTACACTGCAGTTTATTCCATATATTTCCATCCTTTTGAGTCACACTGTTCAACCTCCTACTTATTCTTAATAGATTAATTTGCGATTGCTCCCACGACATTTCAGCCTTTCATGATGGAGAGCAATTCCTCTCATTTCACTCATCAAGGCTCCATATAATAATGAAAGTTCCCATAGGTCACCTCTATTGCGCCTTATTTCCTTAACCCCTTTAGCCTTCCCCTCCGATGAGTGTTCTTAAACCTGGAGCTGTCTGGGCTAAGGCAAAAATAAAATTTCTCCTGCAAGGAGAATGCAACTGAATCCATATTGCATCAGTTCTATAGAAAATGTGAGTATAGCCGTGTGATTTCAATTCTCCGACACCTTTACATTGTCATAATATCCTATTTGTTTTTTTCCAAGCAGTTATACACACAGAATTGATGGGATTTTTCTCTAATAACCTCAGCTCTCTTTTTTCTTTGATACACTGAATAATATGAACTCTGCTGTGGTTCACTAGCTCTAGACTTACTGTTACAGCCACTAAAAGATCCAAATCCTCCTTGGCTTGGTAAGCATTGCTTCTTACTGTTTGCTTAATCTTTACATTTGGCAGAATAATCAATGCCTGCTATTTTACTTGTTATAAACTTTCAGAATAAAATTGATAGGCAAGATTCTGACTTGCTGTAAGTTGGCATGTCCCTAGCACCACTTCACTGGTCCAGCTTCCCACATAAAATAGATACTCCAAAACACACCCGGAGGGCAAGCCGCCAATTTGAATTTTCCAGTTGTTACTTACGACCAATAGCTGTTTCCTAAGTTGTGGCCCTGCTTCATGATTTACATTTACAAAGGGGAAAGTCCCAACACAGCCTGCAGGTAGGCAGGCATGCTCACACACTGCAGAAGAGGTGCAGCTCTGGGTGCAAGTGAGGGGTAGCTGAAGGTGTCTAAAAGTAGCCCTGTTCTCCCAAGAAATCCCCATTAAAAGAACAAATCATTGCATTTTTTCAAAGAAAAATTTTACATTGTATCATGTTCCAGGATCTCTCTTTTGTGCAATCTGTCCATTCCACAGCAAACAAAATTTTTCTGACCAGCAATATAGCACTGAATAAAACTGCCATTCATACACACAGCCTTGAAGGTCGTGCATCTTTAGCGGGAGGAGAGAACAGTTAGTTCAAAATAATTCAGTGCTGATTGGGTTGGGGATCATTTTCTGGCAACTAAGGATGGGATTGAGACCAAAAAATCATTTCAAATAACTACGAAGGAGTCACAGGATAGCAACACCTTTCGGTCTCTAGAGACCTAGAATTGATTTGAACTGGTCTACCACTTAAATGGAGAAAAGCTATTATCCCATCACTAATCTCTTGAGCCATTCGGTCCCACTTGAACCAATTTTTTCTTCAACAAGCTATTTTACATATTTCACTTAGCCCACAATCTTTATGGGAGAAGCTTATCACATGATTTGTGTAAAAAGATAAGTACTTCACCCCTTTACATTTTTATTTATTCTTGGGTTTGTTGCTAACACGACAGAATTATTAAACGTGTTCCCTTCCTTCTCTCCTTATGCAACCCTGCTTTTCTTGCTACCATTCACAAAATAAGACAATTTCTTAGTCGTTTTTGGAATAAGACCCAGCCTAGAAGCATGTGTCTCAGAGATTTTTTTTCCAGATAAACGTAGATTTATTGCCCTCAAATGTTGTAGCAGTCATCAGTATAATGCTGATCACTCCTCAATAGCTCTGCAGCCCAAGAAGGGTCAAATCCAGGATTTGCAGAGTAAGAACTGAAGTACAGCTAAGCATCAAATTTGCAAAAGTAGCCTTCATTTTTAGGTGCATTCATGTGCACATGAAAGTGGACATAGCGCCCACAAGTATACAAAGGAGCTGTAACTAATAATTAAGAATGTCTTAAAAATTAGGCCTTTGGTTTCTGATACTGGACTTATAAAAAAATTAAGACATCCATGTTGGAAAGCCATTTATGAAAGGGGGGGCTGGCAAATGAGGCCATCGCATCTGTGGTAGAGCAAAGCTGAGAGACAGCAAGGTCAGAGCTGTGGTTTGGTGACAGGACCACACCAGCCCAGCAGGAGAATTCTTTCTGGTGAGAAAGCAAACACATATTCATGCTCAAATCTCTCGACTTCTCTCACTGTTTTTCCACTATTTTGTGCGCTCAGAGGAGTCTTTTGTCTACTTTGTGCTTTCTCTTCCTTAAGCATTTCCCCTGTAGTTTCTCCCACCACTGAATTTACTCAGCCTCCTCCATCACTCCTGGAATTAGAATCCATGCCTTCAAAAAAACTGCGCTTTCTTCATTTCAGGCAGCTAATCCCCCTCCTGCTCACCCCGCAGGTTACACTGCTGGAGCAACACTACTTTGATACTGTTCCTCTGGCAGCAATTAGAATCAAATCAGCACCAGGCTGTTTATAAAAAGGGATGTTGCTATAATGACACTATCAATTCTTCCAAACATTGTAGCTATTTATCAAGTGATTAAAGTAGAGTAACTTACTCCAGTTTTACTAGCCTATTTTCCATTGGAACTTAAAAGCTTTTACTGCCTCAAGTATGGCACTTGGACTGCTAATAATTTCGATTTTATTACATTATCATATTTTTTAGATTTATTTCTAGGTTTTGCATAAGATTCAAATTGTTACCCAGTTTATAAAATAAGATAAATTTATCTTGGTCAAAAATCACATTAAGATAATTATCTTGCCCTTTTAGCAGATAATGTTGTTTGTAATATATTGAAAATGCTTATTTTTTTTGTTTTTCTAACCACTCATTCTTGCAAAAGTGGCAGTTTTTTTCCCGATGCAGGCAACTCTATCTCCCTCTCACTGTCAAGAGCTGTCATGTCTCCTTCCATTTTCCCCTCTCCATTAAGGGAAAACCAAACACAACACGCCTGCTCTTGGCTTGCCAGCAAGCTACCGTGGACGCTGGTATTCCTGGTAGGCTGACTGTCAGCAGGGCTGACTCATCCGCTGGTCATGCTACGCTGCAGTGTCGGGTACTTGTGGGGAGTGCTTACTCTGGCAGTCCCCCCACTACGATGAAGGTATCAGAGCGGGGTGTTGGCAATACGCACACTAAGAGACACCGTGACAGCCTCTCACTTGGCCGATGTTCTATGCTACGCATGTAGCTTCATTGGGCTCCTCACCAACTCCCTGCTTCTCTCTGTTAATGAAAATATTAACCATTGATAGCCGACAGAAAAGACCACTTCTTAAAGAATCAATGGAGGTCACTGGCTGATTCCTTTTCCCTTTGCTCTCTCCGTCAAGCCTTGGTATCCCTGAAACTGCCTTCCCTCATGAGTCCACACTTCTCCTTCCACCTCCTGAAAGCAGCAAGCTGCAGATAACACTGTAGCCTGCCAAGGCAATTAATTTAGAGCCAATTTAGTCAGATACTAAATATCTGCTAAAACTCCGGGATTATCAGAAAGATATTATTTATTAGGCATCAGCAGAAAGTTGCAGCAACTAACCCTGGAGTAAGCAAATCACACCTGTCCTCTGCCCTGCCCACAGGGTCTCTAGAGAAGGTTATTTATCTGAGCTTTATCTTTAAATATCTGGACTTCTGTCTTGAACAGCCTCAGTACCTTGGCCCTAAGATGTCTGAAAAGCCACCTTTGATGTCCATCATTAGCACTTTGATTGACTGAAATTTGATTATGGGAAACTGTGATATTTAAAAAGCAAAAATTCCCGATTAGAGCAAACCTGAATGAGATTTTTTTTTTTTGTGAAAAAACTCCAAATAGTGCTTGTTTAAGGGGAAAAAAGTCAGCTTCAGGAAAGTTTAAGATTCAAATTTTGTTTAGAGTGCATGGATTTTCCTTTGTGCATATACAGCATTATTATAAAACAATAATTTATACTGACATATTTTAACTCCATGTCAATAATTAGTTAAAATAACTCTTCCTACTTTAAAAATTATTAAGGATGTGTACTGCTCAGTACTGATGGAAATAACGATTACATAATAAAGAGTCATTCTGGTGTAGAAAAAGCATAGCAACACCCTGAGTTTTGAAGAGGATAAACAAGGTTTTTTCTAATTATTATTCTAATATGCCAGCAGGCACTCATGACAGAAGTACCAACAAATAGACACTGGGTAATATCCAAAAGGTTTCAAGATACGATGTTGAAATATGAACTTTTTTTTGAGTTCAATTATTCACATTTCTCATTTTCTAATGTAGCCTAGGAGCTTTACAAAAGCAATTCTCTCCCTGTATTTTTCCCCACTTCTTGCTCGAGGGCCCAGGAAGGTAGAGGGTGTACCCCGTCTTTTTTCTGCTTTAATGGAGACAAAGAAAAAGAAGTAACTCCAAACTGGAGAACACCTAAGAAAAGTCCCAAAACACAGTTAAAACATTTTCTTTAAAATGTTCAGGCTCCATTTCAGTTTGGGATTAAAGTGAAGATCAGTTTACATATTTGTGTTACTTCTGACGACAATTCTATGGAATATATATAGACAGAAATTCACCTATTTCTAGTGAAAAGACATCTGCCTTTCTCCTTCACCATTGCTCAGAACTCAGGCGACATTAAACCCCCTTTGTGCCACCCTCGACAGCCACACAGCCAGCAACGTGGGGACAACACACACACAGCAGAAGCCAAGTACGAGGGAGGCAGCTAAGGCTCCCTCCAGTGAGAATGGGTTCAGTTCTGTGGATTTCAGTCATAGTCATAGAGAAATCGCACCAACAATTTGTACAAATCACAATCCAGACAAGTTGGCAACAAAAGTTTGACTGCTTTGCATACTCTGTATCTCTGAACATTTTTTCTCTTGTAATGACACAGTGAAGAAGCTGATGATCATAAATATGGAGTGTATCACCCTGTCCTTTAACTCCCTCCTTGTTGCTTCTGCGACATAATACATGCATCTCAAATAAATTAAACATGTGACATATAAAATCAGTTCATGTTTTTTGGGGGTTGTCAAAATCCTGGGAAACCAAAACGTTGAAAATCACTTGTCAAAACGTTCTGGGATGAAGTAGTTAAGCTGTCATCGACAGCTTAAACACTGTTTATTTGAATATGTAAAGCAACTTTTTGAAAAAATGCAAGTACAGAGTCTGTTGATCAGAGTTCTTTCTCCAGACGTCTTAAGTCTGCTTCCCTGATCTCCTGGGAAGGAAAACTTCACATGAAGTGCGAGGCCATGTACACCCACAGTGAAGTAAGTTCACTGCTCTACTGACACAACTGATTTGACGAAGTATGGCAATGGTATTACCATGGTACTACAGGATTATTACTCTGCAGCGCCCATTATTTGAAATGGAGTTACTCTGTGCTTACCACAAAACAGCAAGTAGCATTTTGCAGTAACACAATAAATAACCCATGTCATCTCTGTATCTACACCTTTTGCAGGAACAGATAGAGAACCAATCCAAAAACAAATCTAAAAGTGCTGTAATAATGCTGGAATGACATGCCTCTTAAGCTGTTTACAGCTGACAGACTAAGTGAAACGGTTTGACAAGGAAGAACACAGTATGTGTTGACAGCCCTGCTTAGTTCATATTTGAAAGGCAAAATTAAAGTCATACTTTTACAAGGTGCAGAATTCTGCTCACTTGAAGGACATTCTCTTAAGCAAGGCATGGTATTAAGCCTCTGCCACCCTCCTCCTCCTGTCTCCCATTTTTATGTGTAGGCCACTAAGTGGCACACCTCAAAAACCAGTCCTGACTCCCTATCTCAGTAATTGCTTGTGAAAACGTATCATTTAGAAGAGTATGGAGAAAGAGCGACAGCGAGAGCAGCCATAAATGTTCACCCTCCATAATTTAAGGGAGCACGGCAACATATGGGCAGCATTTGGCTTTTCTTACAGCAGGCAGCACCGTTAGGAAAAAGCAAACATCAAACAAAGGCTGAGTACAAATCCCCTCTATCCACAGAGACACCTTTCACTTGATTACAGGATATGAGAGAAAAACATAAAAACACTGTGAATCCTAAAAAAAAAGTAAATAAGAGCTAAGATAGGTTAGAAGAAAAGGTTGGAGACAGGCATTAGGAAACCCAGACTGGTTTGGCAGTACTTTCACAGCTTTAAGGCAGAGGGAGCTGGAAGGCTCAAAGGACAAATGGTGGCAAATACCTGGACTCTCATTTTCACCTTGTCCTTGCTAATCCTATGGGCTAGCAGTAACCAGAGGCTGCCAGCAGCTCCTGCGGTGGTCACTGTGAGAGTAATTTGGTGGGGTCAGTCCAGCTGCTATTGAAGAGGTTTCTTCACTGCAAAAGCTCTTTCTAATACTTGGCCCCTCACTGTTAGAGGCCATAGGAAGCCACAGACATCCACCCTCCCTCCTGCTTTGAGAGACAGTGGCTCGGTTATCGTACGGCAGATGCACTGAAGAGGGAAAAGCCAACACCTGTTATTCCTTTTCTGTGGATAAGCCCAGAGGTTCAGCTGCTAGCAACTCCAGCCAGTCCAGCTTTTTTAATGAGCCCTGTAATTGATGAAAATGAGCCCAAAGTTGCCAAATTAAATCAACTCACTGAGGGGAACTACCAGGAAAGCATTAGGAATTTTCTGCACTTGGAGGCGTAGGATGCAGTTACCATTGCGTTTACACTGGACCAACTCTACCAGCTCAGCTGACCAAGGAGCTGCACGGTCAGTGTTCAAGAGGAAACTGTCTGCTGGCAGCACCTTCCTTACAGGTAAGTGGAGAGCTGGATCCAACTATAACCTTAGCCCAGACTCGGTATGCAGCAGCTCCCAATAGTTTCAGCTGCAGCTCCATGCCTGGAGCCCGCTCACAGATCACAAACAGGGACTGTTCAAAACTTCAGGTTGAATCTGTGGTTCAGGAGTCGGAACGGTGCTGAGTGGAAGCGTTTTTTCAAACTAATGGAAGTTTTGCCTACATATTTCTTCCCACACGTGAAGGTCATCAAATGTTTGTGTGCCAAATGTTAGAATTGATGCCATCCTAATGAACTCTGAAAACATTTTCCTGTCAAAGCAAATAGAACAAGTTGACATCACTGATCCCAGCATCGACCAAAGAGGAAAAACAAACAAAGCCTCAGTTCAAAAACCAGAGGGTTTTTTTGTGCTCTAAGTTCAAGGATGTGAGTCCAGCAGTGCAATGACAAAGAGGAGCATGGTGCAGATGACAAAAGAGTTGCTCTCACTGCAAAGGAAGTCAGTCCTGAAGGAAAGAGATTGCCTCACCATCAAGGTCGGAAATGCCTGGGTATTATCTCCTCCTACCCCGTGGCACACATGGGATCCCTCCTGTCTGAGCTGTTCTGGATTGTTATCTGTAACGTGTGCTACAGGCTAGGACCTGAGTGGAGAGTAAACCCTACTACTAAACCCCATCAGAAGTTGCAGACTGATTTAACTTTTAAAAGCAAGCCAGCGGCTCTGGCTCTGAGCCACAAGCTCTCAACTTGTCTGCTGAGAAATTTTTTCTTTCCTATTGGAGCTGCCTGTCCTTGTGGCCTTCTCCTCCATCTCCCAGGGGATCTCCCAAACCTGCTATCCAAGTATAACCCATGGAGTGGCAACCCTGCTACAACTACATGCAAGTATGAAGGAAGTGTATCTTACAGTTATGCTGCTAAATGGGGTTTTGGGAGACCCAGACTCATTTCTTCCTTCCAACACATTATTCCCGTATGTCCCTTGGCAAATCTGGGAAATCATTCCACATGGGAAATAACCATACCTCCTTTTTTTCCTCTCCTGTTTGTTCAGAATTTTGGGACAGGGTTCATCTTGCTTTGCACAGTTTCTAACAAAGAAGTGTCTGGTCACAAGCTCTCTAGATAGTTCGGTGGTTCAGTACACAACTAATTAAAGCTAATTTTACTATTCACACAGTACAGAGGAAAAGATAGAGACTTTCTACAGATTACACAGCGGGTCTGCAAGCCTAGTGAAAGTGGCTAGGTACCAAGCACCAATGAAGTTCCCAAACTAATATTTCTCCTCAGCTGCTTTGACCATTTTGTGAAGGAGATTTTTCACAGAAATTGCTACAGAATGGAGGTCCTGTTGAAAAGTACAGCATTAAATTTGGGAATAATGACAGAGGAACCAGAACAGAATTAAAAGGATGAAACATATTTTGTTGCTCCCTACATCAAACGCATTTCCATTTTATTTACTGTTTTAATTTCCAGTTCTCCCATGCACACCCTGTGCCATCACCCATGTTTTGAACTGAAAGGTATTATCTCAGCTCCCATTTCTCCAAGTCAGTTCTAATCTCAGTCACTCTCCAGCCCTTGCAGTTTTCCTTCTCCTTGACAAGCCTGACCACTTAAATTTCTATCAGCTCAGACAACATTTACCGACACCCCTTTCTGTTCCTATCTCATTTATTCCCCTTCCAGTTTTTGTGATGCCATCATACATCTATGCCAGCACACAGAGTATGCAGCAATAGACATATAGATCCTGACTATGTTCAGGAAAGGGGAAAGGTTGAAGTGAATAACGTCCTGTGTATGAATGATTCCCGTGCTTGCTATACTACAGTGAGCTGTGCTTTCATATACTGTGATGGATGTGAGTTATGGGTCACTCCCTCACTTGTAAAAATAAATGTACAACACTTGCCAATTGTTATACTGTATATTACAAAATTCTATCACTTAAGATTTATACACTTAGCAAACCAATCACACAAACAATACAGGTAAAGCACAGCGGCTCTACTGCCAAGTTTTTTGTTCTTGAGACAGACAGATGCAAAATGACCCTTAGCAATAAAGTGGTGCTACATTATCCAGAGGGGGATATTTTATGGACAAAAAGTTTATCATATCCAGAGTTTGCCTTGGGTGCAGTGGACTTAGCATGTGTTAAGTAATGCTTAAGTGATTTGCTGAACTGGCCTAATAGCACAAAACACTCCTGGCTCTATTTGCTTATAAATACATTTCAAGGCACTGATTGAAGTCTGTAGTGCCCTAAATGGTCTGGGACCCAGTTACTTAAGAGATATCATCTCTCCTTATAAATCTTACATGGTAATTCAGAACTACCAGTTGTTCTTTCTTTCTTTTCCTGTGTGGACAGTGGGGTTGTCTTTAACAGTAGATGCATGAGCCTGGAAACTGTCCTCATCAGCCTTCACACACAACAATGCTTCAGAGGACTATTTCAAGGGGAAATACAAAGCTGGTCTCTCCAGTGCGACAAACATCAGTTAATCTCGAGCGATCTTTTACATGATGTTAGTGACTGAGGACCTGGTTGTGACTGGCCATGTGTTCAGGAAAGCTATTCCAGAAACCTTTTCCTGTTCTTCCTAAAAACACAGAACCAGTTCAAGGGCTGAAAAATCACACTTTCGAATGCACCACCTGTCCACAAGGTCTGAGCTGTCCTGGCATCCAGGTAATGTCACCAGAGAGACTGGAAACCCTTGCTGATGCCAGTGTTCCAGGAAGGCTCCCTTAAAATATTCACAGTGCCACTGGCACATCTTAGCTAATGAGTGTGGGTCCTGGCCACTTTTATTTTGTTTACAACCACTTTTTCCATTTCAGGTTCATTTTAACTGGCATGAGCTGCTGAAGCACTGGATGACCTTATCTGCTTTCCTCAAGGGAAATAGATACATAAAGTACATAAGATTGCAGGTTTTTAAGATTAAATGCTATAAACACAGATGAAATTATATGCTTTTTATCCCTTTAAGGAACTCTTGTTCATGGCATTCTGTTCCAAGTTTCCAAAATAATTTCTACTTACATTCGCATTTAGAAGCATTTAAAACACAGCAAAGAGGGAATACGTTTCACAGAATCATAGAATACCAGGTTGGAAGGGACCTCAAGGATCATCTGGTACAATCTTTCTTGGCAAAAGCACAGTCTAGACAAGATGGCCCAGCATCCTGTTTAGCTGAATCTTAAAAATGTCCAGTGTCAGGGAATCCATCACTTCCCTGGGGACATTATTCCAACGGCTGATTATTCTCATTGTGAAGAATTTTCCTCTTGTGTCCAGTCTCCGCAGGAGTAACTCATAACCATTACCCCTCATCTTTTCCATGTGACTCTTTGTAAAAAGGGAGTCCCCATCTTCCTTGTAGCCACCTTCTAAATACTAGAACACAGGGATAAGGTCTCCCCTAAGTCTTCTTTTCTCAAGGCTGAAAAAACCCAATTTTCTCAGCCTTTCCTCATATGGCAGACTTCTGAGTCCTTTGACCATCTTTGTGGCCCTTCTCTGGACCCTCTCCAGCCTGTCCACTTCTTTTTTATGTCACGGGGACCAAAACTGAGCACAACTGAACACAGTATTCCAGGTGTGGCCTGACAAGCCCTAAGTAGAGCGGGATAATGACTTCTTTATCTCTGCTGGTGTTGCCCTTGTTGATGCAACCCAACATCTTCTCAGCTTTCTTTGTGGCTGCAGCACACTGTTCACTCAGATTCAGCTTGTTGTCCACCAGGACTCCCAGGTCCCTTTCCACAGAGCTGCTCCTCAGCCAGGTAAATCCCAGTCCATGCTATGCTCCTGGATTATGTTTCCTGAGGCCTTACAGTTCTCCTGAACTTCACAAGGTTCTTGTTAGCCCAGTCTTCCAGCCTATCCAGGTCTTCCTGCAGGGTGGCTCTCCCTTTCAAAGCGTCCACTTCCCCACCCAGTTTGGTATCATCAGCAAACTTCATCAGGGTACACTCAATCCCATCATCCAGATCACTTACGAAGATAGTAGACAGCATTGGGCCCAATATTGATCCTTGGGGGACCCCACTTGTGGCAGGTTGCCAATCTGAAAAAGAGCTATTTACCACCACCCTCTAAGTGCAGCCTGTCAGCCAGTTCCCCACTCACCAGACTGACCCCTTGTCTAGACCGTAACACATCAGTTTCTCTAGGAGGAGGCTGCAGGGAATCGTATCGAAAGCCTTGGAGAAATGTAGGTAGACAGCATCCACCGCTCGCCCCACATCAACCGAGCAGATTACTTTGTCATAGAAGGTGATCAGGTTTGTCAAGCACTATTTGCCCTTGGTGAACCTGTGCTGGCTTTTCCCAATCACGGGCTTCATTTGACTTGTGATAGCCCACAGGAGGATTCGTTCCATGACTTTCCCAGGGACTGAAGTAAGACTGATGGGCCTATAATTTCCTGGATCCTCTTTTAAGACCTTCTTGTAGATGGGAGTGACATTAGCCTTCTTCCAGTCTTCTCGGATATCACCCGATCTCCACAACTTTTCAAAGATTATGGAAAGCGGCCTCACAATGATGTCACCCGACTCTCTTAACACTCTTGGGTGGATAATATCAGGGCCCGTCAATTTTTAGGGGTCAAGCTCCTGTAATAGTTCGCATACCAACTCATTATTATTAATATTATCAACATTGTAGTTATTATTTGTGGACATAACTGACAACAGAGACAACCTGACAACAGCTCAGGTCTGCCTCCTGGCTACCCCCAAACCTCAGAAGGCAACAGAAGAAACACACAGGGCAGCTGAGCCCACCCAGGGCAGGGCTGAGCAGACCCCTCCATGGAGTACCAGACAGGTCCCGCAGAAGTGAGGAAAGGTGATCTCAGCACAATCTCTTATCAAAACCAAAAAACTAACACTTAGGAAAAATGACAAGGAAGCCATCGCCTTAATCTCTGTTTCCATGATGCCAGCAAAGACTGAGTGGTCACCTTCTAGAGGGGAAGCTTGATTGCTTGTCTTTTTGGTAAGGCTACCCTGATGAAAAGGAACTGAGAGAGACAAATAGCCACCCACAGGATAACAGCCTCAGTGGTTTATTTTGCTGTTTGCTTTAGTTCACTGGCTTAAAAGGGTCAGCAACCTTCATCTCGAGGACCCTATTAGAGAAGTGGCTTTGAGCAAAACATATAATTAACCTTTGGAACTCACTGTAGCAGGATATCATTGAGGAAGCATACAACAGAGATTTTCATTTTTTAAAAAGGATTGTATAAAAGCAACTCTAAGGACGCAATCAAATGTTATCAGTATTTTCACTACAGAGATTTCACTGGTAACAGCTACTAACCACTGTGCTTCTGGGACTCAAGAACAAACAAAACCAGGGACTAATAACAAATTCTTTGCTCACCAAATGGTAGGTGAATATGATGGGCAAAACCAATAAGACGAATCCAGACTGCTAAAGTCTTCAGAAACAGCTGCTCACAGCAGTAGGAATAGAAACTACAGTTGTTGAATGGATATTTGACCTATTACATTATGGTAATTTTTGTGTCCAGCTCTTTGCTTCATGTCCACTCACTTGCTAGATCCCAAGTGATGGACCTTCACAACCTTAGAAATATTAACCAAAAGTACGTAAAACCCAGGCTGACCACAAAGACAAGTTAAAAGCAGTATATAGAGAGAGAAGATTTCAAATGGAAAGAACCAGGAACCAATTGAAAACATTTTATTTTACTGTGCAGGAGATTCAAATGGCTTTTGCTAAGAAGACCCCAACTGACAAACCTGCCTGAGAATGACATCCGTTAAGTGACTTCTGTCATATTTAGAAAAAATGTAAAATCCTTGGGGTTAGAGGCACAGGGCAGCAGACAGGAGCTGCAAGATACTTGGAATGTGCTGACATTTGGAGTACTTTGAAGCAGTAAGACTCACAACTCTCCTTCAAGACAGAGAAGGTCTGAAATGTGCAGTACATGCTGAACCGTCAAGGTTATGGAAGCAAGAAGATGTGGTAAGGATCTGTACAGACAGGACACCACAAGTTCTCCCATTTTGTTACCATCACAATCAAAAATAAGCAAGAAAACACATCTTTAGCCCTACTGGCTGAACTTATCAGAGAGGCAGAAATTGTGTATAATTATATTTCTAGTGCCATGTAACTAATTACCTGGCATTCACAGGGCTCTATCCTTAGCAGTGTAACTCATTCTGGATCCCTCCACATCCATCAATCTATTCCAGTTTTGAGCAGGTAAGCCTTTAGATTTGATCTGAAGGATCTTCACAAGCTAGGAAAAATCCTGTAGCTTCAGCTTTAACACTTCTCTTTACAAACCCAAAATGTCGTCATGTGTAGTGGTATGGAAAAAAAACCCAACCCTAAGAAAAAGTCCCTGCAGCCTTGTGAAACATGGAAAGGGAAACTATGCTGTGAGCTCTGACAGTAATAAAAACATAACTGGATTGATTCTAGAGAATTTATTTGAACAAAATTTAGTTAGGGTCTTTTTGTTTTGTTTTGTTTTAATGATTGCACACCACTTAATTTTTATGAGCTCGATTATGCCTTTAAGGCACATTCCAGCAGAGGGCTGAGGTGAAAAAGCCTCTCCAGGGAGGATGCAGCAGAAGAAAAAGCCTCTGGGATGTGCAGAAGTTGAGCTAATCCTTTTTAGGCATGTGTTTGGCACTACCTACTTGCAGCTCTTGCACTTCCCAGTGGAAAAGCAAATGTGTGGGCCCACGGCGAGGAAGTTTTAGCCTCCTTCGGCACACTGTGCCCAGGTGTGAGAAGGGGCTGATCCAAATCCTCCTTCAGGAATAACAGCCACAGACATTTTTGTGAACAAGTTATTCAAGTTGGGGACCTGGTCCCATCACCACCACTCCATCACCAAAACCTGGGCTTTCTCAGGAAGGACAGAGATCATGCACCCCATGTATCCCAAGGCAGCCAATAATGGCAAGTTTGTTTTTAAAAACTCTAAGTTGCTCACTCTAGAGAATGTATCATGACTTAAAACACTGAAAATATTAAACTCAGACTGAAGAACAAACTGCTCCTCTCACCTGCCCAACAGACCAAGCCATAACACTGAAGGTCATGATGCCCTTCGACCCCTCTCCTTCCCCAGTGACAGAAACAGGAACGAGGGCTGGTGCAAGCTTAATTGGGTAGAGGGATGATCCAGCAATATTATGCAACTCCATTACACTAACCTCCTTACCCCGCTTCAGCTTAACTCTTTCCTGAAGCAGAGACCAGAGCTCTGCTGGCACTACGAAGCACTAAGCCCCAGGGCTATTGTACCTCAACCTCCTGACAAGCAAGTGCTGCTCCTTCCACTTCACTTTCCAAATGAGAGGACCATACACTTCCTTAGAAGAACAAGCTTTTAGTGCCTTGGAGAAAACGCTAGAAATAGCATAAAACATTGTTCACAGTATTTGGGATCCTTGGAACAGCTTCAAAGCAAATTCCATCCGGTGCTAAAACTATTCCAGTTTCTCAAATGCAGCTTCCCTCTCCTCACTGCTGTTACATATTGAAACGTACATGCGTGTTTCCAGCAAATAGGTACAAGTCCTTGCTTTAATCCATGAATACAAAAATATTCCCCTCAGACTTCTTTTTAGAAAGAATTTTGCAGTCCTAAAATGCAGCGTGCACCACTTGGGCTTCCCAGGGTCTACCACCTTAGTCCCTGCGGCAACCAACCACCCCTGGGTCTGTGCAGCAACTACTGCCCCAGCCCTTCTGGGGAGAGGTGCTGGCCCTGCTTCCGGAGACATGCCACAAGCTGTAGCTTGTTTCTAAAGTGGTCCAGGTGTCAGCACAGCACCTCCAGAACAGAGCCGGGCCTTTCCCAGGACGGCACCCCTCAGCCGCTGAATGCTGCCTGACCTCTCTAGTTAGAGCACAGCCCCTTAACTTCACTCTGTCCTTAACTCAGCTCTTTGGGGTGACCACGCGCAGCCTGTGGTGCGAGGGCAGCAGAGGGACAGACCTACTGCTCGTATTCCTGCACTACTCCAGCTGAGCTGCCCTGAGTCCTCTCCTGCCACTTGCCCCTATACGCAGCAGTTGTGCACATCGGGCATTCAGTCCATGTTTTCCTTCCTTCTGCCCCTGTGTTCCCTCTGGTTTGGGTCCCAGTTAAACACTACATTATAAGAAGCGTTTGTAACGGTAAAACATGTGAACTCTGGGCAGGTCAGTGGGGAAATTCAAACTGAATTTAGAAAAAAAAAAAATATTCCCCCCCTCCCCCCCCAAAAACCAAAATGAATAAGAAATGCCCATCTTTACTATTAACTTTTACAAATCGCACTACCAGATAGATCGCCAAAATGACCGGGGCAGCTAGCAGTCCCACACGTACTCTCCTGCCAATACTGAATCAGCAGCACCCTGTAGCACACAGCCCCCGGTGGAAGGCTGTCCCCGATGGTCCCGAGCAGAGCTGCGTGCATTCTCACAGTCCTGCCACCCAGGAGGGCTCCTCCAAGGTGAGGGATAAAGGAACAGCAGGACTGATACTGTGTCTAATGTGGCACAAGGTTCCCTCGGCACAACGTCCCCCGGCTAATGAACGGCACTGCCCCAAGTGCAAACAAGCCCGGAAAGGTTCTGTTTTCAAAGCAAGCGTATTGCACTTCAATGAAGATTTTTTTCCCCCTAAAAAGTTTTAATATACACACTAAATTAAGCTTGAGAAAAGGGGACATTTCATCTTTAATCTATTTACTTCTGAATATTTAACATACAATTCTGGCACCAATCACCAGATTTAACTGGAAAATTACTCACTAATCTGTTTGCTTATTTGGAATAATTGGGTAGGCTGCCAGGGAAGAGGATTTCCTACCCTGTTTAATATCTCAGTTAGTAGTCCAATTTCAGCTTGGCGGCATAATTACTCTGACAGAGCTGTAGCCACAGGGCCTGTGAGTGGGGCTGCTTTTTAAACCGTAAATTATGGAGGATTAGCATTTATGAATTTTAAATCAGGGCTGTGGTAGGAGACACTAAAGCTGCTTAGAGCTTGCAAACCACTGCATTCAATCACCAGTCATTAACACATTCCTTCCCAGGACTTTCTGCAATCACATTTAATAAAAAGGTATTTCTAATTTGCTTTAGATATCGTGGCTCTGTGTCTCCAGCGTAACACCAGGGATAAGGAGATTCACTTTCCAGGAAAAAAGCATCACAATTTAATCTGACCCTGATTTACCTCCCACACAAGATGTTAAAGGGCTATGTCCTCTGCTTGATTCCTACCGTTTCTTCTAACAGATGGAGAACACGTGGTTTGATCCCAACTATACTTAAACAATTAGAAAAATTAAAAACTGCTGAAAATCAGAGCCGCAATGTGGCTGATCAGCAGAGATCTGAACTCTGCCGTCCCTTTAGCTCAGGAGCTTTGGCTTGTGAGCTCTCCACTGTTGTGTTTGCCTGTCAGCTCAAGATGAATCATTATGGGGTAAATCCTTCCTTTGATGTAGGCATGTAACTTCTTTTAAGGCCAATGAGAGTTATGTACATGCACTGAGGGCAGAATATTTTATGCCCTGAAGAAGAAGTCTTAGGAAAAAAAAAAAACTGCCAAAAATCACACCGCTTTGAACTTCGGAGTTGCTCTACTCGGGAACCTAAAGAGCTCTGAAGCGGTAAGACATGCATCCAAATGCAAATGCTGAGCCCTTCCTCCTCCTAAACATGTGCATCTCTCCCTCTGTGAGCCTACAATTCAGCAAGGTATTGAAGTTAGTGCTCCACATGACTGTTTCAAAGACCAAAGAAACACATAGGAAACCTACAGTTTTCACACAGAGATTTCATATATTAAATTATATCTATATATGTTAATAAAAATACACAGATAGATAGAGCCTCCTAGCACGAAACAGAACAAAGACATGAGTGAAAGCTTATATACAGCAAAATAAGAAAAGCAAAAAGAGGTGGCAATTTGGTCAGAGTAAAACTTGATACAGCAGCTGTCATTAAAACCTGAAGAAAACACAAGCAATTTAAAAAGGAGCCTGACTGAACTCCTCCTGCAGTATCCCTGTGTAATTAACCCAGAAACTCAGAAGAGCTCTGAGCTCTCAAAGCCACCTCCAGGAAGGGACAGGAAGAATTTCCGTGCCATTGCGCGGTGATGGGGATTTGTGCACCCTCCTCGGAGTCACTCAGCATTGACCTCTGACATAAGCAGGATACCAACCGATGATGCATTACGCTGCAATCAACAGTGCTATTCACTGAAGCAACCAGATGATTTAAGATTCCCAAACCCTCATTGAAAGTCGCTGAAAATTAGGCACTTTGAAAAGTCGACACTTTTGAAAATGCCTTTTAATCTCCTAAATTACTCATGCTTTTGAAAACTTTACTCATGCTAAGTACTTTGGGGGCCTCAGTCAGTGAAAGCTAAACTGAAAGACGCTAAGGAAGGACCCTGCTCAGCTCTTATCTCTCCTCTATCCTCCTAGCAACAACAGACAGAAGGAAAGTGGAGCTCTTGGCAACACCAGCCCTGTGCCAAGAATTCGTCTGACAGAGTGGCAGGTCCCCGGACCCTATTAAGGCTACTCAGACAGATGGATTTTCTTTCCTACTGCACCCAGAGTAGTCTTTTGCTAGCTGACCTCCCTCCGAAGGCTGAGTGGTGCCACCACTTCTCCCCAAACTACGAGAAAGATGCAGTCTTTACGGATGCAGGAAGAACAATTTGATCACTCCTTGAACAGTGCAAACTGCTCACCTCTCAGGCACCAGCTCTGTGCATTGCTCCTTCTTCTACCTCTTCTTGCCTGCACACAGCTGAAAAACATCTCTTAATTCTTCTTTTTGATTGCCCCACAGTACTCTCACTGATGCTACCTGTGCATGCACTCCATGTATAGGCATACAACAGGGGAACAAATGTTGTAAAAGCAGGGGAGAAGAAGCATCTGTTTGGCATTCAGAGGCTGAGAGGTGCTTCTAAGTGTTTAAGGAGCAGTTAGGGGGCAAGGAATGGACGCACAAAGTTGACCAGGATGAAATGCTCCCCGCAACTTATTTAGCACTGCTTGTCTAGATCATGAATTGAGATTTGGGTAGGTGGCAAGGCCTTGATGTAGAGGCTATGTCTGAGCATGGTGCATGTCAGGGAAGGAGAAGAAACAATGCCACCCTCAGGAGCCTCAGTATGCCTCAGGACTCACCTAGTCCCTAACAAACTAGAGCAGTGCCCAGTCCTTAACTATAAAGGCTATTGTTTGCAGGTAGGAACAGAGTGCAGCTAGACACCCATTCCTTATCTAAAACACCTCTTCAAACACACTCGTCCATATCATCTATCATACTGTGGGAGGGGAAACAGGCACGATACGAGGAACTGAAAAAAAAGCCACTTCAGTAGCTCTGCACTGTTTGGAAAAGCACCAAGCAGCAGGACATTCCCCAAAGGGCTGTTTGAGTTAGCTTTGGGAGTGTTGCTGTGATGTCTGCAGAGACAACGTAAGGGCTACAACAGAGACCAGATTCAAAACCAGACAGACAAATTCTGAAAGGAAAAAAACCAAACAATTTGGACTCAACTCCTACAGAGCATCTCTAAGCAGTTTCAATTCCTTAGTATTTTGGCAAAGAGCGAGGGCACTTTCTTATTCCTTTCTGTACCATGTAATTGCCTCAAAACATTGGCTGAAGCCAGAAGTTACATTTTAGTCCTCGTAAATCAAAGGAAGAGGAATAGCCTCTAAATTTAATGTTTATATTGTAATATTTCTAAATACATCCAAACCCTTTCTTGCCCCACAGGGTCTCTCTCCATGGCTCTGAAAGTATCTCAAAACTTGCAAAAGAAGAAAACACTTCTTCCCCAAAGGCAAGTAGGAGGGGGAGAGGTTGTGCTGTGTATATAAGCGACTGATATAATTTTGACTTGGAAATCTCTCTTCACTAGGCTTAATATGCTTCCTCTGCCCGAGAAATGTATAATGTATAAAGCAATCCTGCCTGCCTCCTCCTCAAAGCCACCTGAACAATCTCCTTCCATTGGCCACGGGGCTTTACAAGCAACTCCTCCACACAACCAGGTGGCTCGGCATATGGCTTTGCTTTTCTGCCATTGCAGCTAGAAGCATTTTAGACTTATATAAGTTTACCTCTAAAAGGTTGGTTGCTGGCTAACAGAGACATCACCATTTCCCCTGACACAGGAGAGGATCCGGCATTGCTCTGGGTCCCTTTCAATGCTGTACCAAGACTGAAACCTTCTCGCCTTATGCCTTGATTGGCAAAATGGTCAATGAGATGCTATGGACAAGAGAGTCCCTGAAGTGACTTAAGAGCTGCATTTGATCACAGGTTGTTATACTGAGCATGGCATCGGTAGCAAACCTGCAAAAATACTCCAGCACACATTGCTCAGCTGTGAAGGGAAGGATGGAAGGTAAATAATATGGTGATGGCCCCTAGCAACTAAACTTACTTATTTTCTGAAGGAAAAATAAAAATCTTTGCAGATACTTTTGCATGAAGACTGATAGCACAGGCTACATAGAGTTCAACACTTGGCAGGTTCAAAACCTGTATAATTTTACAGTTGTGCAAACTGTAGCCTTTTTGCATTTGTGAGAAGGGAGCAGAGATCTCAGGTTGCTGTTCTAAGGGAGGAAGAATTAGCTTAACTCATCTTACCCATCCGGACCCAAAGGCCTTGACGGCTGTGCAAGACAGGTTATATCCTTCTGCAGAAAATGGTTCCAAACACAACCTCATTCAGAGCATTTTACTGCCACCAACTCTACAGGCCACGATGCACTGGCCTCAAGTCCTGCTTCATGACACTGTGAAATCAAATGTTTCACATTGGTTGTTATCGTGCTTTTGGTCATATGGCACATGGCGAAATTGCTGTCTCAAAATGATGCAGCTTGTTGAATACTTTGCCATAACCTTTCATCTTCACGTATGAATTTCCCTTACTTCTGTGGAGCCAAATACTTGATGAATGACAGCTGAGACTATTTTCATTAGTGTTAAGGGGATCACCAGAGTCAAAGCACGAGTCGTTTCTCATGTATCGCTTGATATACCTATATACAGTAGAGAGCATAATCCCATAAAGCCCAGGTTTAAAAATAAGTCTGTCATTGGAAAACACGAGGGACTCATCACTAAAAATATACTGGTCAGGACTGTAGATCTGTAGAAATTGTGTGAGGTAGGAGGTCAATGAGCATGACACCTAATCACACCCCTAGCAGCAAAAGCCTCGGCACTGTCCTGGAAACACTGGAGTTGCAGAAGTTTTGCAATTGCTTGTCCATGCCTGTTGCATTAAGCAAGATGAAGGGCAAAGGCAATGTGAATACTGGGAGGACAACCAAGCTAGGTCAGAAGTACACCATTCAGATACCACTGCTCAGGGTGAAGTCTCAGATGTGCCTTATTTAAATGTTAAAACTTTTCAGGACACATTTGTCTTGCTATAAGAGGTTGAATGCCTTCCTCTGCTTCCTGATTTAACTTGGGGAAAAACTATTGAGGCAGGGAGGAGAAGGGACATCAGCTCAGAGAATCTCATATGGAGAGATGCTGCAGTACAAGTCTTCGAGCTTCATTTTCTATAGAGGTCTTAGTGCATATACTTAGTATACTGGACTCCGTATGAAACTGGCAAGTCTTCACCACATTCAGATGGAAAACCAGTATCTCCCTCATGTATCTTCTTGTACATAACAAAGACAATTTCTCCCACAAGCAAGCTGAGAGAACTATAAGGTCTTTTTTCCTTTGCCAATATCTGCCAGATGGTATGAAGCGAGATACTCCTAGGTATTGGAAATACACTACTGAAGGAAACTGTCCTATGAAAGGGGAGTGTAGTGTATGTAAATAGGGTCCTCTGGAGGGGTCCACTCCAGCATTACTCCCTGAGCACCAGGAGCGGGTGGGACACTCTCTCTGCTCTTCCTAAAGCTTCTGCTGTTAGTATGCATAACCCTTGTTTCTACACTGTGAAGCTCCAAAAAACCTCCCTTAGTCTTCCAGCCTGCAAGACACACAAAATTTCAGGAGCAAGACTCCTAGATTGCAGATGGAAACTGATCTATCACACTGAATGGATCCTGAGTTAGATCCACAGCTGGCATGACTGACTTCAGTGCCACTAGACTGATTTACGCTGCCTGAGGATCTGCTCTTCCACAGATAGTGACATCTCAATTTCCTTTTTAATAAGCAACAGGCCCTGTTATAATGGGATATATGGAAGGAGAGATGTAAAAGTTTATAATGTGAAAATTGATTACCACATACTTTAGACTATTTCCTGCTGTGCCCTTTGTTTTGGTATGCGTGTTTCATTTCAGTACTCCGAGCTGTTTCACCATCTCTGAACTACACTATGAAATATATTAATTATTGTGTTATCTGTGGGGCAAAACCTCCAGTCTTTCTTAAAAACCATATTCACTCAAAACCTTTTTTAGGCTTCATTAGGAATTCCAAACATGATGAGAGAGGACAGGACTGCAGCTACATCACAACGCACGAGTTAAAATTTTGGTTCTGTTGTGCTTCTACAACTTAAAAAAAACAGACCAAAAAAATCCCCAAAAACAGCTCAGTGTGGGTTTGCTTTTTTTTTTTTCTTAATGTTCAAATAAAATTGCTCTCAGGTTCCCAACTCATATGTCAAAGTGTGAACCCACAAGAACTTTTCAAGGCTTAGTCATAAACTTCCAAAATAGAGGAGAAGAGAACAGAAACGACAGGTAACTTTACTTATAGCCCTACCAGAACGCGCCACAGAAATATGGCAATGTCAGCATCCTGAATTAGCCTCTATATCAGATTAAAAATGATCTAATACTTTTATTTTCATAAATAAATCTTAATTAAGATAATGTCTTCTCAAAGCATAAAGTAGAGGAAGGCAGGAAAAAAGCTCTACAAAAATCTGTGTCACACACTCTCCCACTTTGAATTTAGGATCGGGTTGGGGTCATTTTGTAAAGAAAATAATGTTCCAGGCCCATCACAATTTGTGAAAGTCAGGTTAGAGTAAAAGGAAAATTCCCCACTGTCCTCACAAGATTTCTTGCGCTGTTCTTTTGTGAATACGCTAGAATGGGTGATGGATGGTAGGCTGCCCCTTTCTAGAGTTCTTGCTGTGTTTTGTGATAACTCATTATATTTCTTTCTTTACAAATAGCCCCATTAACGCTCCAGAATTGAACAGAATCATAAAGCTTGAAACATCCCACTCCCATTCCGGTAGAGCTAGAGGTATTGTTTCATGAATTACAGAGCTGCCAAAACCTGATTTATCCAAGCGAAGCCTTCAAAGCCAAGTCACAGATATTTATTTATTTATTTAGGATTGTAAAAGAAAATACTTCTTACTGAGATAAGGATGATATAACCTAGCTACAGCTTTATTTAAATTGAATTATGGGTCTTTTATATTTCTTCAACAATATGGTTGATGGAAATGTTTTAGTACTTGTTTTTTTTCGGGCTGAACTAAAAACCTTATTAAACCATTTATAGAAAATTTACAAAACAGAAGAGAGTCAAGCTCTTTCAAAGTCTCTGTGGCCTCAATAAAACCTTATATATTCTGAGATTAGATGTCACTCTTAGTCAGATGATTCTAAACAAGACTACTATAATCCTCTCTGTTATGGAGATATTTATTTTTGTCTGAAAAACTTCAAAGCAGGCCGTGACAGATAATCAAAATCAAAATTTGCATTCCAATGAGAGTTTCTTTTTAATAAAGAAGAATAATTCTCACAGTTCTTCTGTAAAGGAGAATTGAGCTCACTTACTTCAAGTTTTGGGGATTTGGAGTGTGGGGTTATGTTTTCTTGTTCTTATATCTCCCATTCATCATTATTCAGTAAAGTTTTTGCTACATTGCGGCAGAAATGCTGCACCAAATCAAGAAACACATCAACGAAACCCAACCATTTCATTTTTCTTCAGAATTTTCCCCAGAATGAATGAAACAGTCAGCGATCACCATCAACACATAGTCCTACAATTGCCTTCCTGGGTAAATACTCCATGGAGCTGTAATGTTTTCCCCTGGGAACTGGAGCTAGCTTTCAGTGGCAGCTGAGTCTGCACGGGCAGTGAATCAACCTGCTTTTCTTAATGTGCACACTTTTTTGAATATTTTCCCTTTTTGCATTTGTGGCGGCAGTGGGGAGCTCTGTCTGTGGACCAGAACCTCAGCATGGCAAACCCTGCATCACACCAAAATATCTGATGCTCTAAATACATTTGCGACACCTCTTTAGGGACAGCTGAAGACACCCTGCACTTGCAGGTATGCACATGCAAACACACTCCCCCCCCTTACAGGACTGCACAAAGCCAGGGCTGGCAGCTTGCCCCAGGGGGCTGGAACAGTCATTTTGTCCAACCTACCCCATTCCCTCTGATAAATTGCTTTTGGGAAAGAGAACCATTTGGTGGAAAACACAGCGCACCCTTGAGTGCCAAGACCACTGCTGGCCAGCTCTTTACAGTGGCTGTGCATAGATGAGGGAATGCGCTTTTCCATTTCCAAGTAAAGTACCAGCCTGGCCCATGGCCTTGCTGTAGCATGGACCTCTTTGTCCTTTCAGAGTACTGAGGTTTCTTTCCTTTCAACAGTATTAACAAAAAACGAAATACCCAGAAATAACAATGCACTTAACACTGTTCATAAAGCTATACTGGGACTTCCAGACCCCCAGCTTCTACCAATGAATTAATGCTGAAACGGTGGTGTCATTCCCCTTTCTGATGCAAACCTCCACTACAGCCACGTCAGGAGTCCTCCTCTACTCCCAGGGACACAGATAAAAATGTCTGCATGTCTCACAGGTGGGACTGCTGAGATTTTGTCTACCTGTTAATAGCTTACAGAAACGGAGCATTTGCAGACCCTGAAAAATCAGTTTCTTTACGTGTTAGGAAACCACAAGTTAGGAAACTCTGTAAAGAAGAGCTATGTGGAAATCGAGGACAGCTGCAGGAGGAAGGGTGAAAAGCAGCACAGTAGCAAGGGTGGTCCAGCAACCCTACAGCACTTTTGCCAATAGCTCCGGAAAGGGCCAAACAGAAACACCCGTCAATAGAAATAACCTCAGGCTCCCACTTACTGTCACTGTGGCTTTGTGTGACAGGAATCCACTTCATCCCCTGGGAAGTGAAAGGCAGTGTAGGACAAGGTGCCAAGAAACTAGGTTGTCTCTGGTGGGACTTTCTGGAGAAGCAGGACAGCTATTTACATTTGTTTGGTATAAGCCAAAGAGGCAACAGCCATTGAAGAATATCAGCTCACCAGCCCTAAATGGGACGAAACGCCTCTATTGGTGTTTGCTGGCAACTTTCGGCAGGGGCCTGGCAAGCAGTCATTGCTCTCAATGCCTCTCCCGCTCTGTTCTAGTTGCAGACTTGCGTAGTCCCCTGTATGCAAAGCTGATTTTGTATCTCCTTTGTTATGTAAATGAGATAGTAAAACACTTCTCAGATCCTCTACGGCCAAAGGGCTGCCTGTAAACTGCAAAATCTCACTTCTGTGTGGCAGGCTGGTCAGCTGGTCCATCCAATCCCTTTCCAATTTGCTGAGATCTATTTTTACATTTCTTTTCCAGGCAACATAGCCACGTTGGTTTTCATTCACTGTTACACAATTGCTTTGTTAGCTTTTTATTTATTAATTGTTTTAATAGTGGTCATTCCACAACAGCAGTGTGTTGAAACGCATATGAAGGAAACTTTAAAAAAAAATAAATTGTGACTGCACATTACATGGGCTGCTTTGATATTCTGATCTCACCCCACTTAAGTACAGTTCTTGAAAGTGAAGGACAGTGGTGTAAGTCAATCTCAGTTAAATGCTAGCTTTGCTCATTTAACGATGCAATGGGCACACTTGGCTGTGTTCACTAAAATCTTGTTTGATACCCATTAAGCCTTAAAAAAAAAATATCCATTAATAGTCTGAATGCTTCTCAAACTCACTTTGCAATTTATTTTGAAAAGACTCAAAGTTGGATGAAACTGCAGAAATCTGCCAAAGATTCAGTGAAAGGGGGCTGATTTGGAACAAATGGTGGTTTTAATAACTATAAACCTCTGCATCCCTTTAAAGTGGGCTCTAAATCTGTCTCTATCCTCTTTACACCTTTAACTTTATCCTGCATAAAGCACTAAGTACAATTTTCTTCTTGGAAATATCTCTTATAATTGAAACTTTCTTAAAGAGCTACTTAGCAAGAACAGCCAGGTTTCAGAATATGAATTCCTTTTCCTCAGGTACACTATCTCTGTTTCAGATGTTTCATCTGAGGCCTGTTCAGTGTCAGCCTTCATTTTGATGGGAACATATAGCCAAAATATTTGGAAGAGAAGAAAAAGAAAGAATATTTCCTCTTCTACCACACTATCATACTACCTCATTGATCAGAAAGCTTTTATTTCATGCCTTGCTGAAACATAATTTTTGAGGCCATTTCCTCCTTTGGTAAAAAGAGTTGCTTTCTTTTTTCTCTTTTATGACAAAACAAAATGATTGCAATAACTAGACCCATGCATGCAGCCTGTCTTGGTTTATTTTATTTTAAGTTTTTTGGGTTTTGTTTCTGAAACTCCCTCAGGTCCTAATTCCTGC
>NW_009649851.1:1288602-1318370 GCF_000708025.1 Charadrius vociferus | reverse complement strand
CCTGCTGAATAAGAGCATGCTTTCATCTCACTTGCAAAAGTACACCACAAGATTGGCTTGAAAAAACAACATACGCTAAAGCCGAGACAGCATTTTTGCTGAGGGCTGACAGAGTACACCCTTGAGACAGCAGAACCCTGGTGGCTAACATGACAGACATCAAGCAGAACAACAACCACTTTTGGGGACCTGCCCTGACAAAGCTTCAAGTGGCACCAGGGTACCTATTATGACTGCTCCTCTATTTCTAAGCAAAATGATATCAAACACATAGAAAAGACAGCCAATAATGAGAAACTTGCAGCTGTTCTTGAAGAAAGACTTTTTTTTTTTATTGTACCCCAATCCAAAATACTTTAAACCAGTTTTATCAATAGCGATAAATCAGTATGATGATATGATGTCTCTTTAATCTTTTCTAAAACAAAATTTTTTGAACTTTTGAGCATGGCCTTCCCAAATGGGTTAGGTCTTCTAAGACAGCATCAAACCTTCTTTTCCTTGCTTCCCATGTCAGCCCGAATCCCAATAGTTATGAAGTATAAAAAAAAGTTCAAAGTAAAATATAAATTACCATCCCCTTCAAACACAAGTAGAAGTCTTATTAAGTCTCTAGTGCTTGAATCACGTCCCATGTCTGTTCTTTAGACCTTTCTTCCTTTGTGAGGCATAAATGGACACATCTTATTGATTTTCTTTCAACCTGGATCACCTCGATTGCTGTGAATATGGCAGACAAATCCAACTCATTCTCCCGCAGGGAACGAGGAAGAATGCAGACGAGAAGCTGGGGAAAGTCTTCTCACAGTGGGATACCAGGAGTCATTACGCAAAAACCCAAGTCTAACTGCTTGTAATTCCAAGACCTTTTTCTTTTCAGCTCCTTCAAAAAAAAATTTTTTTTTTAATGCTGAGAGCTCTTTCTTAAATTTTTTATGAATATCATTTTGGCTACCATATCAATTTCTGAGGGTGTTTTTGTTTAAACAGAGAAGTATCAAATAGGCCAGTGATAGCTGCAAACCCTGATAAATACGTATAGTTAATGATGAGTGACTGTAAACAGACACTGGTCAGAAAGAGAAAGTCAGAATCAGAGAAAGCATTGTTTGATGCTTGACAAAAAAGCTAGTTAAAACTTTTTCCTTCTAACTTGGCTCCACTTTGTATTTTTTTTTATCATTTATAGACTTACTTTTCTAAGGACAATTGTATGAAATGAAAGGAAGTGTAAAAGTAGAAAGATTTTTGTGCCTTACACCAAACCACTTACTGTACATGAAAAAGGGATTTACTGAATCAATTTAGTTGTGTAGGGTTTTTTAAATCAAGTGAATGATTTCAGTGAAGTGGAAAAAGGTGGCAAGAATGTGCAGCACCCCAAGCTTTGCTCCTAAAAGCAATAGAAAAGACACAATTGAAATGCAGTGGGACCTCTGCGGATGAATTAGACAGACTGTGTACAGGCACTTTGCAGTGACAATCTGCTTCTGAAAGGGATATATTAAGTGCTAACTGCACTGAGGACGTAAATTGAAGACACGATATCCAAGGACTAATTTCAAAGCACTCCTTCTTGTTAAATGAATTGTTGAAAGAACAGGGTTTAAAAGACTTTGTTTTGCGTTAAAGGATTTGAACTACACCTATCAGCAGACTGGGCCAGCAAACTAATGCTAACATAATAAACCCACCACTGTCTTATTACCATCCCCTGAGCTACACCATCACAGCTGTAATGAGCTGAATTTCTCCAGTGGTTCTCAACACCCCATGCAAAGTGCTCTGCCCCAGTGTTCAGGCTCTACCGCATAAAATTAACATCACTTTTATAGTGTGAAGGGAAAGGTCTAGGTCTTAACTACATAAAATTTCAGAAAATGAGATCATCATCATCAGACTTTTAATGCTTTTTAATGGCATGTTTAGACACCAGTAACTATATTTTCAGTTATTTAAAATGAGTTTTGAACAACATAAAATGTGATCTTGGAAGATGCAGAAGAAATTCTAACTTTCTTGACATGCAGGTTTTATACTGGCCTCTAGTTACCTCGTTTCACAAAGTAATTCTGATCTCAATACGGATAGAGCTTGGGGGATATCTCAGCATAATTCTTCCACCAATATCCTTCCAAGTGATGCAAATAAGTGACGAAGTCAGAACTCGCCCAGCAGGCTAGGACCAAGCCCTGCATCACCTATATGCTCTCCACTTCTGTGAATACTCTATATAGTCACAGATCAGAAGGTCCACAGGAATACTGAGGGAAGACAAAACACTGCAAACAGCCCATGTAAATATTTCAATGACAAATATCATGCATAGTACTTGAAAAAAAGGAACAAGGGATAGTTATGAAGAACAGGAAAAGTGTAGTTAGGCAGGAAGCCGTGTCTTCTGGATGTACAAAAACATCAAACGGAATGACCTGTGCTGTAACTGAGAAATCTCCACAAGAATCAAAATTATAGATAATTCCATAAGAAGAGTCAAATGACTGGTGACTGAGGTTGAAATAGCATCCTTTCCAGGAAGATGGCATCCTTTCTAACAGCTCAGTAGACAGAGCACTACTGAGACATGCTTAGAGACATATTCAGGCTTTCTTTCACCTCAGACTTCTTGTGTAACCTTGAACACATCCTTTATCTCTTCAGTACATCAGTTCCTCTAAGTGCACATGAATATTGTAGGGCCTTATTCAAATATCGCAGTAGTGGGAATTATACAATAATCTAATATAGTAATTTCAAGATTGGCTGTTCAGAAGAATTTAGGCATATTTTTCCCTGTTTTAATTTTTAATAGGGACAGTAAAAGCAATGCATACAACTTGTAAGACCCAGCTACAGCACCTGGTAGAAGAATCCAGATGTTCTTCCTTCCAACAGCATCATTAAACATGAGGCTGATGTGAAATATTTATAATGAAGGTGAATCATAGCCCACAGAGGAGGAATCTAGGGCTGTATCTTCTACTAGCATCAAGCACAAAAATGCAAATACACTGAACAAATACTGCATTAACTTTCAAATCACATGTTCTATGTCTCACAAAGTAAGACACAATTTAGTCCTGATGTAGGTGACAGATGGTAGCAAGAGACCACCAGTTTGGAACAAAGTCTAAAGAACAGACTTCAAAGGAAACCCACCCAATGACCCAAGAGGTGGGAACCAAGGACTGCAAGTGACCTCCTGGGCCAGGGAGTCCCCTTCCCCCTTTCATAATAAAGGGCATCAGAGAATCCCTTTCTCAAATTTACCACTTCCATCTTAAAATTACTTTAGTCATTTGTGCCAGTCAGTCTTACTAAGGCTGTTCTGCAGATTAAAAATCTCCTTATTTACAGGCCATTTTTTTTCATGCTTAATTCATACACATTCATACCTGTGCCAGCACTGACCTCTAACTTAAATTGCTCTTACCAGCTCTCAGCTTTTACTGTCAGTATTTTATAAAAAATACTACAAGCTTTTGTTCTGCGGAGCTAAACCAGACAAGGCGTATGGTCTTCTCTTTAAGGTTGCGCTCTCTCTACATCTCTTCCAAACCCAATTAATCCTTAAACATGGGAAGGCACAACTGTATTGTTGCCCCATGACTTACAAGATCATTCAATACTTTCTTACACTCTTCTGGCAAGACTTTATCTTATCCATCCTACAGCTATTTCAGCCATTTCCACTGCCATATCATGTTGACAGTTCTTAACCATTGACATCTCTGTCTCTTATTTCCAGCCCACAAGCTTCTAGCAGAAATCTTATTAGTGCCAGGTTGGTAGCACAGCAAGGCAGAGAACTTACAGGTGCTGACTGTCTCCTGAGTACTGCATTTGGCTGACTCATTTCACTTCCTAAACCATCCAACAAGCTGAATTACCATCATGTTCACATCCTATCCAGGTCTTTCACCTTTTCTTAAAGAACAGTAATCCACAGTTTCCACTGCCTCAGTGAAGTGTAACTGTCTCGGAAGCATCTTTGTGTGAAAGTAATTAAGACTTATGGTACGTGATTCATGAAGCTTCCATAAACTAAAAATAAATGAGACCAATGGCTTCCACCTTCATAGGCAGATCTTAGAAGTACCCCAGTCCAAGAGTAAAAATCCATATAAAACACTGACCCACCATCCATACTTAAAAACCAACACTGTTTTAGAAGATGGACCACTGACTTGCACACTTCTTCTATAAACAGATAACATAAATCATGTCAGCTTGGAACGAAGAAAATGCATAAAGCCACTCACAACGAGGAAAACAAATGAAATCAAATACCCAGTAGGTCCCCTAGAAGCTCTGAGGGATGTTTAAGACAAACATTTTTTGAGGACAAAGATTAAGAACTACAATGAGACTTTAGCACAAGGTCAAAATTTGTTGTCCTCAATTTTAAAATGCGTCTACAGCAAAGCATGAGGTAAATAGTAAATACATATTCAGCTGCTTTGTTGAATAAAGTGTAAGTTTGAATAAAATAAGAACCCCAGCTCCCTTTTTTGTGTTAGTTGTCATTTAAGAACTTGAAATGGAGACTGGGCTGAAATTCTAGCAACTATCAAAAGCACACTATCAGATATACTTGTTGCCCAGGAAATTTCTTTAAGCCATCCACTTTTTAAAAATTCATGATGCAAAGCAGAAAAATTCATCAGCTGCAAAGTAGAAGTGCTGTTTAGCAGTGAATCTGGTATTGAAGAGACGTAGGAGGCCAAAAAAATTGAATGGGTAGAGATCTAGAATCCAGCCCTTCTGTTACAAGAGAGGTGCACCGTGAGCAGAAATGTTAGCACTGCTCCCCTGTGGCATCTCTTTTGGTATCTGTTTCGGGACCTTTTTGCATGTATCTTTTTAGCAGCTGTTCATTTGCTCGTATTGGTACGCCTGATTGTTCTGCTCCTAGATCCAGTTCTAGATCTCATCTCGCTTTTTATCTCCACTAATATTGTTTCTTTTTCCTCTCATGCTTGACCTGAATCACATTCACTGAAACTGGTGTAAAGACTCCAATCACACACCAAAAGCTTGGCCTTTGATACGAAACAGAATCACAGAACTGTTGAGGTTGGAAGCCATCTCTAGAGATTGGCTAGTCTGCTCCTGCGCTGCTCAAAACAGAGCCAACTGGAGCTCATTACTCAGGGCTGTGTCCAGCTGGGTTTTGAATATCTCTAAGGATGGAGACTCATCAACCTGTGCCAGTGTTTGGCCACTCTCACAATAAAAAGTTCTCTTATGTGAAAATGCATTTTCCTGCATTTCTATTTGTGCACATTGTTTCTTGTCCTATCATTTGGCACTATTAAGAAGAGTATGTCTTTGTCTTCTTTATAGCCTCACATCAGGTATTTATATGCATTGACAAGATTTCCTTGAGCCTTCTCTTCTCTAGGCTAGGTAATGCTGGCTCTTCCTCACGTCAGATGCTCCAATCCCTTAATCATCCATGTGGCCTTTTGCTGTGCAAACTGCTGCATCCATCGACTACTCATCACTGTCTGTGCTTGAACTTAAAATTATTATAAAATCATTCGATTTATAAACAAACCTAACATTCAACCAGTACCTTGTATAAATGGATCTAAATGCAACATGAGGGAGCAAAAAGGTTTTTGTCTCCATTCACTTGTCCATTAAGCTGTCCTAGACTGGCTCAGACTGTGCTAATTTAGAAACTGAAAATTTTTGCAAGCTGTCAACTGGCCCAGTCATTAAAAAAACCCAACAATTGTCACCACACACAACCTCAGGATTTCAAGCACCAGTCCTGTCTGTAATAACAGACTGCTTATCTGTTTGGCACAACAGTGGTCTTGAAGAGCTGATACGCACTGAAACAAAATGTACTTTGAAAGAAGTAAGTGGTGCATTAAACCAGACTGCAATTCCTTTCTTTCTGGCACTGATAAAAGTTCTGCTAGGTATCGTTAGTTCCCACACACCTCTGCAATACCCCACACACTGATGGACAGTGAAGATCTACAGTCCATAACAGCAAATTACCATTGCCCAGCCTCCAACCCTACAAAAATTCATTCTAGGAAACTGTTCCCACTCTTCAGGCAGTACTTAGTGCAACTCATAGACATGAGACACCAGCAAGTTCTTACCACTCCAAATAAACTCGTTGCTTGGTTCAGAGAAGTAGTCAGAATCCACCTAACCTTACTTGGAGAATCTGGTTAAGCTTATTAATGTAAGAACAGCTCACACAGGACTTTTTCAGCATAAACTGAGATATGGTGTCTTGCTTATGTGCTCTTGCAAACCTCAGACTATCATCACTTAGCTAAATGCCTGTGAAGTAGATGCTTATGTAGAAGACAGAGAAGAAAGGCAGGTTTTGGTGATTAACTGAATAACCATGGCATGAATTGAGCACTGCATTCTGTAAAGTTGCTCATGAGAGAGAGGAAATAAGAGCTGCCTGGAACATATTGATAAAAAATTGCCTGAATTTTCTGATTTATCACCACAGTACTATTTCATAAAATGGCACAATTTCAGGAAACTTCTGGCTTCCACTTTTTCCCCAGTGTCGTGGTTTAACCCAGCAGGCAACCAGGACTTTGGGATGCAGAGCACAGCAGGGATGTATGAATACCTTGCAGGTGCTGTTTGATACGGGTGTTTTTAAGGGGTACCATTGCTGCTCACATCTGGCAGGCAGACAACTAAGGAGCTCGGAAAATATTTTGTTCCAAAAGTGCCATTCTCTCGTCTTTCCAAAAGGAATCAGAGCATGGTTTAAGTCAATCCTTCCACACAGTTTTGGGGGGTTTATGTCTGGCTTGCTTTCTCCTGAATCATCATAAAAAATATTTCTGGAAAATGGAACTACTCTTGCAGAAGTAAGAGGAATATACTTAGTGGCTAGCTGCACTGCAAGTGCAGTTAACACAATCAATACATCATTCCAAAGCAGAATACAGATGATTGGGATTCTGTATATGTAAGCACGCAGCAAAGGAGGTAAAATAGGTATAGCTAGCCCTTTTCTCTCTGTATATTTTTTTTTTTTAAAAAATGATGGTGAAAACTCTAGCATCCTTACTCTTGATTTTGAGATAGTTTTACTTCTCTACAATTTTTCCTTGCCTCTAGATCCTCCCCAAACAGGTATTTTTCAAAATCTACTCTTTATCCTATTGCCCATTCCTGAAATTGCAACAGCACATGGCTTTGTACCGCTTGGATAACAGCAGCCTCTAATTACTGACTCTTTGTCCCAAAGCAAGGCATGATATCCCAAATCCTCCTGATTCTGTGATGCAACCAAGCTCTTCAGGAAAGAGTCATCAAACTCCTGGATTACAAAAGTCCACTTCTACTTCTATTTCAGTCAATTTTCAGTGAAGTTAAGCAGCTCCCCATCTCAGCTGGAAATTAATGAGGTACTTCAGATCTCTACAGTTATTTATATGCATATAGTTATATGCACCTTCCTGCACATGGATGGTGTTACATTGAAGAGGGCAGTACTGATTAACTTCTGTTTTATTTCGGATGCCACAGATGGACAATACTTGGCTGGGATTTATGCTTGTGTATGGATGGTTGTTGGATCTTAACTTTTCAGGAACAGCAGATTGTATTACTGACCCCAATATTAATTAGGTGTCCGGTGCATTGATAGACTAGGAAAGGCAAATAAGCTTTCCAATTCCTTATGTTTCACTAGAGGGTGAAGACAGCCAAAATATAAAGGACATACAGAAGGCAGTTAATTTCAATCTTAATGCCAATGTAATGTCATGTCTGTTCCTACCTATATAAAAACAAAAGTATATTTTTAATACAATAAGAGCAATGATAACTACAATTTAAAGTATAACTACAACAGCATAAAATATTTTTAGGGATTCATTTTATGGCAGTTATTACTACTCATTTTTAATAGTCAGTGAGATAAAGTTTCTCCCATATGTTTTGTGATTTCCCAGGTTCTAAAAATCTTCATTAATTAGATTGATTAGCTAATCAATACTCATTATATTCCTATTAGGAATAAAAGTCTTATATCCACAGGAAAAAAAGAGTTGGAGTGACTTAGATCCTCGTAGATAAAGAAACATCAATGCTCTTTTTGTTTGAGTCAAAATGAGAGGTCCTGCTGCCAGCCTCATGCTCAGACCACTAGGCCGTGCATGACTATATATCACTATGGAATATGTTACATCAGTCAACATAATTTTTCTTTACCTTTCTACACATCTCTTATTGACCAATTCAATCTTGGATTTCTAGAATTTCATCTAATTCTACATTTAGTTACTTTTCTTTTATCCTTTTGCTGACTTATACTTGTTAGTTCTCCAGCACACTATCTGACCTGTTTGGAAAGATGACTTGTTATCAATTCTGATACTCTAGGAAACAAAAAAAAAGAAGGAAAAAAAAAACCCCACGTCTACATTAAGTATCTGTTTGGTAAAAGTAATTTCAACTTTTTTTTCCTAGTTATAAGGAGCCTATAATTCTAAATCCACTTAACTTCATATTATTTCACCATTGCAAAGTAGAAATAGAAATCCCTAGACAGAAAAAAATAATAAATAGAATATGTAAAGTTTTACACGGTAAAATGTTTCAAACCTGAACAATAGGTTAAAAATAATAAAAAAAATAAGCTAACTTACAATAAATGATAAAATTGTTTTCTACAGAATTTGAAAGAATGAACTGTATAAATTATTTGTGTGAAAACAGCAGCATTTCCAAATGTGAGGCTTAGAGCCCTGTTAAAAAATTCTAAAAATTAAACAAAAGGAGCCATTTTTAAAAAGAGATAGGGCTCAGTGGGATTTATTAATGCACATCTTTCAGAGATATTCTTACTTGCACAATGCAAGCAGTAGGTTAGCATGGAACTTCCAAATTATATTTAATTGGACAATTATTCAAAGTGAAAAACCCAACATAGTAAACTAAGGAGGTCTTTAATAAACACCTTGTCTCTTCAAGAAAAAACAGGGAAGTCATTTACTGACCCAAGAGGCACAATTTTGTCTTTGGTAAATTTATTTTAAAGTAATTGCCGACTCCAGGAGTAACAATTTTTTAAAGAAGAACATGGCGCTCTCAGGCAGAATAATAAATTGATCTATGCCCTGTATGACGGCCTAATCACATTAGAAAGATGTACATGTAGTTGTCTGAGGCAAATAGAGGATGTACATCACCTGGTCTATGAACCCACTAAGACTCGTTTAATGACATATAGCTTTCTCCTCTCTCCAGATCAGGACCGAATTAGAGGGAAAAGACAAATGGTAATTTACACGCAGGCTTTATAGCTCTGCCTTCCTGTCCCTACTTTTCAGTCCAAGTGGAGTTTCTACAGAAGTCCTCTGCAGTCTCCTGAAGATTTTCACTGATCTGCCCTCTACCCACCAGTACTCCAACACCAGGAACAAGTTCCTTGTTAATAGCATCACCTTTAAAAAGCCACGGCCTCCTCATAAAACCCAAACACTATAAAACCAACTGTGATTAATAGCGAATTAAAAGTACAAATCAATATTTAAAATGTTAATGTTCCTTCACCTCAGCTGAAGAAGAGCTCTTCCAGCACTACTCCTCTGTCTTTTGTCTGGCAGGATATGCCTTTCAGATACAACGGTCTTTGATACCAAGACTTTAAGGCTTGGCCATGTAAACATTAAGGACAGACCATAGTTCTGTGAGTAGTCTGCATGCCTTCAGTACTGGCACTGAAACAGCAGAAAGCCCTGATGAAATAACTCTAAGAACAATCCCTGAACTCTCCACAAATAAGCGTAATACTTTCTTGCACATGTTATTTTGCCAGGAAATTTCCAACTCCAAAGTCTTTTCTCCTTGTCAAGGTCATCCTGGGCATTGGGACAGCAATGCTAAATCAGTACGCCTCAGTGAATTCTGCCTTATTTCTGACTAAAAAGCTGGGACTCCTCCAGTGCAGATTACGATAAAAGATTTATTTGTGGGGAGCGGAAGATGGTGTCTTTAGTGAAGTTAATAAGTTGTTTTCATTTTAGATGCTTTCATTACAAACACTGATAAATCTTAAGGCTAAGAGAGTATGTAAGAGTAATGAGTTGAAGGGCTCCTCAGCTCTTTGGTGATTATCTCTGTCTTTTAGCGCATTACCATGGGACATCTGGCTTCCAAATTTGTGCCTCTCCTCTGCAGATCTGAGGACCAGCCTACCAATTATACATTCGCATAGGTTGTAATAAATCAACAGCAGCCAAACTCTGACAAGGTGATGGCTGTTGACAGATAAAAACGATACACATTGTCGTGCTGTTCTCCAAAAACAAACACATGCTTTTATCAGATTTTTTTTCTTTTAATCAAAAAATTGCCTCTTTCAACATAGAGTCACCTAATTTCACAGAGGACTTGCACTAGACAAGGTTCCCCTATCTAAACCTGAGCTGCATGTAAAGCCAGGCTCTCAAACAGGCCCCGAATTCACTTCCCACGGCAGTCCAGGAAAAAAATGCTGCTCTGATTCTGGGTCAGCCCAGGCCCAAAGATCATTAACCTTTTCCTCTGAGAAACACATTCTGTGCAGAACAAAGGACTGAGCCAAAAAAATCCAAGGATATAGAAGACTTGGATTTATTGATGAGCTAAGCAGAGTCTGGATAATAGATTTTCTTCAATAAAGGACAGATCTAGTAAAGCTCTATCCAGCAAGTAGATCTGTGTGGTGAGTGCTGCCCAATCCTCATCCCCTGTGTCTCAGAGGAATTAGCTGGCAGTGTTGGATTCTTCTCGCCTGACTCCAGCCCTCTGAAAGTTAGGTGTATAATCTAAACTAATTTTCTAAACAGCACCAATGGTAACCCACCTCAAAGCACTACTTATATAGACAATGTGAGTTCTCTTTTCAAAGTGCCTTGGGCTCTGCACTGATGACAGAGGACCTCAAGTAGTTTGCTTCCAGAAACACCTCAAATTCAGTGGGAAGAATTCCACTGCTGTTTGTAAAACTGATCACCATCTTTGCAAATCCTGAACAAAGTTGTTGTACTGTTCTGACCTGAAAATGCTATGAGGAGATATCACAAAACAGGATTTAAGTGACAAACATCTTACGACAGGCCTTTTTGAACACTTTTAAACTTCATGAACTATCACAAAGATTTGAACTCTCCAAAATATGTGGGAAGCATAGGGCTGTACTAATCCTGCTGGAATCTCTGTTAGCAATTCTCATCTGGGGAATATGGTTTTATCCCAAAGCTTCTTAGCACATGGTGGTCATTTATCCACTGTTTCATCTTTCCTTGAAGAGACCAGGACTATTTTCACACCAAATGATGTGAAATACCTTAATCTCCAAAAAAGTCAAAGACTGAGAGACCATCAAATTCTGTCAGTCCCCCTGTTTATCAGAAGACTGCAGCACAATATAGCTCACCAAAAGTATTTTAATTCCTTCAGAATCTCTTGCACATTACGGAAAACAGCGTCTCTCAGATGTCTCTACAGAGCTTTGAATCAAATATAGTCTTTCTAGTGAACTGACTGGACAGAAAGCTAGCATGTTACCCTCCAGCTCAGTTTTATTCTTTGACAATGTTATCTACTAGAAAGAGCTCATCAGACATATGTTTTGAACCCTTTCTTATTGATTTAATTTCTTTCTTTTATCTTTCTACCTTGCTTTTCCATTCCATTCCCACTAGTTAGCATGCTGCTTTGACCCTAGAACTGGCAAGTCCCACAGCAATAAAATAGGGGTATGCAAACTTACAGGTTAGGCATCTGTTCCTTTTCTGCTAGGGGAATATGATTCCCTTGACATACACACTTCCTATTCTCATCCATAATGTTGAAGAAACCATTAACTGGGGACAATCCATACAGAAAATTAGCCTGCTTTATTATAAACGCCATTCACCTTTATTTGACCAATTTACAGAATCAGGCACTGAAACTTCAAAGCGTATCCTCTGTCACAACTTTTTTGTCCGCTCTCATTTGAAGTTCAGCTGGTTTATGATCTGTAGCTGTTACTTAAACCAGTGGGTCCAACTTCTTAATATTCATTTTTTTAGAAAACTATACTACCTAATACAGGTATGAGTTTTGTTTACAAATTACTCTGTAAGTAAATATTCTTGAAATTAATATGATTCCAGAGACTTATTTATTGCCGATTTTTAGCTATGAATACACATGCAGTAGTATGAATAATATTAGAATAACAATCTGAGATTTTCAAACAAATCTAAGGAAATTATTCACCCAACTCACATTATAATTCAACAAGAATTAGGAAACTAATCCCTCAAGTATTATCAAATTTAAAAAAATGTAAACTGAAAAAACAATTGCAGCTGAATTCAGCTAGATGAGGTACAGGAGGTCCCTGTGGGGAACTGTACTATCAGTAAGTACTCAGGCTGCCTTCATTGACTTTGGTACAGAATTTAGTACTCCTAATGTGAAAACTAGATCAAAATATGAGACAAAACTGAATGGCTTATTCAGCTACTGCTTGTAAATTGGGGAACTTCAGAAGGGAGAAGTTAGGTTGAAAACTTTTAAATTGACATTAAAATTCAAGATCATTATTCAGTCCACAAAAGAGATACTAGAAAATAAAACATGCTGCAATATTATGGATTCCTTAAATTATGGTAAAACTGTTTATGGCACTAGAATGCAGAAAAGAATGGCTTCTCCTGGGACGCTGGGTTTAGGTTCCAGTAGCAGCAGTAAACTCATATAACCACTTTGTAATATTCAAAATTGGCTCACTGTTTTCCACTACCATCTTCTTGGGGAAACCATCATCTTTGGGTAAGTTATTCAAGAAATATGGTCCTCCAAAGGCTCAGTGGTCTTCTAATCTGGGTCCACATTTACTCACAGCCATTGCCATTACTAGTTATTTTTCTGCCTCCTTGTTTTTAGTCACTAAAATCTTTATAGGTTTTATTTTGCTAACCTAAGCAAATCAGATTCCATTATTTCCTCCACTAAGAAAGGTTTTCCATTCTCCTGATCAAAATCAGGTTCCTCTTTGCATCTCTACCTTCCGTTTTAAACACAAATGCCCAGAATTATACACCAGGGACTTGTACAATTACACTCACACTTTCTTATCATCAACAAAAACATTTTGGCTGAAACATCTTGAGATCACATTTGCCTTTTACATGGCCGTTTCACAAAGGTGTGTCCTGTGAAACATCTATGCATTTCTTTTTCCTTTGGCATTGCCAATTAATGAGCCTATAGAAAAAAATTTGTCATTTGACCTTGTGTACTTCAGACAAATTTAACCCCATTTCCAGTTCTCCAGTCTAGAAGATGGTCCAGTTCTTCCTTCATGACATTGCAGTCCTTCTGTGTGCAAGTGATGCTTCTCAAATATGTGGCCTCAGTAGACTTTATTTTGTTTTCCCACACAGACCTTTTGTGCCTGTCGAACACATCCCAATGCCCAGGCAAGCCTCCTTAACTCTCAGTCTAGAAGAACAATTACTCCCACAAGAACCTGTACCGAATGAAAGGAAGATTCAAGACCTATCTCCAGGATAAGGTCGGAACACAAATTATATCCTTTTCCTCTTTGGTAGCTCACATAAGAGCATTCCATTTACTACAGCAGAACTGAAGAGGTATAGGGCACCCACACGACACATCTGACCCTCATGTGGTGAACCTGGCAATCACCAGCCATGGATTGTTCACTTGGCTCTACCCAGTGGCCTATGGCATTAAAAGCTCATGAACACACATGGACATGACTAACACCCAGGCACTATTTTTAAAAGTGGGGTGTGAACCCCACCATCCTGTCTTCCTGCTGGGGGAAATACATTCCTCACTGGCCACTACTTTCTTGTGCTCCTAGTGTGTTATTGGTGCTCCTCATTTCTTGCCCTAGACCACTCCTTGTAAAATGCTTTTAGACCACTCAGGGTGTAAGGCCCTATATAAGTATCTAGCAGTCACTAATGTATTAGCAATTAATTAACATCAACAGAAAGGATGAGACTATACTAAGCATTCCATGACTTGGTCTGAGGAATACTGTGAATGCTCTGGTAATGTTATTTTCCAGTTGCAAAGGCAAAAAAAGTAAAGATAGCCATGACAGTCACTGTGAACTCTTTGCTGTTATCTTTAAACACTGTTTCTACAGTTTCTCTAAAAAAATTCTAAAAAAAAAAAAAAAAAAAAATCAAAAAAATCCCCCAACCCCCCTACAAAATATATAACACATTCAGCAATATTTCCAGACCATGGATTAAAAGAAAGATCACCTCGAGGACCGTAACAGCTATAAAAGGTAAACGTCAAGAATCCCAGTGTAGGGTAAAACTTTTACAATTACCAAAGGAATCCACACTCTCACCTGCAAAATAATTTAAGCACTATAGCTATGTATTATGTGGTACTAGGCAGAGCTCTAGCACCAAGAGGGTACGCTCGTTTGGACTATCTTGGATATCCATACACAGCAGATATATGCAGCACAGAAACCACACAGAAGCAGAAAAGAAGCGGCTGTAAATACCTTCAATTCAGGACCTGGGCCTGTAACCAAGAAAACTCTGCTGTTTGATTCTAGATAAGTAAAGAAGATAGAAGAAACCTGCAGGACATCAGATACTGAGCTTCTCACTTGAAAAAATAAGTGATGACATAAAGAGTGGCTACATTTTGAGGTAGATCAGAAAATGATGTTTATAAATGAACAGAAGAACATAGAGGAAAGGGAAGGTAGATGGGATCTGAGAGGAGCTAAAACAAGTTTATGATACCAGTTATGAGAAAGAGCGTAAGGTAAGGAAGAAGGAAAAAGTAAGAATCTCAAGGATTATGGAGGGATTGAAGAACTGGAAGAACTACGGTGAGAAAGCTAAAACTGGAAATGGGAGGAGCTGACAAAACCCAAAGATCAAAGACAACTCTGGATCTAGATTTTCACATGCTCAGGACTCTAGAGAGATTCACAACTCTGAGGAGATTGTACTATGGTTTTAGGACAGTGATGAATTACCTGAGCTGGAATATAACCGTTCAGGGGGGTTCTAAAGAAACTAAAGCAACAGAACAGGCTTGGAAACAAAAAAAAAAAAAAGGGGGGGGGGAGGGGGGAAATGCGGATGAGTGTGTCTTTAAGGCTACTGTATTTGGCTCTTCCAAGACCTTGATCAACTCCTTGCTTTGTCACAGATCCCTTGCAAGACCTTTGGTAATTTACTTTAACCTCATATCTTCATCACACCCATTTTCCATTTGCAAAACGGAAGCAACATTTTCCTCTCTTTCTCTTCTTTTAAGGGCAAAAGCTTGTCAGAGCAAGACTCTGTCCCTAATTATGTGTGCATACAGCTCCCAGAACAATGGGGTGCTCATCTCAGAAACAAGCAATGAAGCTACTTGCCAAACCAAAGAAATATTGTGGTAAAAAGTATTTCCTTGGGGACAGAAGTTATTTAGATGGCATGCTATATATGACTGAGTCAGTGGCATAATGATGGTGGTCGAAAGTAAGTAGGAACACATTCTCTGTCAAGCATAACCTGTTATAAAGTCATGTACAAGAGGGGAAAGTCAATGAGATGAGTCATGCCTTGCCTACTATGTTATCAAAGGTTATGTTACACACAGTATGAAAGACGGTAGGAATTCCTTCGATCTATAGTCAAATGGAACAACTCTAGCTCCTCTGCGAGCTCCGAGGTCTCCTCTGTAGGTGTCACCCTATCTGCTGATGGCCATAGATAATGACAAGTTAGGGTACAGACTAACCAGGAAATGATACCACCTGCTACCCAACATAAATTACCAACCCCTCTGGGTATAATTACTCTTGTCAACATGTCACATGGCTATTATATTCACTCTTATGCAGAAATGCAGAGCAGCAAGGCAGATTCTGCAGAAAGAATGGGTTTTGCAGCACCTCTATGTACTCACTAGGAAAAACAATTAATTTGTTCCTGAGATGGAAAAGAAATGGTAAAAATCCTGTAACACAGACAGCAGAATTAGCCCCTCTGCTAATATTTTTAGGAACTGCACAACTGGTCGGAAAGGGAAAACACAATGAAACAAAGGGCACCCTCCAGCAGGTTTCTTTCCCAGGTCCCTTCTCATTTCCAAATATAAGGGGCTCCCAAGTTGCAATTCCCAAGTGACAGTAACGTGCACATTATTACTTGAAACTATACTATTACATGAAAAGTCAGTAGACTTTTGCTCAGTCTGCAACTGAAGTGACTTTCACAGCAGTTTTAGATGCCTGTTTGTGAAACAAGCAGCTGCATCAGAAAGAGCTGAAGCATGACAGTTACGTGTTATTGCTGAAACAGCTCAGGTGTCTCTGAACTACCCCATGTTGTCTCTAGCCTAATGCTACACTTCTTGAACAAGGTTGCATGCTATGCTGTCAGCAATTCAGTCACTGCCTTTCTATTGTAAGTGCTTTAAAACAGAGTCTGACCCTTCAGACACTCAGAAAGACTCAAACAGTGAAGAAACTGAGCAAGCCTTTTCACACGCTTCTGCTTAACTGGCTGTGGCTGAGCAAACTGACCACTTGGTTACAATGCCCTTCTGGGCACACTGACTGAGAAACTATCAGATTTTCTCCAAGTCCTAAGACTCTGAGTAAGGCTGACAACTGTTTGCTCTGGTGAGAAGAGTCTGATTTCTTCAGTCACTCTTGAGTAGAGGCTGTGTCAGAACCATTAGGCCATTTACCCAACAGGCCCCTATCTGCAACTAGGACAGCCTGTGATTTTATGCAAACTCGCATATAAACAATTGAGATAATTGCCTTGATTTAAGTTTTAATTCACATTATTTCTGTGCAGAGCAACATATAAGGCCTAGAAACCATACCCGAACCAGAAAAAGGTTATTTACTGAATGATACGAACAGTACAATATGCCAGCACCTGCCAAGGGTCTTTCTTGATGATTGCTTATGATTATAAAGGTAAATTATTTGCTTGTGTAAAATAATAATTAGAAAAAGTAAAGGTCATTCATCCAGATATAAACCTGGCTGCAAAAAATCATCAGCATACAGAGTTAGCAGGCATATTCATTGCTTTATAAACAGCAGGCCGGGATAACATTATATAGTTTGCAATCTGTGTTTGTTCTATGTGAATCATAGCTTTGCATAATTTTATCACATTCCTGCCAGGCAAAAGCAAACATTAAAAGAAATATTAGAAGCCAGCCAGTTAAATATCCTAGAAGAAGAAAAAACCCTGCAACTATCTCCATTGTAATGACCGATGAGCATTATTTTATCTATGTGATTTGGTAGCTTGTGTGTATTTTTTTTTTCAGTATCACTAAAATAATTGCCAATATATGATTAGTTTATTTTGATTGGTCTAATATTGTTACATTGTACTAAAGCACCAATACAACTGCTTGGACTTTTTATATATGACATGATTGATTAGGTGCAGATAAGAAAGAAAATATTACTTCAAGAGACCTGACCTTCAGTGAATCATCTGAGATGAAGAGAATTTAAATGGTGCATTACTTGCACTCAGCACCAGAAAATGTTACCAAAAAAAAAAAAAAAGAAAAAAAACACTTACTGAAAATTTCTGCTATGATTAAGAACATTTTCCAGTAAGATTCTTCCTCTCCATTTCCCCTTCTGGAAACATTCCTCATCCCTAAACTCTGCTGCACAAGCAAATATGTGCTATGAAAGCCATACAATGCTTCACCAGACCTGCGGAGAAGTATCTTCTACACCTTTACATCCCTCCTAGAACACGATAGCTCTTTCCTGGAACTTTAGGACTTGCAGGTCTTTCTCTTTCCTCTGTCCCCCAGCCTGGCAGCGAGCGTTCAGTCCGGGCAGAGCAAACACTACCCCAGGTCAGCACAAGGCTGCACTCTGGTCTCCCCGCAATCTCTGGTACAATGACAGCACAGAGCAGTGGTGGAGCAGGAGTGACCTCAGACCTTCTTACTGCATGACACAGGCAGTGCGTGAGAAACTTCAGTGACTTGGGACCATGTATGAATCTGTGATGATGAAAAGTTGGCTTAAACCAATGTTTCGCCTCCAGATCCCCATACCATGCTGTGTGTTTTGTGGCTCCCCAGGGAAGTCCTTCCTCACACACAACAAGACATGCACTACTGGTCCCTCTCTCATGCCCCTCCTGACCCCCTGACCAGTCTGCACCATAACCTGGGTGATCCCTGCTGCTTCCTGGTGCTCTACTCCAGCTCCCTGCCTGCCTCCTGCCGCTGGGGCACCCCAGCCAGAGCCTGCAGCACCCAGACTCTGCAGTGCCTCAGCTGTCAGGGAGCTCCATGGTCAAAGAAAACCCCCTACAAGGCCCCACCACAGCCAAATGCTGCCATTTCTTCCCTGATGTACAGTCCATAAGGCTCATCTCTCCCGTCTCATCACCTAAAGGACAGCGTGAGAGAAGAAATTAGAGAGATGCAATCATGTGGTTTACTCAGCTACACAGGTTTCTTTTGCCAGTAGCTGTCTCCCACATACTGAAAAATCCCAAACTCCCACTCAAGACTCTATAATATCCATGAGAGAGAAACTGGGCATAGAGATGGGAGCAGGGAGCTTAGACATATTTCCTCACACCCACTCCTTTGCTCAAAATATACAGAAATTTAAGCCTGTCCCCAGTAAAAAAATATTCATCCTAGGAAACGGCTACTCAACTCTCCCCAAATTTAATCCGTGTTATATTTTCCTTTTAAAAGAAAAAAGGGGGGAAAAAAGGAACTTTATAGACCTGACCATTTGGCAAAAGTGGTTTTCTACTGTAAAGAATTTTTCTCTGAACTATTTATCTTAAAGCATGTCAGAGCAGGCATCAAAGGCAGCCGTGGCATCGGTGGAGTGCACACTGTGCACACTGTCACTTACTGTGATTGAAAGGACAGTATGTTTTCAAACAACTATACTTGTGTGAAGTGTCATCAGATCTGACTGCTTAATCCCGATTAAAAAAAAAAAAATAGAAGAAAAGGCTGTTCCACTCAGAGGTGAGACTACGCTGATGACATTGTCCAAGAGTAATTTGACAGAGACAGTGGATAATCACAGCATCCATGAGTGACTAGATTAGTGACAGGGTGCATCTCGGAGTCATCGCCATATTGAACGTACAGTACATGATGCAGTCATCAGGCAAGGATGAAAACCAAGGAGAGATTGTTTACAAGTTGCATCTAGCAACACGCAAGATTTGCCAGGAGAATTTTTACTTTGCAGATTGCTTTACCTTTCCCACCAGACGCCACAAAAATTCGAGATTCAGCACTGTCAGAGGAGCCCAAATCAAAAAGGAAATGGAGTTCTACAAAGTGGCTTTAAAAATTGCCCTTGTCCTTCAGAAGAATCCTACTAAATTCCAGTAAAAAAAGCAGACTCAAAAGAAAAAAGCATGAAGTCATGGAAGCTGCTTCTTAGGAAATTTAAAGTGATACAGGAAAAAAGTTAGAATATATACAGCAACAAATGATTTAGGGTTGGGAGGGGGGTGAACTAAAATATTAGATGACCTATTTTTCTGTTTGTGATTTAAATCTAAGTATCTTACTACTTTTACTAATTAGGGCCAACGTACCGATCACTGCACAAAGTCACTTAAAAGTAACATCAGACTCTTAGTAACACCATGAAAACAGCATTCTACCTATGTGTGATAAGAAGGCATTTAAATTTGCTCATTTACAAAAGTTTGTGTGTTTGGGACCTAACCAGGAAATGTACGGCATCTTGATAATTCGCCACGTTAAGGAGAGTGTGACTCCAGCAGACTTTGTTCTATTCTGCTGCATGTTATCTCCCTGCACATTCCCAGGGCTACGCTGTAAAAGATTGCAAGGTGACAGAATACATTCATACAGCCTTTAAGTGCTACTTCGCAGGTTGCATTGTAGTTTGCTACTCTGAAGCACTAAAGTGTTTAATGCTGTTGTATGTCATTAGTTAGCATTCTCTAAGAGGATCTTATAGGAAACCATTCTAAATTATAAATTGAGAAGTTTAATATTAGTGAAGACAAAACATTAAAAGATGGAGGCTGCTTTCACAGGTATCTATTCAGGTGGGTACAGTTTCAAAGTTTGCCATAACTCCTCGTGCCTGCAATCAAGCCCATAATCCCTAAAATGACGTAGCCCTGCCACTGCTAATCCAGATCAGCCAGACTGGAAGAGTATTGTCTGCAGCTGATTTTTGCCTTCTGCTCTTACCTGTAGCCATATACAAATGGACAAAAGAAAGCTTAGCTATTTTGTTTTTAATCATTTGTTTTCCAGGGCTTCATATAAGCAAGATATCACACATCATAACTATCTAGTTAACCAGCATTTTTATTAAGTATCTATTAACTTATATCAATACCATGTTCTCTAACGGTCACAGTAATTTCCTTGCTTCCAGCTATTATTTGTCATACGCTTCTCTGCATGCACGTGTGTGTGTTAAAGAGAGAGTCAGAGAGAGATAAAGAGATGGGGGGAAACCGAGAGGAGGAAGAAGGCTGCAAAGTGGGGGTCACTGAATAGAAGTGGAAATGGAGCTGCAGAATTATAGGCACAGCTCACAGTGACACCTAGAGTCAATGCTGCCTAACACTTCCCCATTGTAAATCCTTGCTCTCTGGCTCTCTCTCCCTCCCCTGTTCTCTAAAAACTTTGTTTATAGCTGCAACTGATGTTTCCGTGCTCCAGCTCTACCTCTGGCTTAATTTAAAAAAAGGCTCAAAAAACCCACACAAAACCAAAGACATCCCACTTCAGCAAAAATGTCACAGCTGTTTTGAATAAGGTTAGAAAAATCCGGAGAGATTGCCAGCACAAACCACTTTTTTAAAACAAAATGGAACGTTTTGAAGATTTGGAGAAGAAACGTGGGAATTCAGCATAGAGATAACCCTGAAGCGGACAGACATTTATGAATTTCCTCATTAAAAAATCGTCTTAATTTAGCCATATGTGAAGTTTCTTAAAATTGCCATCTGCATGTGCTAAACTGGAGTCCTTGAGAGTCTGGTTGCTCATGTCCGAATGCCTCCATGTACTCTGCTGTGAGCTCAGACACCCATGGGCCTGAGCTCTGAACGACACACAGTGGGTGCAGTGCACCTCTCTGAGCCCAGAGGACATCCCATGTCCCCACCGCTGCCCTTCTTCTTACTGCTACTGGTGCTTCCTACCAGAGATGCCTATGAAAGTGGGTTATGTGGATAATCTTGATTTTGCTGTTTCCCATCCTTGAAGTTCAGCTTGCCAACTAACCATTCCTTAAGTATTTGTGTGTAGATACACATGATGCCAAATCCTTGCATGGCAGCAAGAAGCCCAGAAATAAAGCTGTTGAGAATACCCTTGATTGTGACTGATAAAAAAAATAAAATAAATTGCAACAGTGGTGTTCAAGTTACAATTAAGAAAAAGAATACAACCAACTATAAACATGAGTGACAGCAAGTAATTTGATCAACTCTTCTGACCACTGAGACATTATTCAGGCCTTAGTGTCTAAGAAAGGCAGTGTCTTTTGTCCCTTTGACTTTGAATGTCTGATTAAGTGAAAGAAATTCATCTAATTAAGATATCCAGAGGATCATATTCAGCTTTTTGTGATTTATTGCAGAATTTAGAAAGTTAACTTTGTTTTACTGTGACTTTTATATATTAAAATTCAGGACCATCTGCACAGACTTTATCCATGCATATTTCAAACTCTGGAAGAGCTCAAGTTTGAATTAGTGCTGATGTGTGGACATTGTTCATCATTAACACACTGTACGTGTGCCCAGAAGAAAGGTCAAGGGATCCTGAAATATAAAAAACTACCAATCGACACCTGCTGCAGAATAATGATATTGTGCCAAGCCAGGTTTAAAAACCTGTTTGTGAAACAGGTAGCTAGTAGAAAGGGGGGGTGAGCGTGAGAGGGTAACTTCATATAATGCACTTTCCACCCCATGGTTGGTTAGATTTTTGAAAGCTATACCAAGTAGCAAAGCTATAACTTGAAAAGGTCCAAGTGTTGGGTATGAACTTGAAATATAAATGAAGAAATTTCCGGTATCTGTAATCTGTAACATCTCAGATTTTGCATGGTCTGAACAAAGAGTAAAGGAGAAGGGACTATAAATCTGAGTAGAAAATAAGAATTCTTCAACGTGTATTTCCTATAAATGAGTGATATTTAAAAGAACCTATGTTTTATTTGAATGAAATCTTGCAAAGCTCGCATACTAAGCTTATTTTCCTAAGAACCTCTCATGATGTGCTTTGTCTCAGCCCCATGACCTGCAAGTTGGACTTTCTATACTTATTTGTCTTTAATTATATGCTGTTCCTCTTGATTCAATCAAATAGTATTTAAGGCCTTACTAGTGAGTTGCTGTTAGGAAAAGAAGCTCAAGCTGACAGACATTGTTCAACACAAACTTGCTTTTTTAAGTAAAATTTATGACAGATCTGGCTCCCTGAATATCACAGATACAAGGACAGGTTGCATCCTACTCAGAGGTTCAGGACCTCTAAAAGAAATCTGTACCTCTGCTTCCTCCGGGCCATACATACAATTGCCCTCCGCTTCTCTATAGGCACACTCTCCTTACTTTCTGTGTCTCAGGCACCCACAGGTACAGCTGCAAACAGCACTTGCCTCAACTCCTGCATTTGCAGTCTGCTTCAGAGAATGCAAAGCACCAGAGGCCGGCTCCACTTATCCAGTCTGTCTTGGGTGGCTAATTCCTGTGGCACATACACCAAAAAATGTATGTTACTGCTTTTAGTATGAGCAATGATTAAGTCTTAAGTATTTATATTTTAGAATCATAGAATTGTCTAGGTTGGAAGGGACCTTTAAGATCATCGAGTCCAACCATCAGCTTAACACTGCCAAAACCACTACTAAACCATGTCCTTAAGAACCACGTTTACCCATCTTAAATACATCCAGGGATGGCGATTCCACCACTTCCCTGGGCAGCCTGTTCCAATGTTTGATAACCACTTCTGTGAAGAAATTTTTCCTAATATCCAATCTAAACCTCCCCTGGTGTAACTTGAGGCCATTTCTTCTTGTCCTAATTTTCTACCACACTTTTCTGATTATCTAGATGATTTTTTTTTTTTTTCCAAAAAGGGAAGCAAACGGTTCCTATGTGAACACAAGTGATTTTAAATGCAGGCATTTACATATGAAGAGTGTTACCATAACCAGCCCAAATCAGTTCTGTGATGGAAACACAAAGTTTAAAAATTCCTACACCTTACCTGCCCAGCCAAGTTGAAAGGTATTGAACTATCAATCTCTGATGAGATAAACAGTGACAATGTCCTTATTACTTGCACATGACATTGAGGTCCCGAAAGAATGCTGCTATCAGTTGCGACACAGCCCCAAACAATGTAAGTTTGGTTCAGGGAAAGAAAAAGTAATAATAAATGTAAAAATGAATAGAGTTTTTGGGTCCCCATACAAATTCAATTTATATAGCCATTATACACATTTCCCACAGCAATACAGCATCTCCCTTTCTATGAGCTGCACACTATGTGCATTGACACAAATACTACATGAACCGAAATGAAGACAGCCCAACACCATCCTTCAAAATGGGACATTTGGTGAAACAGCGGTACGCAGCCAACCACTGCAAAGTTTCACAGTTTTCATTTCTCCTGCCAATTCACTGTTTACAAATCACACACACTGTAACTTTGACACCATGGCCCCAGACAGCACAGCCTCAATTACAATGTCACCGCTGGCAAAAATCTCCTGTTGCATTCCCTTTCAGTAGACAGGACCAGTAAAGGCAGCAAGAAGATGGGGCAGAGCCCAGTGCTCCTCTGAACCTCAGCATTATTCGATGATTGCCTTCCGCTCACTTTAGACCAGGCTGTGGCCTCCCACTGCCCAAGGCAGTAAGCATGGAAAAAGAGGAGAGACAGGGGGAGAGAGTTTGGAGCCCCTCTCCTCAGCCAGAGCACCTGCACTTTGTCCAGGGATCCATGAACAGGATATACCCGAAAGATGTTTCTGTTTAAAAAGATGTGGCTTAGAGCAAACTGTCCAAAGTAATTAGGTAGTAAACCTCATTGCGGCAACAAACCTTAATTTTCCATTCAGATTCATACCAACTCTATTTTCAGTCTTCTTTCAAACACTTCCTACCTTCCATCTCTGTGTATTTCCATCAACAATCTCAACATACACCCCAAAAAAATCAAAAGGAAGTACCCAGGGACCAGTGACGACAGAGGCATGTGTAACAAGGAACAGGACAGGACACGGAAAAGACAACATTGAGGGCTGTGTAGATCCTGCCACTGGAGTTTGAAACATTTGTGTGTTTACCATCTTGTAGTCCATGAAAAGTTGTACCAGACACTTTGAGACCATTCACAGGGGCTGAATGAGAATCTGAGTACTTGGGTTGATATTACAGACTTTAACAAGGTACAAATTAGCATCTTATTTTCAGTTCTTGTACTATAGCTTCTAGTGGGCACACAAGTAGGGCTCTAAAACTGTCTCTTTTCCATATAAACTTCACGTTCACAGTTCTGAACACTTTGGGTTAACATTTCTGGCCTGGGAAGCTCACTGAAACATCTTTCTCGCTTTTGTGCAACAGTGAAATGTCAGGAAAGGTGGAGCATCAAACATTATCCCCCAATCTCTGACCCTGTTATAAGGGGGTACAGTTCGACTGGACATCCTTTGATTTTTGACCAATTAAATTGTAAACCTGCAGGAATTCAAAATGTGTGCAACTGCCAGACGTGGGATCTAGGGAGAGCATGCTGTTCAGGTGAACACTCTGACCACAGGTTTACTTCTTTCCCTTTGAAGTGGGCTGTCATCCATTTGGATAGAAAATGAAGTGTGAAATATAGAGGCTTTACAACATGTAATGACTGCGACAATTTAGTTAAAGCTGATTTTTCAGAAGCCAAGAGCTGAGTTTCAAATTAAATTCCTTATCAGTGGCCACCATGAAAGAGTGTATATTTAGGAAATTATTTATTTCAACATGATATAATTAATTGTACTATGTTCTTTAAGTTCTGCATGGCATTCTAGGCACTGGACAAATAACATATAAAGTTGAAACTCAAAGCGTATGGAAGCCTATTATTCATGTATGTTCTTCTGGGTGTTCACTTAGCTGATTTCTGATGACAGAAAAACAAATAGACTTGATCAAATATTTTGAATTTTCTAAATTTTGGTAACAAATTCATTATTGTTCTTTAACTAGAGAATGGCAGAAACTTTTTTTGAAAAGTCTTTTTCCTCCCAAAATAAAACTATATTATTGTAGTGTCTGACCAGTTCTGCTCCTTGATTGCAGTGCATAACATTGGCTTTTTGACATCCTTGCTGAAGCTTCATCATCTTGCTAAAGAAATAATGATTTGTGTGCATATGTATCTGCATATATACTTTAATATTGTCCTCTGATATTTGCCCAGAGAGACTGAAAACTTACAAGAATTTATATGAAAAGGAAAACATCTTTAGCTTCATTTATCAAGTACTGAATCTTTTGAAGCTGAAAGATAGGGCTGGAAAGACCCACTTCGGCATGAGATACCCACCAGGTAATTGTTCATCTGAGCTGCAAAAACAGACTAGAATTTCTCTAACGATAGTGTTGTGGCTGGTGGCACCAACATGAAATGTATCTGCTTTCCTGCCTCCATACAGTAGTGAGAAGCTGAGGAAGGACTGGAATCCTTCAGCAGAAGCACCAGGTCTTCTCACTTCGTTAGACTGAATGAAGGCTGATCACCAAGTCTGCTGCAGATCACGACAGGAGGGGTAACTGCCAGTTAAATGAAAGCTTCCCAGCTCAGCTACAGCGTCTATGTTCATCCACAATTACAGTTAATCTTGAGAATGATGAGATATAACCTGAAGCTTTTTGGCAACAAACCCTCAATTCGAGTAAAGGCCGAGAACCTCCTTGCAGCAAGTGGACAGCTTCCGTGCAGTAACAGCATGACTGTCTGCCGCATTGCTTTACATTTCCCAAAGGATCCCACAGGACTTTGCTCATGGGAGAGAATTGTAGAAAACAACATTTCTATTACAGCCAGGCTGATGTAGAAAACTTTGCAGCAGAAAGGAAGAGTACTCAATTCAACTGAAATTGCCGAGTACCAGTCACCCACATCAGACTATTACAAGGACGCCTAAGCTCGGTGTCTAAAAAGCCGTTATATAAATATAAAAATTTAGTATGGTGAAGAAGTTTCTTTCTCTCTTGCCACCCATCTAAAAGATTAATCAGATCAATCATGGCACATTTCTTTACAGAATTCTATGACTTAAGTGCTACAGACATTAGCAACATTTCAATCTCCTGTCTCTGATCCTGAAAACATCATCTGTTAGGTTTTTGGCAATGCTATAAGGAAAAATCAAGCTGCTTAAAAAAAAAACAGGGAACATTTCAGGAGATACCAGTGTCAATCTTTCATGTGCTCTCCCTACCTCTCTGCAAAAATTTACATAGAGTCAAAAATATGGAAAACTGGCATGGTTGGTGACACTTCCTAAAACCTCATTCAACACTAAAAAGCATGTAGGGCAAGAAGGCTACTGAGCACTACACCGATAAACTTATCTCCTCCTTTCAGTAAAGATAAATGATGAAGCTACACATTAAACCACTACTGTACTACCATGGTATATGCATATGGAATTAAAATGGAGAAGAAAAGCCCACAATTTCATTAAAAAGTGCAAAGGGAGTAGCCTCACCCTACTTTGAGCACCAGTGGTTCTGAAAAAAAAAAAGCTCTTTAAATTCAGATTATTTCTCATTTGCATTTGCCATTACCGGAATTTTTCCTACAAGGTCCAATTAAGAAAAATATTTCTTTTCTACAAGGCGAATTTATCAAAAATTCAAATAAACTCTTTGATGCATTTTCTGCATAAACTAATCATGAATAAACATAATCCTGTTGCTCTAAGAACAGATGCCATCCTGTAACTCCCTGCCCCCGACAGCTCTGCTCTCCAATCATAAAGGAGAAGGAAATTGTTTGGCCAGGTTTACAGAATGAACCATAAATCATAGGCATCTTTGCCAAAGCAAACTCATGTTTCTTTTATGAAACAATTGCTCCTAAAAGAATTTATATTCATTTTTTTTATATATGCATTTTTTATAAAATACATAAGGCAAGTAGAACATACTGTTCTGTTTCTCCTTTAGAAATGCTGGTATTTTTCAGTTCTGGTTGAGAAAGCAAACATTTGCATTTTCACGTGGCTTTCTGAAGCTAGTTGCATGGACCTAGCTGCAGTATTTTGAGGGATTTGGAGAACTTAAAATTGCTTTGGAATATTTGAGTCACCATTATTCACAAAAGTACAATTTGAAACTAGAAAACCTTAGGGATTTTTGTTGCTGGAAATATGAATGAAGGAAGACTTGTGCATCTTTATATACCGGGAAAAATTCAAAGCTGGATGCTTTCTCAGGAGTTTAAAAAAAAATAAATGCAAACACTATGTAGAATAAAAAGAGAGTGTAGCCGTTCCAGAAGTACACATGCAGCAATGCCATTCTGACAGGTTGGGCACTTCCCTGGTTTCCCAGAGAGCATTCCAGCTTTCAGAGAAAAATCTGATCTGAAAGGATCGTCATGAGCCAGAGCTGCTTACAGAGAGGTACGGGGAGCACAGCAGGGCACGGGCAGCTCCTCTGAGCACAGGGAGACACTGCAGCATGGAGAAGGCTCCACGCTTGTCTGCATTGCTCCATCACATCTTCCGCTTACCCAGCAGGGCACACTGCTCCCCAGGCTGCTTCGAGCAGCAACACTGGAGAAAACTGTGCACTGTCCTCAGGCTTTGAGTAGAGGAAAAGAATACATATCTGAAGAAGAGGCATTTCATCAATGCTATATGTGACAGTCAGTCACTTCGATGCAACTTTCTAGCCTTCTAGATGAGCACAAGTGCTCGGTGATGCTCTGGCTATACTACTCACATCCAGAACATGTCATTCAGACTGTCTCGGTTTACAGGAGGCTGAGTGCCTAGTTGTATCTATGGCTCTTGGGTGTGATCAGCCCTCAAGGGTCCACAAGAGTACTCTTCTAGGGTACACAGAAGGGTCCAAGCCTGTGATAGTGCTTTATTTCCTTAGTGGACACCTTCTTTGACACAGTGCCTCTGCTTTTATTCTTAAAGGACATCTTGTCATCCTGTCTGATCTGATCATCCCACAGCTGGGATGGACACTGAGCTGTAATAAGTGGGACAAGACCCTGATCCTTCACGTCCACCACTCTCATGTCAAAAAACAGGGCCTTTTGTAGCAGAGACAGAGCTGGTCTTCCCTTTCCGCTTCCCACTTTCTATCCCACACAGTTTCGAAGATTAAGGCTTTTCCCCACCAAGATCAAAGTTCTTCCTCACATCACACCTCTTTCCTGAGACTTGCTTTGCTTCCCCCACCTGCACCTTACCTCTGCTCCCCTCTAATCGGTTCTTTTATTTTGCTACCTCATCGTGCTTGTCACTCTCATTCTTCCTTTTCTTTTCCTTTCGTTTTTACGTAAGCAACAAATCTCAATCCAGAATAAGAGCCCCAGTGTGCTAAGTGGTGTGCCAACACCGTGAAAAAAGCCATCTCTCTTGTGAACAGTACAATACTTTTCCTTGGTTATCCTTACCCTTTATATCCTATGCTGCAACACATCATTACAACTATCTACCACCTCCTCTCGTTAGGATTAAAATCTCTTCTACAGCAAGAACACATATCAGTTCCGGCAGGTATTAAAACCAAGTGCCTTGTTGCAGGCTGTGTCCTTTCTGCAAAACAACAAAATTTATGACAATGACAACACAAGAGCCTAATGCCAGAGATCTGAGATCACTCTGTTTTGCCTTGCACTTGTTTAACACACCCCAAATGAAAGGCACTATTTATTACACATTTTTGCTTAATTGATGTTTTCAGATGAGACAATGGCCACTGGAAACAACAACTTTCGGCTGGAAAAAGTCATATTATTTTCTGATAATACAGCATATAATGTGTGTCATTCAGACGATGAACAATTTCTTCCATTCAGAGTTTTCATCTGCTTGCTTGTCGTACAAAGTATATGCATTACCCGATTAAATAACTCATGGCCCCATAAATCGTTAACCATGTGTACAGTACATAATTCAGTGATCTGCAAACTGTGTTACAATACACTATTTCAAATCTTTTCTCAAGTCAAAAAAAACCCAAAAACAATAACAACCCTGTGAAGCTTTGTTCGCCAAACACTGTGCCAGTGACCTTTCTCTCTAGTTTCCATGGCATGTTTGTTCAGTTAACTGCTCAAAACATTTTAATGCTATATTCAACCCCTGCAAAGTCAAACCGACGCATGACAATCCATCAAAATCAGCCAGATAACAGAAAGCACATTCCAATTCCAGAATTATTGTTGTCTGATTCTAAATGACAGGGTATGAAACAAAAAGAGCACAGAGTTTGATTTTCCAAAGCAAAATTAAGCCCTAAGAATGGTAAGAGAAAAATCCTTTAGACTGAGATCCTAGAGAAATGATATGAAATTTAACAGGATGAGAACGTATGCAACAAGACAATTGTATTGTCATACATACAAACTTTGGTCAAATTAAAAGGTTTCTAAATGCGTGTATAACTGATGACTCCCTAAAACAGAAATTACAAAATTGTTTCCTGACAAATTAAAGC
>NW_009649851.1:1271242-1288558 GCF_000708025.1 Charadrius vociferus | reverse complement strand
TCCATCTCAAATCTAAGGATTAAGTATGTAGTGATGAAATGTTTCAATTATCTTCATTCATACCACTTATTACTAATTAAAATGTATAATTCAGAAGAAAAAAAATCAATTTGTAAGACAGCCTGCTTTATGTAAAAAGCTTTGTTAGCGTTGTTAGTCAGTGTAAGAATTAGTAAAAAAGCAACCTAAAAATAGGTACCGATGAATTAAAAAGAAGAAATGGTCCAAGTTCTTTGAAATGAGTGAAACAGAAGTATTCCTATTTAGGAACATCACTGTCATAACATTTTGCTAACTCAAGTAGGTAAACACATTGACAATACACTTCATGTCTTTCTCTCTCTTCCCCCCGGCCCCCCCTTCCCCAACAAGGACCAGACTGGCATTTTGGTGAGCCATCTTGTGGAGGGGACAATTCCATCCCAGCCAAGTGTTATGCAGTTCTCACCAGGCTCTTATGAAGCATTTCTCCTAGAGTTACAAGTCACCCAATCTGATTCCTACCTCCTGGTGACTGGAGGATGAAAGATCACACTCACACAGGAAGATGTGATCCCAAAGTAGCAAACACGTGTCCACGGTCTAAATCTTGGCAGAGACTTTGCATCATATTCTGTATGGGTAAGGTAGCATTCACAAAAAGCTGCTGAAAAACCAATAGGACATGAGAGAAAAATGTTCTTCAAAAATAGATGTAAGCACAGTGTGCAATTGTGATTTTATCATTTGTGTCTTGATGGGTGAATGTTTCAAGATTAAAGAAATCTAATGATACTTGATGCTGAACAATTGTGCTGCAACCCTTCTGAGGACTTGACACATATGCAGAAGTTCTCCAGTTTAAGTTAGGTTGGTTCCACCCACCCTCAGCAATCCAACCACTTATTCGGCCACTTGCTTGTCACTTCAGACATGTCAACTCCCTGCCACCCAGACACATTCCTTCCTACTTGCCTTTTCCTTTACCCCTGTAGCAAAGTTCAAGCAGCTCCTCTTCAGCATCATGAAAATTTTAAACACTTATATTTGTCTGGCCTCTGTCTTACAGCACTACCTGTGGCATTTTCTCTCAGCCAACAGTAGCAATATTAAAGTCACTCTACTTGTCCCTCTTCCTTCTTCCTCTCTCCACATGTCTCTTCAGGATCTTGTTCTGGCTCAAGAGCTGTAAGGAATTATCCAGTTGTTATTGGATAGACATGCTGGGGGATGGGGAACGGTAGGACTTGTATCTAGCCATAGATACAAACCAAGGTGTTATCCTCAATTCTGATGTTGTAAGGGGGCCTTACCTGACAAACACACAAGCAGAGCAATAGAGCAAATGCTGCTTATGCATAAATACCTTTTAACACACCTAAGTGACAACAGAGTAAGCAAGCAACAACAATACCCAAAAGGAACTCTTGCATTAAATGCAGCAGCAGCTTTTTAGATGATAGCACTGTCTATGTGTGCGGGTAATAGTGCCCAGCAGTTGCAAAATACAAGTAAATAGTAATATAATTGACAAATTGAATCAGAATTTGGAAGAGACACATGCCAATGCTCCTCCACACAAGCCTGTTTTAATGTCTAGACCCCAAGGCACTCATGCACTGTAGTGAATTTCCTATAGGCAATGGTCTTCTGCCTGCTGAGATAGGGTCAGCTCATTTCTGAACAGGGCTAAACCAGCAGTCCTTCTGGCAACGGAATTAGCTAATGCCCAAGGCGGGCTCTGGCGCCCTCACAGCTATTGTTCAGTATCACAATGCTACTGTGCTTTTACCCATAGGAAAATCTGTCCTGTGCAAAAACTTTTACACATTTTGACTACGGAAGTCAGCATCTAAACCCAGAGCGTATTCTATGAAGAAAAATAAAGGAGAATCGACATGAAATGCCCAATTCTCACATTTGTTTCTAAGGCTAAACAATAACTTTTGTTTTCAAAAATGTTTACTCTCTCCTTACTTTGGAGTTGTAGCACTTATCCAAAGTAATAAAGCAAAACACACATTGATAAAAAGTCTGTAAACTGTTCCTACACACAGATCTTTTTCCTCTGCATATTTTTCAGGCTTAATACTTTTCTAAAATTATATAAACTAAAGGCTCTCTTTTTGAATTAAAGTTAGAAACCAGTCAACCGATACCATATATACACACATATATTTAAGTCATCAAGGAAAATTACCACAGTACCTGCATTTTACATAATGTACCTCTAATCTAAATCACCACAAAAACCTGCTCCATGCCCCTCCTAGCTATTGAAGCAGCTATAGAAGTACCCTGAAAAGGGTAGCCAGGATACCGATTGCCAAGTGAAATTCCTGTGCTTGCCGTTAGTGGAAGCCTTGAACAAAGAGGTGCATTTAACACTGCTTCCTAAACTTTGCCAGATTCAGGCTCAGACAGATTTCTGGCAGGAGTGAGATCCCGAGCCAGGAGCCTGTCGCTGAGAATGACCTGCCCCCTGGTTCCCACGAGCTCCTCCCTTGGGACAGATGCAAGAGACGTGAAAACCCAGTCATTAACAGGGGAACAGAGCGTGGGGCGAGAGCAACCCTCACGCTCGGGGTGAACAACAACCAGGCTCTTTCCACAGAACAGCAAACTTCACGGAAAATCCTACAGGATTTAAAGAGTGACACCACAAATTGGGTTCTGCACAATACAACTGGCTTCTACAAAACATCTTCCAAGATCTGTGTAATTTAGTAAAGAAGGATGACCTTTCTCTAGGAATTTTTCATCCTGTCATGTGGAGCTCTAACAGACATGCAGTTCTGGTTTACATTTTGAGGAAGATTTCAAAACCTTATCCAAAAGCTATCATTGTTTTTTTCAACTGTATGTGACTTTGCCAGGGAAATTGAGTTTTATGCAGTAAAAAAAGAAAAAAAAAGCCATTGGCAAAAGAATGTTGCCTGTTACCAGAGAGGATAAGGCAGAGCTGATGCTTAACATAGGTGGCCCAAGGATACCTGCTGGAACTCTGATGAGTCATATGTTATCATGTATTGTACAATTGCAGCTTTAGCTTACAAGTGTCAAACTTTCAACATAAATTAAAACACAGAAAAAACATTCTTTTAATCTCTTTTTATCAACTCCTTAGTACCATATTTCAATGCACTTCCAGCTCTGGATCTGTATGGCTTGCTCCACATGCATAAGTTTCGGCACACTACTTACACGGAAAAACACAAAAAAACAGTTTTATCCTGATTGCTGAACAAACATTTGAATTCCCGAAATTTCAGCTGCAAATTCAAATAAAATCATCATAAAGCAAAAAGGAATCCTAAAACAGACAGAAAAAACAGAGTTGCTGCTTAGTCAATAGACAGCACATATCCTGTAACAGATAACGCACTACAAGGCAGAGTACTTTGTACACATCTTGTGTAGAGCTATTTCATCTTTTCACACACTGGAGAAGAAACGGATGATGCAATCCTAAATTACATTGTATGAGTGTGGTTCAAATATTAGTTATACTGATATTCCAGAACTTGTAGCCAATGAAACTTACACTGCCATTAAAACACTGAACTACATTCTGGTGGGCATTTTCCAATGATAAATGTTTTAAAAGATCATTAAGAAAAAAGCAATAGTATATTTTAATTTTTAATAAATATGCAAAATGTTTAGCTACAACACTGGTAGTTCTCATTTCTGAATAAAATTGCAAAATGTAAATATTATACCTCAGGCCTTCAACACCAATGATTATAATAAGATATGTAATTTCTGGTAACATTTTTTGCAGTGAGATTATTTTTTCTTTTAAACAACAAAAAAAATCTAAATGGATATGAGGAGGAAAAAAATCACTGTAGTGTTCTGTAAACTTCTTGAAATAGAAATGTCTCTTCTGTAAACAAAACCAGAAGCAACATGTAATGCAACAGATTTATATAAAAAGATATTCCTACCTGCTGTTTGGACTCTATTTACAAAGAAACAAAACCAAGGAAATTTGAGTAAAATATTCTAATACATGGGACTGACATGTATACTACATGATGCAATTAAAATTTTACTAGAGGTTAAGTAATGATACTCTAGTATGTCTATGATCGTCCTAATAGGTGACTGCGGAGCATTATGAATGTGAAGTGTCTGTGGTGTGCTGCGACTACAGATTGACTATTATCTGTTGTGACTCTGATGTGACTGCAAAGGTACCGCAAAGCTCCGAGTCTTTGATGTGACTTTATTGTCATAGCTGTGGCATTGCTACGGTGTCACACATAGTCTTCTGCATTGTTTTGGCATTTATATACACTACATGCACAGTGTGAAGGCAGAGTTTCAGAGTTTAAGCAATCCTGGGGAATTTTGGAGATTCGGTAACCACATAAAACTATTACATCCCTTTTATTCTGCAAATATTTTACAAAGGATTTTCAAACTCAGTGTAAGAAATTAATATGGCTAAAAGGGCTGATTTTTTGTCACCCAGACTTTCACGAATATTTAAATGTGCAAAAATGCTAACACACGGGATTATATTTTAAAATGTAAAAATAAGGTCTTAAATTTAGCAGCAGTGCAAGCTGTGGTTAGTAAAATACATTTACCCTCCCAATTTAGTGTGTTCTCTGAGAATGCAGGCTATCACAGTCACATTTTCAGGGACTAGTACTTCTAAAGGAGGTTAGATCATCTGAAAAATACGATGTATGTTAAAACACAATATTTTAAAAAATATTAGATGTTTAGTTTAGCTCAGTTCTAGTTCATTTGGAGGGGAGGGAGCTGAGCAAAACTTAAAGCATCTAATAACATTACTAAAAAAACAGAGGCTTCCTACTTCTGCATAACTGTATCATCTTTTGATATTAAAACTTATTATTGTGGCTTCTTCTGCAAGATTTTCAAGTTCTGTAAGTTTTTCAATTTTTTACTGGCAAAAGCCCACGAAACTAGAGGTTAGATGTGACTTTACTGAATATAAACAATTGTGGGATTAATCTTCAGGAAACAATTATTCACCTTTATAAAAATGGAAGACAGACTGTTTTTGAAAATAAACAAGTTTTTACCAATGAAAAATTTCCAACCAGCATAGCAGAAAACATGACAAGAGATAAGCTAAACTAACTGGTTTGCTGTTTTGCAACATCTAGATAAACAAAATTCCACTCAAATTTATCTTGTAGGATCTGTGATTCTCAATTGCAGTGCAGCACAAGAAACATCCTAGTAATTGTCAACTTAAGAAGCTTCAGTACGTTATATATAAACACTCTGTGGTCACATTTACAGTTAAAGTAAACTAGCACAAATGTAAAACCACAATATACCAAACTCAGTGCGTACATAAAACATGAAATGAAATAAAATAAATTGTGACAATGTACAATGCCTGAAAAGTGTTCCTTGAACTTCATATGTATTCCATAAAATACAGATTACATCCATTTTTTTTTTAATGATATTGTACTTTATACTGTAAAAGCAATGCAGAGAAAGCATTGGCAGGCTGGGGTCTCTGTTACAGCGTGCTGGACTCCACTCAAGGCAGGACTGAAGGACACCAGCATCATGAAATGCCAAACCTACGCTGGCTACCATCAGCCCAGCTCTCAGCTCTTTGCATCCCAGACAGTCCCTAGCCAAACTATGCCATGATCTCTTTCAACACTGCACTAATATGCTACTTTTAAAATTTTTTTCCATGCCAGATAGGTCGTGGCTGCTATAGAAGCCACTCTACCAAAAAAACCAAACCCCAACTAAAAACAAAACACCAAACCAACCCCACTACAACAAATCTTGTTTCAAAAGAAGTAACTGTGAAAACTATTCTGCCTAATTTTGCAGTGAAATCCCAGTTCAAACAGCAGTAAACACCTCCATTCAGAAGCATGGAACCATGAAAACACTGCCCTGATGTACATGAAACCTCTGCTTATAATCAGGTATTTGGAAACCAGTGTTTTGAGAACACGCCTGGTAGCAAAATGGGAAAATTAAGGAATATGCAGGACTTGTCAAACATAGCACATGCTCCTCTAGAAGCATAGAGAAAATCTCTTATTTACTGCAATGAGATACAATATTTCTAGGGTATTAGAAAGAAAACTCTGAGAGCTATTTTTAAGGGCACCCACTGCCAACACTTCATGGGTTGCCTTTTTTCTTTTCCTGAAAATATTCATTTGTTAAAACCTAAGATGAAATGTTTCAATTCAAGCCCTTTGCCTGAAACAAAAAGAACACTCTCGATGGTCTCTCAGTTCCTCCTGTTGGCATTATCCTACTGCGTAGACACAATTAAACACTCATTGCAGTAGGAAACAGGGCACCTTAGATTCCCACAGGCGCGGTCCCCAGCAGGTTGCAGCTACCCATCTCACACACACGCTCTCCGGTTGTTTCCATCTAACCCAAGAGTTTGCCAGTGGATGGCCTTGTCCAGAACAGCCAGCAGAGCAGGCTGGTCATGAGGGCATTCGCCTTGCAGCCGAGGACCCTGCTCCAAACCACCTGAGGGAGAGACTTTTTCCTCTTAGGCAAATTCCCAAGCCAGTGGGGGTTTCTGGCTGCGCTAGCACAAGTGTCTCTGCCAGACGGGCAGGCAGCATACGTTGGGAGAGTTTGGTGTTGTCACAACACAGAAAGGGAAAAGACCTGAGGTTCCTGGAAATTTTGCAGGCTTAGAAAAGTTGTCCCCCAGAAGCCATACAACTATACAACTAGATGCAAAACTGCAGCTCACTATACAGAAGAGAAAGGCAAGCTTGTATCACCCTTTATTTTGATTTTATTATTCCATATCAAAGAAAATATTGTGGCATATCTATTTTACATATTTATGTTCCTGAAATAAAACATCTGCTTAACACACTATTCAAACTCTATTGAGGACAAATTCTACTTTCACAGATACCCACACAACTGTGGAGAAACTAGTGATTAGAAAAGTTGGAAAAATTGGACACACTTCCCAGGATTATTTTTCTGAGCTGATTCTCTTCTGTTTTGTCACTCTCTCAGCTGCTTTCTTCCCCACCACCCTTTACATAGCTCTGTCCCAATTTAAAATTCCATTTGCTGCATTTATCGAGATGGTTGTTACCTTTGATAAAAGGTATTACCTGGCTTTGCTTAGAGATTTAGTGGTCTTTACGAAAGCCTGGCCACTAGCCTTTCTTTCCAAGCTCGTCTGGATTTTGGATGTAGTATACAGAAGTTTGGCTGGATTCACAATAAGTGAATCCACTGTACTTACAGTTCTGTGCCTATGACTTTTTATAATGGTACTTTACCTTACCTGGGATAACAAGACTACTAAATGTGTTTCATTTTTTATCAAACTTGGGCTTTTTTAATATGAGATATAAAACATTGATATTCCTATTACATCCCGCGAGGGAAAAGAAACACCATTTGCTATAATCAGGGGAAATGTTTTATTGCCTAAGACATGCATTTATCTCCCTCACAAACAGAAGTCATAAAAAGAACATACAAGTGGTTAAATGTTACTTGATGTACCTTAGCTCCCAACTGGTTTGCTTTAGGTCCTGCAGTGTCTTGTGGAATTAAATCCAGGCATGAACACAGGTTAATGCTTTTTCTTTCCTTTTAGCGGAACTCTGTCAGTCTGGCCCACACCCCAAGAGCTTTCACTTCAGACTAACCTGCAAGCAGCACTGTGGGTCTCTCCTTTACTTCTCCTTCCCGATGCTCCACCGATTCACTACTGACTAATTAATTATAAACCTCTGTTCTTAAAGCTCTTATATAAATCTCTGTCCTTGTTGCCATCCTGCAGATCTATTCAGTGATCACACTCTTGCTTAAATCATATAAGAAAGACTGGTCTATCCCTTTTATCTGAAAGGCTGTTAAGGAGGCCCAAATTCTAAAGCTTTTTGTAATGAACTGTTCTTTCTTGAAGACAGTTTACCATCAAGCATCCTTCCAGGTCTCATGAAGGGCTACACTGCACAGACTGAGATGACGAGTTGTCAGAAGAGGCCAGTCCTTTCTTAAATGGAAAGAAGAATAGACTTGTCTTTTCACTTCTGTCCTTTCTCCATTGTACTTTCAAGGCACAACTGGAGCTCCTACAGCAATAGGTATTTTTCTTTGCTAAGATTCATTGTTGGACGCTCACTGGTATTCTGAGTTCCTAATTCTAAACCCGCTTCTTTTATAAGCCTGCATGTTATTTGTATCTAAAAGACCTTTGTAAAGGCTCCAGTTTTCAGAAAGTTGATTCCACTTTCTTCCACGGTCTTCTGTCTTCCTCTCCTCCTCCTGCTCTCTGCCGCAATGCTCTCTTAAAGAAATCTCTCATGTGTGCTGCTATTCAAAAATAAAATCAGCTATTTGATCTTTTCTGTCCAGACTTCCATCTCATTCTTCATTTCCGTGTATTCTGTCACGTGTTGCATTGTGTGTCATCTGATTAGCTGAACAGCCACTGTTTAACAGCATATATTGAAAATATGAGAACAATAACACGTTCAACACTATGTTTCATTGTGATATTTGACATGAAATATAAGCAATTTGTGAGAGTATTTCCAAGCTTTTCAAGTCTAACTTACTTGGGATTCCATACTGAAAAAAGATGGACTCAAATCAGAATAACAAATTTTCTAAAAAGCTCTGAATTTAAAATAAAAACAGGTTCTCCTACAGTAGCCATTGTGTATCAGTCAGGAACTGTAGGTTTTCCAGTCTCAGATTTTAATTCCATCCTCTGTGCCAAAGACTGCTTTTTAGAGATTTAAATATAGGTATTGATGCTTGACCCTTTGAAGCTAAGAGTTCATGTCCCCTTTAGCTAAAATGAATGCTGTCCAGAGTTTTTCATGCTCAAGGTCTATGACTCAAACTCTACTACAGCTCATCTAATATCCAGGTTTGAACAATATAAGCTCTAGCTCATGAAGAGCTGTTCCAGTAAGTGTGATTGATGGACTATGTAAGACAATTTTCATCTTGATCTCTGAATTCAAGAAAGCAAGTTTACATGCAAGTATTGCTTGGAATATACGAATTTTTTTTGAGGTGACATAAAAACCAATTTGTGTATCACTATTTTTTAAATGACCTTCCCAAGATAGGGTGCTTTTTTGCTTTGTGAGAATTTTTTTGAAGGGGAACTTTACCTAAAATTTTTGAGGATAGTGAATAATGAACAGAGCGTACCAGCCTCTTCTCAGAGGCACCTGAATGTTCTGGATTTCCAGTTGGTTGCAAACCCATTCAACAGATTTATGAATTCCCTAATGCACTTATGTCATTGCTATATCCTCAGGCCTGTGACATTTTGGATGCACGGGAATGCCAATTCCACGAAAATTTACACAACTTATTCATACAACAATAACAGTTGACATTTTCAGTGGTATGTGATGAGGTTTAACCATGACTTAAGGTTGAAATTCAGCAAATCACCACACTTCATTACTTTCTTATTTTCTTCTCCTTCCTTGATGTGAGGCTACTTTTTTTTAATTACAGATCTGTATTTAAAGTTTAACTGAAGACTATCAAGATGCATCTTCGGATATCTGGACCTAAGCATATCCAACAATTAGCTCTATAATAGCTACTAAAGGCTCGTGCACAATTTTTGGATCAGATTTCTACTTCTCCAATTCCAAGGAGAATTTATGAAGGAAATCATAATGCACTACAGAGACCAGTTAGCCAGTCTAAAGAAACAGTTAAGAAAAAGATTTTTTTTTCTTTTAATTTTTAAGTATCATTCATTTCTTTTCGACCATGTAAGACATTGGCCTGTAGAGAGCGCTGAAGGGTGTCCTCTACAAAGCATCTTTTGCCCGTCACCCTCTTACAGTTTTGTAAAAGCTAACCTCTATTCATCTGTCACCATTTTGCCAGGGTTCCTGTTACGGGGGAATACTGAGAACATTTAAGTCACCTACTAGAGTTCTGACAGTTCATCAGCATTTAACATGTCATTTGAACACCACTAAAATGTATTTGCACAAACATACCAAGAGTTTAAGGCAGTGGAAAACTTGAAGAGATACCAAGTTATTTCCTACCTCTGCCTGTGAAAATTCTATTTCTGGGAAGGACACTTAAAAAAAAAATAGCTACAGCTTCTATCCCCTGCCCTCCCAATTAGGAGAGCGAACAAGATTTCACGGCTCTATAGCATGCTGTCTGGGCTTGCTATGCACTAGATCCATTAGTTGTTTGCTGGGGGAAATAAAATTAGAAATGTTTTATTATGATTTCCAAATTACTGTGTAACAAATGCTTCAATAATCCTTACAGCACAAAAAAGTCTGTTTTGCCCAACAAGCAACTGACAGCTTTCTAATGCAGTTACATTAAAGTGCTTTCCTGAGTGTGTGAGGCACTTTTTAACTAGCTCCTTAGGGCATTGTTAGATATCATTGCTTACAGCCACTGCGAGCCACTGCGCTGTAATAGCGCTTCCCACTTCCTCCTGATCGGTCAAATACAAGAGGTGACTTTAAACACAAGGAAAAGCCTCGACCAGCAAAGATACCAGACATAAGATTGTCTCTTTACATACAACAGGAGCCCAGAGTGAAAGCACAGCCTTCTTGATAAAAAAGGCTCTCAGGGCACTAGAAGGAAATAAATAATTTCTACAGGTGCCTTTTCTTAGGTTAGGAATTTACAGGTCCATGGAGTCATTTTAAAATGGGAAAATATTAGTTTCTTATTTTCTGCTTTAAGCATACAGTAGTCTATTAAATGAGTAAACTTGAAGTAAGTCTCAAAGTCATCTTCGCTAAAGGAGTGAATCCATTTAATCTAAACATGAAAAATTAGGAATTAGGGAACAGAAGGCGTATTTTTGAAGCAGAGATGACTAAAAATACTTTATTAGGTATTTATTTAAGAAGCTGTCATGAATTTTACAGCTATTCCAAGTCAGAAATTGTGGAGATCAGATTCAGAACGTATTATGTTACCATCTGCAGTCAAAGGCACGCAAACAGTGCTTGTTGAATAAATCCTTGATAGCTATCAAAAACTGCATCCAAAGTTCAGAAGCTTCTTTGCAACAAATCTCAACGCTGTCAGCTCTTATTGCCCAGGTATACTGGGAGACTGCTAATAAAGCAGAAGTGAAACCTTACTCAGTAGGACTGTCTTCAGGACAAATGAGAGACACCACAGCTTTCCAGACCCGATAAGACATAAGACCAATTAACCAAAACCGTTCCAAAGCTATGTGACTACCAACACATCATTTCAGAGAAGGAGTGAGTGGGTAAGTCACCCTGTTCCTCTTGCCCAGATCCTAAAGTTTCCCATCCTGCCACATTCCCTCCTGCCAGGGAGGGTATCAATTAAGAAACCCTGGGCAGCCTCTCACCAAGTGTTGTTTGATACTTGGTTCCAAAGGCTGTCCTCAACCACAGTGACACAAGGGATTGATGCTGTTGATCCTAGTTCTGTGTCCTGGTTTGAGGTAAAATAGAACCCAAAGTACGACATTCTGTCAGCTGGGTTTTGTTTTGTTTTGTTGTTTTGCCTTTAATTCCTCAAAGTTGCAAGAATTGTTCTACACTAGGGCAAAATTACAAAGAGTAATATGAACTCTTCCCCGACGCTCAGCTCTTGTAAGAATATGAGACAAGAATATACCGCAAATACCAACCAGAACTAGAGGAGCATGTGCAGAAAAGCAAAATATCAGTCAGTTTTGGAGAGTAAGACTGATGCGATTACAATGTGATTGAGTTTTCCACAATGGAGATAGATGACCATTTACTTTCTTCATTTATCTACTCACATCTGCACTTTACATTTCAAGAAGCTGAAACTCTTGCATCATCCCATTTATCTAAGGGGCCAAAGGCAGAACAAAATCCACATGGAAAAAAAAACGTGGCCCTGGGATATATGTTGAGCAGTTTTTCAGTAAATCTTATTTATTTCCTCTGAGTCCTCAATATCTAAAGCTTTTATGTATTCATTATCAGCAACATGTCGAGTAAAGTGATAACTTGACAAGGTTCTATTGAAGCAGCTTAGTGGGACATACAGTACTTACGCTGCCTGATAAGAAAACATTCAGAAAGGTCATATCCTCTGTTATATTCCCTGTCTCTCTGGGCAGCAGCAGTTTGGGGTTTTCTGAAAACTAAAGTTTCAAAATATTCCTGGTAAAAGTGAGTGAAAAGCAGTTTGGCTCATTAGCACGGTGATCAGTTGCTATTAATATTCATGTTACTTTCTCAAAACTGCGTATTAAAATAAAAATCCTTGCCGAAAAGTTAACTTTGTTGACTAGGGATGATTATGAAATGAGTAGCTGGTCAGTTCAGCGTAACAGTTAGACCTGGGATGTAATGTTAATATCCCACTGACTGACTCCTGGAACAGGAGAACAGGTCCCACCTTGCCTGCTCACCTTGCTCCATCAGTTGCTACATGGTATAGAAAGTCAAAAAAGTAAAATAAGATTTAAACCAAAAACATGCACCCTGACTGTGCCCAACTAGCATTTATACAAGTAGCAAGGAGTAACTCTATTATGAAAGTCTTGTGATATTAGAGACCTGCAGAGCTTGTTCTGTGCCACTTATTTTGCAGAACAAGGACAAAAATCAGGAAAAAGGTATGGTCAATTTTCACTGACATCCAGAGATCGTCTACTGCCTGAACAGCGAGTGCTTGGGGCCATCTCAGGACAAAGAAGACAAGCAGCAATGCTCAAGCCCTTGATCTGCCTCACAACTAGAGGTTTACAAAAAGACACTCTGGAGCTGTACTTGTCACATGTTCTCCTTAGCTGCAGTTTCTGTGACTCCAAGGTGAGCTTGGCCAGACTAAAGAAATTCTTGCTATTCAGGTAAATGAACACAAGATGACAGCCCACCGACCTCTGTTATGATAACACCACCAGTTACAAATAAGACAGGTAGACATGGTGCTTAGGGATATTATTTAGTGATGGGTTTGGTACTGTTAGGTTGATGGTTGGACTTGATAATCTTAAAGCTCCCTTCCAACCTAGACGATTCTATGATTCTATAAGCTGCTTTGGACCTATTACTCTACTTTGGGAACATACTGTTCATATGATATGATGGATGATGTTATCAGGGATATGGGGACACTTTCAGTTCGCTGTGTAACTTAAAGCACACCTGCTTAGTCACAAAATCTTTATATAGAGGCCCACTACAAGTATTAAAAAAACCTATAAAAGGCAGTTTCTTTAAGCAGTAGTTTCTAGTAGTTAAGTCTTCTGTATTCTCCAACATGTCATGCTGCTTATTTCATTGAACAAATTGAGCTGGTTGGGCCATCTTTATCGCTGCCTTCCTTGGTCATTTATTTTACCTTGTGCATGCAGAGCTCTTTCAAGTGTTTTACATACAGAAAAATAGAAATGTCATTATTGGACTTTATTAGATACAATGTTACCTTTTGATGAACTTGACTAAAAATAATGGTCTGATTTGTAAATCTTGATCACAGCTGGATGCCACAAGCAAAATACTGAAATGAATAATAGGAGGAAAGGAAAAAACCAACACTATCAGGCAAATTAAAGAATCATCATTTACATAAACACCTGCTCATACTTAAGTCTTTTGAAAGACAATAATTTTAAATCCTGGTAAATACTGCAACTCGGTTTGTTAATGCTCAAACACACTTGGGTCCCCCTCCTCACCCTCCCTCCCCAAATGCTGTTGGGATCAGAATCAGCAAATTAAAGAGTCACTGTCAGCTGTTCTGCCCGAGGGAAGATTTTGCTTGTGATGAGATGAGGGGCTTAACTTGAAAAAATGAGAGAAGTGGAGGGGTGAACACCCATAACAATCATTTCTCTAATTCTGATTGAAAAATCAGCCTGACCATCAGTTCCTGGTGTGTTTTTACTGAGACTCACTTGATGACAGAAGCCTAATTATTCTTCCTATTAATGAATCCTATAAGTAAAAGTAAAGTTTAATTCTTGGATGCAGACAGCAAATGGCAGCAGATTCAAGATGGAGAGTGAAACACTGCCCTTAATTCGTGATGTCAAGCCCTCTATGGCCACAACTATGAGATAGTTAATCAGAGGTATCATCTCAGATATCGTGGCAGCTTCTGCTTGCAATCAAAAGCTGCTTTCACACCAAGGTACAACTCCACATGAGCTGTAACTAAAGACAGAGTGCCACTGTGCACAGCAGGGTGTGGGAGAGCAGGTAGGAGAATTGTCCCATATTTTATTGGCAAATAATGATTTTATCAGACCAGAGGACAAATTTGAGCTCAAGGTAAAGTTGATATCATGCTTCTTTTGAAGATGAAAGGAAATGAATCTGCCTTTGATTTTGTGCCTGGCCCTCTTTACAGCATCTCACCAGGACGCCTGGGACTTTAAGAATATGTAGATTCTGACTTGGCCTGAAATCTTGGGCTAGGGCTCACCACTGATGTTAAACTATCTGGCTTTTTAGCAACTTCATCTGTGATCCTGTTGTGATAGTTACCTACTGCCTTAAAAAAATACAGAGCTTAATAATAGACAATTAAAATCCTGATAACGAGGGTCTTATAAGCATAGACACCATTCTTATTCAATTAACAGCAGTCTCTATATGTTCCAGTGTTCATACTGGGGAAAAGAAAATAACAGGGCAAACTACCCTTCCATTGATAACACGTAATTTTATCACTTGCATAATCCTTACATGCAACAAAAGACAGATCTTAACCCCTAAGGTCCACGTAGCTATTCCGAGTTGCTTAGTTCATCCTGTATTTTCTCTTGCTTAGCCAGATGTGGACTCCCTTGAAACATTTCCTAACAAAAAAAGGAAGGGTCAGAGACCAATGCCCAAATTTATTCTAGTAAGATGTTAATTTGGAATTTAAACTGTTAATAAACCATGTCAAAGGCAGTTTTAATCACGTGAGGAACTCTAATTAAATGAAAGGGTTTTCACAGGGAGTGTCTTTGACCTGTTTGTTCGAAGTTAAGACTGGTGATTGAAGTCTCACTGCAGGGATTCCAGGATTTGAAAGCTTTGGGATTCCCCTCTGGCCACCTTTGATTCTTACTAGATTCGCTACGTCACGCAAAAACATCACAGAAGGAGATCTCCAACCTCCAGACCTGACTACAGCTTTACTGCAAAGCTGCTCTGCTGTGCTGCCCACTTAGACCAACCAGCCTGGAGCAGAGGACACAGGACACAGCGGCAGGCAGCTCCCACCATGGACAAAGCCTCTAAGGACCAACTCCCAAACATCTATGCCTCTTCCCTGCCAAGGCTCCTCCCTGACTTCTGCTTGCATTGGGAGATGCCTGCTATCAGCCCATGCTTCTGCTGTCGTGCAGAAAGCTCCCACAGAAGAGTTAGGTTTTTGTTTCCAAGCACAGTAACTTATAGCAGCGTTTGCTTCATACACTGCTGTCCCCCAGAGCATTTCCCATTCAGAGCAATGAACAGTCCCTCGCAGAGCAGAGGTGCTCCAGAATGAGGGAATGATGAGGAGAGGAGGGAGAGATACTTGTCCTGAGTGCTACTCGGTTTGGATACGCTTTTGAGACGCAACAGCAGGGCACTGAAAGCTAGACTGGAAAGGAGATTCTGCGAAGGGAAAGGGAAACGACTAGAATGTCTGCTGCACATAGGAACTTCTTGAAGCAGAAATGCGTTTCTGCCTTCATTTCCGAAAAGGTTTTCAGAAAACCCAGTATTTGCTTATTCTAGAAGTTTGCCTCCCTCCCACCTGCCCCGTGCCTTATAATGTTTTAAGCATACGGCAGGCTCCATCTATGTAGAAGGTTCTTGTTGAATTTGTGCAGCTCAAGAAAAAAAATAAGTTGATGGAAATGGATTCAATTTCCCTTCAAGAAACTTTACAAACATCGTAAATTACTTGCAAGATCCTGAAGATGTTTTGTTGCTTTAAACAACTAAAACTAAATTTGAGAGAGTCTTAGATTTAACGGAAATCTTATGGAGAGTCCTCAGCATATATAAATCAGCCCTGCTTCACCAATCCCACCATTTGCATTGAAACCTTTACATTAAGGGACAGCAACACTAAAGCACAGTCAGCCATCTTCTTAGGAGTTATGGCTCCTTCTCTGTAGAGCAACTGTCATAATATGTTTGTACAGCAGCTAGCATGCCCAGGCTATGACCTTGACTAGGATCCCTACACCATTAGAAATAAAAATGATGTTAGGAGGTTCTGGAAATAACATGATTCTACTTAAGGTTAGGAATAATTTAACCTCCTAGAAATGAGTTCAGATATGCAATTCTTAAACAGCAGAGTGGGAAGAAGTCATGCACTGCAGTCATGCATGCACTGTAAAACACATTGTAGGTAAAACCTGCCTCCTGAGTTCCAGCAGGAGAAACAGAAGAGTCCTGAGACAGAGCAAGGCTGGGAGGAGAGTGCCTATGCACAAACGTTTGAGTTGTAAAGCAAACCTCACTCAGTCATTCTTAGTGATAAGCTCATACAGATGGGGTGCAAGCAGGGGCCCTTTAATGTGAGTTTCTGTGTGTATTTGATGTTTTGTAGCGTGTATCTCAAGGCATACAAAACATGAAGTTTTCTGAACACGTGCATTAAGAACCTCAGGGAGCAGAAGAAATATCGATTCAACACAGTATGAAGTTCAGTACAGAAAAGTACAGGAGATAATCATCAAGGATAGCTGCTTTCAAATGTGCATGAAACACCAGGGCAGGACTTTCGGCACCTATTAGCAAAGTTTGTAGTGCTTAAACAATTGTCTCATTCATTTTAAAATGGCTTTACAATATTTAATTATGACAAACGTAGAAAGGGCCAAACACCTTTAACATGACCAGGTGCAATGCACACGCCGCAAGATACTGTTTGATAGAATCAGGTCAATCCTCACTTTATAAAAACAGTAGGAGCTAAGACATTTTTTGTTTGTTTTGAAATGAACAAGGGCTGTTTGGTTTGTAGTAAGGAGGAAAAGTTTCCTCTGTTACTTGTTTCTAAAACAAGAACTACATGAGAGACAAAAATCTTAACCAGAACTTAAAAAAATTAGTCCAGCTCAAACTTATGCAACCTACACTATAAATAAGTTTCTTCTTTCTCTCCAGAAATTCTGAGGAGATGATTTCTGGTGACTAGCCTCCAGTTTGACGTTTTTCTAATAGCATGTGACCGTCCAGCTCTTTCACAGGTATGTTTTTACATGTGTGTTTCTTGGGGGAGAAAAGTGAAATGAGAGAGTGATGGAAACCTGAAGACAGGGAGGAGGTTGATGATGGACTGAACAGAGGAAATAAGGCAAACTATTCAATTTCTAGCTTTAAACTGTTTTTCAGCAGG
>NW_009649851.1:1234064-1271205 GCF_000708025.1 Charadrius vociferus | reverse complement strand
CAGCAGGATCAAAACAATGGTTTTTAGGTTTTTTTTTTTCATTTTTTGCATTATTCAGAAATAAGTATACACAAAAAATGGTTGGGAATCACACACAGAAAACTTCATTTTAAAATGGTTCAGAAGAAGTTACAAGCATGTGAAAACAGAAGCTTGGCAGAGTAGCCCAAAAAAAACTCAACCACAGCAACCATTTTCCAGAAAAGCCAAAATAACAGACTTAATTCCATGCACTCCCTATAAAACACACAAAAATCTGGATCTCTTTGAAAGAATAATCACCATTAACATGAAAGTTTAAAAAAGTGTTCTCCCCTCTCAGTAGCTACTGTAGAAGTCAGTGTAAAGCTAGGATTTATAAAGTAATTTAAAAAACTTCAGAGAAAGAAAAGATGAGGAAAACTCACTGATGTAGTCATGTGACTCTCCAAGATCCACACCAACAAGAAACATAATCAATTTTCAAGTAGAATCCTATAAGGATTTCTAGCAATTACTAAACAAGCTCTGAGTGCCCAATCTGTTTTTAAAAATTGAATTAGATATGCCAAAAAGCTGTGAGAAAAATTCCAGGCCTCCATATCTCCTCTCTTATGGATCGATAGAGCATTCATGTATCCAACCTTCTGCGATGGCAAGGATCTGAGTGTTCTACATTATTACTGTACTGTAGTTCATTTAATGCTGCAACTATAGTTCATTTAATGCTGTGCTGGCTTCTCTTGCATTTTCCTCATATAAAAGTTAAGTATCCACTACAAAAATGAATCATCTAAACTCCAGGTAAAAGCTATCACAGTATGAAAGTAGAGATCATGCTGTGAAAATGATATCAAATGTTATATAAAAAGAGCTATCCTATTGAAAGTGTTTGTGGTTTGTAGTTTACCTCCTGTTAGCGGCTCTCTGTATTGATTTCAAAAACCTGTTCAGAAAGCTAAACTCAGAATTTTTATAAAAGTATTTGAAGAATGCAGCCTGTTAGCATCTTTTCATAAGTGAAAAAACAATATATATTAAAAACATGTACACGCAAACTACACTAGAAGTGCATTAAGGTTGCAAAGCAAAGTAGTCACAAGTTTTAAGATGTTGTAATTAAGATCCTCTGCACAATCTTAATTCAGTCCACCCTGTGCATGTCCAAGATGATGGCACAACGACCTCTTCCCCAGATGATCCTGACACCATTCATCCCAAACCAATACTTTGAATTTGTCCTGAGCAGTGAAGGAGACTGCCTGCCTACAAAATCTTAATTCATTCATTGCGGAGACCACGGAATGAGAGATAAATAAGGCAAGGGACTAGGCCAGGGAACGTGCTGTCGCAGGGTTAACTCTATTTAGCTCTGCCCTTGCAGATTACAGCTAGTCTTCACCACTGGTTCCTACAAAATCTCAGGGAAGTCATTTGCGCTTACCTTTTCTTAGCATTCATTATTTGCACTATCTTCGCTTCCCGTGTCCTGAGAAAGAGTACCTGAGCAAGAGGTCCATATCACAGAAGACTGCACCCATCAGCCGCAAACCAGAGTCGGTGGGCAGCCTGGTTTGAACACATAGCATGGCTTACACTGTGGAGAGCCAGGAAAACATCAGCGCCCTGCTATCTCAGGCTCAACCACCTTGCATCCCCCTTTTCCATGTGCAGGAGTAGGAGACCCTTACCACTCATGTCAGAGCAAGTGCATTTTGAAAATAAATGTTTTTGTTTGCAAAACAGGTAGTAATGAAAAACTCTCAATGAAATTAGTAATTCTGTGCTCAGTCTTGGTCTTGAGCAGTATACAGTAAGGCAAACCTGGGACTACCCATGCCACAGTGAGAATAAAACAACTTAAAGCTGCACTTATTCAGCAAACACCTTCTACTTAGTGCACAGAACGATGCAGGGGTCCATGGGAAAAAGCAGTGTGTGACCATGTAATTAGAGACAGTATCAAAATGTATACACACAAGGGGGCCCAATTAAGGCTTCATGGACAGCATTATTCTTTTTTTCTTTTAGTGCTTGGTTTTATTGCAACGTTCATGGTTTTGTGCCCTTTTGTCTATAATACCATAGGTTGTTAAAAAAAATACACAAGGGGAGAGAAAAAGAAAGCCTGAAAAAAAAAAAAAAAAATCTAGTGTATGGAATGGCACTGATACTGAAAAACAGTACTGGTGCTTCATGGTCCATAGCAGAAGCTTTGGCCATGTGAGCGGTAAAAGCAAAGGTAGCCTGCACACAACGCGGGCTGAAGGGAGGGCTGAGAGGCCCAGGTTTCCCAAGGACCTGCTGCAGCACAGGAACGTGGGGTGCTACGTATCTTGGCTTTTCCTCTCACGTCTAGAGACCAATGACCTTTGGTTACCATCTACTACTTTCCATTGCAAATACTTTTCTCTCATGTTCTTTCCCACTCCCAGTCCTTGCCTTATGCCAACGTTTTTGCAAATGCAACCCTAAACTCCTCCAGTCCAAGTTTCCCACCCCAGCCTTCTATTTAACGTTGTACTCTATGGCTTGTTCAGATTAACCCTAGTAGTATTTACTCCTCTTCTTACCCCTATTTGTCAGTTACCATCTCTCTCCTACACATTACCTTCAGGTTCCCAATCCTACCTCTTTTCTGTCTCCTACCCCCACCCATATCCAAACTCCTCCAATTTTCCTGTCGTCTCTTATGCCAATGGCAGCATTTCCTATCCTTATTTCTGCATGAGTTCTTCCTTGCTCACTTTTAGGTACCAGGCCTAGCCAAGTCCTTTTACAGCTCCTCAGCTCTGCATTTATTTTCCTCCTCTTCTATCTGAGCAACATTAAAGAGAACCCTGAAACCCCAAGAGCACCTCTTTGCTTTCAGCCTTGCTGGCCTGCACTGCACTCGGAGCAGGGAGCTGAATTCCTTGCCTCAGCATTCCCAGCAACGCTCTGCACTGCACCAGGTAGGCATACACTTGAACTTCCATCACTTGATAACCACAGTAGCCTAAAAATCTAGGGAAAGTAATCCCCAACAAGATTGTGCTCAACCCCTGCAATACTGTGCTTGGCATGTGCTGTACGGACAATAATTTCAGGGAATTCAGCTACTACAAAATCTCTACCGATCAAGTGAAAAACCAGATTTTTCAGTCTTTTACCTAATGGATTTTCACTAGAATAGAAAAAGATAATGATCCCACAAAATTTTTAGATTGAGGCTAAAGAACAGTGTGATGGACCTTATCAAACATATACAAGAACACACAAAGTATAGTATGCCTTATTTTTTTCTGTAAAGAATATGAACTTTTTTTAAAAAAAAATTCAAACAGACAGAAGTGGGCTCATGCAGGCATCCAGCATAGAAAATTTCAGCACAGAGAGTGCTGAAATAAGAAACTCTAAGTAAGGTTTTGAAATAGGTCACTTATGACAATATTAACAGTTATCCCGTTAGCTTCTTTTATTGTACATATAAACGGAGCAGGGGGAACTTGTATATACATTTATAGATTTACCAAGTACCTAAGCTAGGTACCAAGAACTTACATTAGGTATGACTTAGACCTGGCCTGAGATCCATGTGGTTCATCACATCAATTCAATAGGCAGGTCAATGCTCAATATACCAACTCAAAGGAAGCCCAAGCACCACCTTCGGTTTGCACTGTGAAAAACGTTATTGGACTTCTAAGTAGTAAAGAACACTGGACATGGATACCTGGGAACTCATGTCATAAATATGAACTAATTTCAGTTATCAGAAATGAAGGGAGAACAGGTTACTTCTGCAGATACAAAGACCCAGAATACGCAAGTATCTACTCTGCAGCCAGCTGATTGCTGGTATTTAGGCATGTATCTGAGATGCTCAAGAAACCCACTGGAGAGACCCCACACAGCCCTGCTTCTGAGTACAAAAATGACAGCTGCTGTAGTGACAGGCAAATGCATACAGCAAGTACAAGCTATTCAGTCTCTGAGTGAGGTGGACACAGCTGCAGCAGCTGCCTGGGCCACAAGAAGCCAGGATATCAGCTGCACAGATGGGATGGCCATTGGTGGGACAGTGCTGAGTGAAGAGGAAAACTTGCAGAAAATAAGATGTGAATTCACAAGAACATTCAGGCCATAACGACCAAATATTTTATATATTACACAGCCAGTATTCTGAGCGTTTCCTGTATTAGAAAGCAAGCCATATACAGCTATGCTTAGAGCATAGGCAGAGTATGCATACAAATGTCTAATGTACACCTACAACACTAACTCCATTCTCCAAAACAACCTTTTCTTAAGGAAAGCTATTAGGAGTTTGCCTGCTTGAAGAAATTAGATATCACATCCTTGAAAGACCAGTATTTACTTACGTCCATTTCTATGCATGTGAAAATCATTTCTCTATGTTGGAAACACCAAAATTCCTCAGCTACTTCAATTATTTCTACTTTTAGCTTTGAAGTAGTACTTCAGGCTTTTATATGAACAAATTAGCATCTCAACTTACTGAAACCAGAAACTCTCTGCTCCTCTGAAGAATTTGGCCCCCACAGTATTCTTCAAGCATGCCTAAAAATCAAATTCCCCAGTAAACGTGGTATACAGGGAGACAAATTCATCCCTGGAAGACAGAAATCAAATGAAGCACAATGAGGATTCAAACAGCAGAAAGCCTGCAGAGGAGGCCGGATTGAATGCAAGCAGAAAGAGAGTCATCCATGAAGGTGGAAGTCTGCGTGCTGAGCTGCTATGATTCAGTGCTCCATACGACCTGCGAATTTGCAAAGGAAACTAGAACTACACAAGAACTCGATACAGATACATTCATAGACATAAGGTTTGATACAAGGATAACTCTCAGTTCAGCAGAGAATCAGCAGGGATTTTTTCTGCTCTACAGTTAGTGCACTTCTCAGTCTTTGACGGTACTGCAGTATTCAGCAGCGCCGTGTGTCTGCAGAAGACAGGAGAGTTGAGCGAAAGAGCAATGCACACAATAGCACCAGGTAACACAGACGCTAAAGGAAATGGTGTTTTATCCGGTTAGCCACTAAGTGGAGCTACTAAGTAAGAAAGGTAAAGGAAACTTGTTTTGATTCTTAAATCGCCTTTGATGGCAACAGAAACTCTTTAAATCCCCACTGAAAAAGGAAAAAGTTTGAAGTGTCAAAGTAATACCTCTACTTGTCCCGGTCACAGACTTCTACACTGGATTACCTGCAGCATCTTGCTGTACTATTAATAAATGGTTGAATAATTTTATCTTACAAGGAATCATTCTATTCCTGTTGATTCCCAATCCTACTTCCAGTAATTGAGCTGTGTCATGCCCTGCTGTGCATACCTACAAATGCATGACCATGACTATGACTGTTATGAGAACTTTACTACAACTGAAGCTCTACAGGAGAAGTCTCTGGAAAGCAGTTGGAGTTGCTCACTTGAAGATCAGGAGATGAAGTGTTAAAAAGTGGGACTGCTCAGCCGTTGAGTGTTGAAAATGCCACAATACTTTCTGACCAGAACTAGTAACTCTGCTACATCTAGGGGATAGGCTGAGTTTTCCCCTGGCTGTCACTGTGAAATTAGCAAATGGAGCTTCAGAGGAATCCATTATGTTCCTCTGTCTTCCAGGCTGGGAAGAGAGGCAGAGAGCTGATATCAATGTATTACATAGGGTGATACTACACAGCCTTCTCTCTGTCACTCCCAATGCAGAAAGCATTGTCATCCAAGCCCAGTCTCAAGGAAAGAGCTCTACCATGGCTGAAGCTCAGTTCTGGAAGCTGTACTCAAATCCAGCTTCTCTGAGAGTGGGTTCTCACAGTTCCTCTAGCAGCAGCATGGAGATTCCTTCACGTGCTCCCTGTACAGGCAGTGGACTGAAACCATTTACTAATTTGTGCTCATGATACATTCTGCATAGTTTTTTTTTGCTACATCCTGTGCATGGGGCTGCATTTTAGGCCTATCTTGAAAACTCCACTTTTGCAGAAAAAAAAAAAAAATCTATCAAGTTCCATTTCTTAGACTCAGCATGCTTCAATAGATCTATGATATATTGTAGTGGTTCCACAGTACCATAAGATACTTGATGCTTTTGCCTAAACAGTAAGAAACAGGGGAACTTGGAGTTGTTCTATCCATTCGTTGCAGCCACATAGCCATCACTGAAGTCATGCCATTTGCATCTCTCAAAACAACCATGAGGTGTGCATTCTTAATGAGCAGCCCTCAGAGCTATAGCAGACCCTACCTCTCATCTAGAATAGGCAAAACCCGTTGATCCTCGCGGAAAGCTACAAGCCTCTTCTATTTACAGCAAAGTGAGGTCTTGAGGGAAACCGCATTTTTCTAGTGGAGGGGATGCAGTACTCGGGGAAAGGCTTAATTTCACGTAGAACAAGGACATTTAGATATGTTGAAAGGAAGAGTAATAAGCAAAGAGTCGCACACAAGCCTAGTTCAAAGCACAACAAAATCAGTTGGCACTGCAAACAAATTGCACAGTTAAGACAACATCAGGGATTGTGGCCATTACGTCTTCTCAGGAATGAGCTGAAGGGATGTCTCCATCTACCACAGTCAGTGGGAAGAAGATTTAAGAGCTGAGCCTGACTCAATGTTAAGGATGGAATTAAGGTAGACTATTTCATTAAAAACTCAGTTCTTTGAGTACAGCTCTAAACAAAATATTTCGGGATGTGAATCTGGCTATTTATCATGGGATCTTTGATTAGTCATGCAATAAGCTAGCTTAATACTTTGTGATTTCCATACGCACTAGCCCATGACAAGCCATTCAAGTCATGACTCAGCCAAAGAACATCTGCAGTGCATGTGAATGGACAGAAATGCAAAATAAGTGCCCTCTCCTCATTCCCACTTATGGTGGGAACATGAGGAGAGTTCATGAAATACTTTGCTAAACATATTCCCAAGTTTTGGGATTGGGCTTGGCTGCAATGCACAAACGAGTATGTTTTCCTGTAATTATGCAGTGCTCCAATAATGCCAGATCATTTATTAAAGCCCTAACTGGAATTACTAGATAGTTCATTGAAACTATTGTCTCTTCAAAGCTATTGTAGCACAATCTTCCACTGATTAATTGCACAGAGCAAGACTTTTGACTTTTAACATCTTTCCGGAACATTCCCCTACAGTATTGCCATCAGTTCCATGAGATGCTAGCAATTTGCTTCATGAAACATGATGAAGTTAAAAGCTTCTTTCATCAAGATAGTTCTGTTAAAATTAAGTCGTGTGGTACCCAAACGTTAAAAAAAAAAAAAAAAAAGATATTTCTCAATAGAGCTTTGTAATCTTTTCAAATACTAGAAGGTCACTTATGTTTTCAAGGCCGTTTAGCAAGGTCAGGTTGTAATGAGCTGCAACTACTTTATTTGTGATTTGTGGCTCTGAGGGATTAATTGTCCCCACTCTGTCTCATCCACAATCTAAGGCCGAATTGTCAAAATGATCCATGGCTTTCGTCCCCAGGCCCATGGTTTCATTATTAAGGTGCGTTCTAATCGATAGTAGCATTTTTAACATTTTGCCCCTTACGTTTTATCAATCCTTATTATCTAATGACCAATACTGAACTGGCACAAGGTTTTTCAGAAACACACTGACAGATTACAACAGGCAGTCACATGCATTTGTAATTAGACTTCATTACCATTATAAGTGCTGAATGGGAGCAGAATAGAAAGGCAGAAGGAATGCACCCAGTTCACAGAGCTTGTCCCATTTCTTAGAGCCCCTGCATAAGTCTGTCTTAGTTTAAAAAAGACACCTCAACAACAAGCCACAAAAGTTTGGGATCTTTTTCACATTAGTATGTTCACTTTATTCCACTCCACTAGCCTAAGTGATATCAGAAGCTTTGAGAACTACCTGGCCATCTAGAAATTATGAAGTTTTGTTTTGACAAAGAAAATACCCACTGCAAAACAAAGCAAGTCTGCTATGTTTAACATTATTAAATTTGATTATTTTAATTACTTTGATTCTTTATCACAGTTTAATCTGTTCTTACCTTGATGAGGTAAATACAAACATTAATTTTCTTTTTCCCCCTCTGCTGGAAACTGGAACCATGACAGATAATACTGCATCTCCATATCTAAAAATCACTACTGGTTTAGAAAGCAAGCTGAGGGGGCAGATCCTCATGTGGCGTAAAGCTGGCCTGGTTCCACTGAAGTCAATGGAAATACACTAATTTACATGTGCTGAACATCTGGCCCGATAGTGGTCATTAACAGAATACTGCCCAAGAGTAACATTTTCCAGGCTACAGAAGAACTGAAATAGTTATTTCAAATTCTATAGCATTCATTCTCCATCCTTTTCTGTGAGAAGGCAGTCCTGCACTGTCTAATGAAACTGCATGCTCTGGGCCTTCTGGGTTTCTTATTCAGGGAATGTGGCTACCTTTCCAACCTGACCTTGTCGAAGTAAGGAGCTTCCATCTCTGGACAGCATGTTAAACTGCAGGCTACACACAAACACATGCAATAATTTCACTAGGAACAAAGTGTGATGCTTAACATTTCACTGATAACTCAGAGCATGCAGCTAAATCTGGATGATGCTCTTAGTTGTATGGTTTAGTTTTAGGTAGTCCTGAGAGGAGGAGGGAGTTAGGCTCGATGATCTTTATGGGTCCCTTCCAAATTGAGATATTCTTAGATTCTATTCTTAGCTTATCTTGAGATATTCTTAGATTCTATTCTATTATAGTGGCCTTCCAGTACCTAAAGGGGGCCTACAAGAAAGCTGGAGAGGGACTTTTTGCAAGGGCATGTAGTCATAGGACAAGGGGGAATGGCTTCAAACTGGAAGAGGGTAGATTTAGATTAGGTACCAGGAAGAAATTTTTCACTATGAGGGTGATAAGGCACTGGAACAGGTTTTCCGGAGAAGTTGTGGAAGCTCCATCCCTGGAGGTGTTCAAGGCCAGGTTGGACGGGGCTTTGAGCAACCTGGTCTAGTGGGAGGTGTCCCTGTCTATGGCAGGGGGCTTGGAACTAGATGATCATCAAGGTCCCTTCCAACTTAAACCATTCTATGATTCTATGATTAAAGAAAAAAAAAAAATCCATTTTACGTCCAAACTGAATTTTCAAACCCAAATCTGAACGAAGTACTAGTTTTTCAATTCTGAAAATATAAAACTATTGCTGGCTTCAATAAGCCTAAAATATTATTTATCAAGCCTTCAAATTTGGTATTTTTGTGAGAGTCTGGCCTGTGTGCTTTCAATCCTTATGATCATTTTAGAGTCTGTTATTTTACTTCCTTTTCCAAAGGACTTCTAGAGCTGGTTGGGAAGAAAATCTACTAAACAAACTTAGTCTGCACACACTCAAAATAGGGGAATGGCTGGCGTGACTCACTTGTTCTCAGCAGAGACTTAGCTATGAATTCTAATACTGGTATCTTAATTGCTGATCAATGCATGCAAGAAAGAAGCGTTATAGAGAATTGAATGACATAGGTGACTGGCATCCTATCACAAATCAGCTCTACTTAAAAAAAAACAAAACAACACCACAATTTTTCAGCTATCCTAACACATTAGTGGATAAATAACTGGTTCAGACAGACTATTTCCAAGGCCCAACAGTGTTTTCTTTAAGATGATGGACCGCAAAGGCCTCAGCTAAAGCAAAGAGAGACATTTCTGCCTGTGGTAGTTCCATCTTAAAAAGGATACTGCAATCTTACAAAGTTTTGCTCTTAAAATCTGTCCTGTTTGTACTATACGTGGCTATGGGCTCATTTTCTCCAGTCCAAGGTGAAATGTTATGTATACATGCATATACATATACGCATGACTATATGAATACATATGTAAACATTTTGAAATATGCAGTGAGGTCCTACAAAAAGTTTCTGTGTTAAAGGACCGATAGCTTGGGTTTACGCTGACTTCTGTTTGATAAAGACCACTCCACTAAGAAGCACCTAACTTCTCACCCTTTGGCATTGCCGGACAAGAAAAAGGAACTGATCATTTTCCTGTAGAACAAACTGATTCTTCTCACCTCTCACCGTTATTCTCAGAAAAGTCCAACAGATTGGAAATATTCTTAACACTCATGTAACGTAAGCAAACATTTCTGCTTTGCAGAAAAGGCCATAGATACATTTTAGTGCTAAGATTCTCTACACCCACCATCCCAGCTACTAGTCAAAGTGCTTATTGCAAGGGCTTCCTGAATGACACTAACGCGTTCCACAACTCACACTGTGCCTATGGATGAGGGAATTGATCCTCCCTTATTACAAACAGCAAAGGCAGTCAAGAGCTCTAGCCAGCACTAGATTATATTTGTCAGGTAGACAGCAGTTAGAGGTCATTAAATGCTTAAAACATCTAATTTTAAAGGAATTACTGCTCTGTCCAGCCAAAAATTTGTTTCTGTTTTGTATCACCAGAGCTTGCCTATTTCCATTAGTCTCATTATAGGCAGTTATATTCAGCTTATATTCAGTTATATTCAGCTATTGAGGTCTTCATTTAACATCATGGCAATGCACAGCAAAACTTTGCAGTACCTGCAGCAGCAACCTTATACAGAAATGAGGCGATGAAAAACATTGCAATAAATCAACTTTGCATTCAAAGTTTTTCCCATGATATGTTGTTGGCGTTTTTTTCCAACGCTCGCTTGGAAATATATTTTAGACACATGTTAATGAAAGACAAATCCAGTAAGATGGAGATAAGGAAATAAAAAAATAAAACCAAGGTAGGTGGTGTTTGAAGCAAAACAAAACGCGTTAGGTAAGTTAATACTAGAAGCTCACTTTATATTGGATCCCCTTTATGAGGCACAAAAGAGAATACTATACAGAGAATGTCCATCCATCACAGCTGGCAATGTGAGTTTTGAAGAGCATTTTGGGTACAGATAACTAAGTGTACTGACAAAGATGTCTGTCTTTCAAAGAGGTTATTTAGTAAGCAGAGAGAATCAGATATGACAGTTAGTACCCATGCAGTAAGGTGACTTTTATTAGTCCTTATAAATTCACCTCTGGCCTTCCAAGCTTCACCTATGTTAAAAAGAAAAGCAGCCCACCAGGAGCAAACCTGTAGATTGCAACAGGTTCTGAGGCCCTGACACCCACATGGATGTGTTGGACCTTTCACTTCCAGAACTTCCTTACTACTACCCAAAGCAGGACAAGGGAGAGAACCAAAGTGCACTTTTCACCTGAAGTGAAACAGCTAATGTAAATGTATTCTTAGAGAAAATCATGAGACTTAGAAGGAAGACTGTCATCATTTAAATACATTAAATACATTTAAATTCCATTTCACTTCTTGTCTTGTTTCTTCAAGAAAATTTCCATTGTGTTTGCTCGATTCGCTGTCTGTTACTAATGACAGAATTTGAATTCAACAAGAACAAGGTAATTAAGCCAGCAGCCATGCTGTATCCAATTTTTCCAGGGTAACCTTCTCAAGTCTGAGCATTCAATTTCTACACCCAGAATACTTTTATTTCTAAATATAAGACACTATTCTTTGCTATGAACTGATAGAGATAAATCCACTTAAAGAAGGAAATAATTTTAAAAGGAATTTATGGGAAAATAATCACATGCAGTCACTCAATACACACAGAAGAATTAAAAAATTCCATCAAAAGAACATTGGGTAACACCAAAAAAAGACCAGACTTTCTGGTGAATCCAACAGCAATGAGTATTTTCATAAAATGATGAATATTCTAACTCTTGAAGGGTCCACAATGAAGAAATACTTTTCCTAGTGTTGTCACAGCCTTCTTAACAGGCTAATCATGTCGTAATTCCTGCGAGGACAAAAATGACCATGCCCTTGCATTAAGAAAGTTACTCAAACTGTCCTACCAATAGCCTGAGAAATTTCACCAGATATCAGTCCCTGAAACACTTCTTAAACCCTATGCAAATATTTATTTTCAAAGCATAATAGCGCTGTGATTATTCTGGAATTGAATTCGGGAAGATGCTCAGTAAAACTCAGAATACAAACCTTTTCTGATCATAGCAATCCTGGAAGAAGGCCATCAAGACTACATTGAAATTCAGAGTAGCTAGAAAGGTTCCACTATATGTTTCCATATAAACATTTTGCAACTAAATAAGTTACACTCCAAGTGAACCCAGTCAAAAATAGGTATATAAAATTACGTGCCAGCCATTCCAATCTAGGGAAGACAATCCATGATTTTTAGTTACAGAAAAAGCTTTTCTCTACTCTTGAAAGAATTATCCCACTCCCCCAGTTTTCACTTATGTTAAAAGTAATGTTCCTATTTCAACAGTCTTACCTGCCTCCAGATTGCAAATAGTAACGACCACAGAAGTACAGGGAATCTTTCCCTTTCACAACGTTAATATACTCAGTTTTATTCAGTTTTGTTCATCTTTCTGATGAAGGATTTTCCTCATTAATTAAGAAGGGTGTGCATGGTAAGAAATAGATTAAATAACAAATCAGAGAGTCAGGCTATTTCAGCTGTTTGTCTATTCAATCAAAAGGTGCCTTATAACAGCAATATTATCACATACATGTATTAGAGTCAAGCTTTTATCTGTTCTTAAGGCTCTTACACAGAAGAGCCTGAATTCTACTCTAGTTCTCTTTGTGGCCATTCATTTTCAATGAAGAGAAATGATATGAGTGAGGAACAGTCTTCAAAGATTATTTTTGAGGACTTAACACAGGGCTAATTGAAAAGTAAATGTAGGTGAAGCAGCCCACTGTATGGAGAGGATTCTGTTGAGCATTTTTACTAATGCAAGACTTCCTCACTGAAGTCCAGGACTTCCTTTGTCAACTTGTACAGACAAGATCAATTAGCAACATGCACACAACTCCCAGCACATGCTCAAAACTACCCCATTTCTGAATTATTCAAAGAGGGATACAAAGTATTATTCAACATACTTGGTTAAATTTAAATTATACAAAGGTTTATGAATGTTGTCTGTTTAGAGATCCTATCGTTATTGTTGAGGTCAGGGCACAAATCCAGTTCAAAGCATGAAGCCTGCCTTCTATGCATTTTCCTCTTGTTTTCTTGGTAAATTACAAGCAGCTAAACTCATATACATATGTCTTCATAAAAGAGGTTTTGGCATGGTAGGTAATATTGGGCAATGTATAAATAAGAAGGGACTTAGTTTGTGGTCACATGAGCAAGAGAAGGTGCGAATTTGTATTTTCCAGAGTTGTAAAAGTTTACTCTTTCTTCCTATATGTCTTCTTGGATTTTTTTTTCCTTTAAATCCTCTTCCGGTACATTCAAGATACTGGGACAATCTATGTTCCATTTTTAGAATTTGTCAAAACACAAGAAAATAATAAAACAAACAACCACAAAAACAGATGGAGGGTTACAAGTATGTTGAACCATTGAGCCACTTTGCCCCATGTATGACTGTCAAAAAATTCAGAACAGTCCGTAACTGAAAACATCAGCTCAGGTATAAATTCACTGAACCAGTATGACCTCAAGCACAAAGTTCTAATTACTATATGCTTGGCAGGTTCTCTGAACAACAGAAAATAAAAGAAATCGTAGATACTACTGGGACTTCTTCTGTCCTCCCTTATCTGGGGATTTCTGGCAGAAGTAAAAAGCCCTCTTGCTCCTGTTATGTTCAAATTGGTTTGTATTTACAGTAGTCCAGCATGAAAAGTATCCTGTGACCTAGAAGGTTGAAAATAATCTATCACAGTACAGACGAATGCTCAGGCCATTTCTTTTTTAAGCAAAGGTCTTCTGATCATTCTTGGTTTTCTAATTTGTAAACTACACACAACCACAACGTTTCTCTATTTTCATAACATCATGTCCTTCCTGGATTAACTCTATTAATAACAAGTGTTAGATAAAACAGCACCGACATTCATTCTCCTAGCCTTCTCAATTTCAATATTCTTTTTTTTTTAATAGAAATGCTTTCTGAAATACAGTGAGGATTTCTGTTAGAAATGTAGCTAGCGTTCAATTTCACAGACGTTCTCCAACCAGCATACTTTGCCAGCCTTCAAAAAAACTCCTTCTTCTCCCTCTCACTTCTGCTATGCTTATTGGACTAAGAGGGCAGCCTATCTATCTACACTCTGAAACACAACAAATGGGGAAAGGAAATTTGGGCAACACATAATGGACAGTCACCTGCTTTCAAAAAAGTCCCACAACAACATTTAACACTCAACAGAATAAAATAAACTTTCGTTTTTAACATTCCACACGGAAAACGCATCAGGGTTTTCTTTTTCCAATTAAAATAAAACCACCCACTACCAACGAATCTAAAGAAGAAACAAAAACCTAAAATCATCATTGGGATCATTCTGCCTGAGGACCCCTAGAATTTCTCAGTCAGACCTTCTCAATTCCCTCCTGAAACAACCCCACTGGAGTACCCCTGAGGGACCTCTTATTCAACACTAGTACAGCTGGCAGAGCCTGTCCTTATTAACACATGGTGAGATTCATCTAACCTGGCTTTAGACATCAAAAGGTTAGACATTTAATTCTGAGTTTGTCACTGTAGGCTTTTCTACAGTCAATGGAGAGAAACAGGCATCTCCAGGGGGCAATTCGTCTGACCTGCCTATTTTAGGCTGAGATGAATCACTCTCTGAATGTGCCCATTTTTCCTCAATTGACTGTAAATTGAATCTAGGGTGACTTCCCCAGACTTTGTACCTACATTTCTGATATCTTGAAGACATCTGAATTTCACCCACAATTTTCAAAGCTCAAACTCAGCATCTCTGATAAATTAGCAGTCTTAAGTATCTGTTCTTTGAAGCAGCAATTTTCACACCAAACTCCCAGATTATATTTCAGTTGCCTTTCACAATCATATCCCTCATAAAAACACTGCCGTTGTTTTAATCAATCATAGTTTTAAGCCAATAACTTGACACAATAAAAATAAAATAAAAGGTAAATATGAGTTTGACTCAGCTGCGGTAATAATGCTTTGGTTTGTTCTGTCCTATTCAGAGCTGACTTCTACAAGATAACTTTCTGAATCCATCAGTGAAGCACTTTCAGCACAAACACCTTTGTTATTATAAAACAAAATGCAACAAGCATCTTTCATCAGTAATTACATTTTTCTGCCCAACAATCTGACGTGAAATTTCAATTTTTACTTTTAAACCTTCATAACTTCATAGCAACATACAAAGTTAGTACAGAACACCATTGATAGAGAGACAAATCGTTCCATGCATCTCCCTTTCATAACAAAGGTCTTCCAGCTATGCATTTTTCCCATGGCATAAGCTAAAGTTACAAATTCAGAAAGGTCCTTTCAATTATTATTTTTGGACAGATGATCCATGAGAGCAATACTCACAGATATACTCTATACCTTAAGACTAAATGAGCCCTCAGATAGAAACCCATGATCCACCAGCATTTAACTTAAATGACAGTCATATATGGTTTTTTTCTTTTAATGACAAATTCTTACCATATATGTCTTTTACCACCACTGTATTCCCATCTCTCTCTCTCTCACCAGATCTGAGGTTGTAACATCATTTCTGTGATACATAAAAATAAAATGTTCTTTAAGTATTATATTACCACCTTGTTTATGTATGTTTTGGAGGTTTTTTCCTTGTTTTCTAAAAAAGTTGTAGTCAATAAAATAACTATTAGAATAGTAGTTAAAATTATATACAAGAAAAACAAAGGAAAACTAAGATTAAATACTCTATTTACTAAGAGCTCCTTTATCATCTTGTTCATTTTTAATATATCACAACAATTATCACTAAATAAAAGAAAATAAGTTTTGGCACATGACCAGCTAAAACAATCAAAAGAATTAATCAAGTTTCATTCAACTCTAGCCATTTATTTCAGTCTGCCTAACCTACAATATCACTCTATACTGTGTTGCTACAGTGCAATCTATTTGCTCAAAAACGTGCCTACAGCAGTCAGTCAAGTTATTAGGTATCTGATTACTGATCTTCTTGCAATTACCCTGTGGCAGATTCTCCTCTCCTGCTCACGCAAAGGCGGAATCCAAACCCCAGCATACGCAAAGCTGTGAGTAATGCTAGCTCTAGACGTCTAACTGAAATTGCAGCTGTCATCTACCAACACCTATTCACTTCCTGAATTTTAGGACATTTTAAATGTTGTTGTGCTTAACTACCTGCAATCAGACGATACGCTTAACAGTACTTTTAGGGAAGCACTCTGCAATTTTTTGCCACGATTCATAATAACAGTCCCAAAAAGGAAGCACAAATACAGGCTAGGTGGAGAACTGATTGAGAGCAGCCCTGAGAAGAAGGACTTGGGGGGGGGTGTAAGTATTGTGGATGAGAAGCTCAACATGAGCCAGCAATGAACGCTTACGGCCCAGAAAGCCAACCGTATCCAACCGTATCCTGGGCTGCATCAAAAGAAGCACGGCCAGCAGGTCAAGGGAGGCGATTCTGCCCCTCTACTCTACCTTGGTGAGACCCCACCTGGAGTACTGCATCCAGCTCTGGAGACCCCAACATAGCAAAAACATGGAGCTCTTGGAGAGGGTCCAGAGGAGGGCCATGAAGATGATCAGTGGGCTGGACAACCTTTCCTATGAGGACAGGCTGAGAGAGCTGGGGTTGTTCAGCCTGGAGAAGATAAGACTCCGGGGAGACCTTATAACAGCCTTCCAGTATCTGAAGGGGGGCTACAAGAAAGCTGGAGAGGGACTTTTTGCAAGGGCATGTAGTCATAGGACAAGGGGGAATGGCTTCAAACTGGAAGAGGGTAGATTTAGATTAGGTACCAGGAAGAAATTTTTCACTATGAGGGTGATAAGGCACTGGAACAGGTTGCCCAGAGAAGTTGTGGAAGCTCCATCCCTGGAGGTGTTTAAGGCCAGGTTGGACGGGGCTTTGAGCAACCTGGTCTAGGGGGAGGTGTACCTGTCTATGGCAGGGGGCGTGGAACTAGATGATCATCAAGGTCCCTTCCAACCTAAATCATTCTGTGATTCTGCAGTTTAAGCACTGGCTTAGCTGAAAGTCCATGGTTGATCTCAAATGGGAAAAGCATGTTGCTTTTCTCAACAAAAAATACAGCAAATACTCTACAGACAAATCTAAAATATTAATCACTAACAATTTCTTTTCCAAGCAAATGTTCTATTTAGCTAGCTGCATAGTTATCATGGGGAATCACTACCACTACATCCTGAAGTTAGGAGACCAGACAGAACAAAATGAACGCTTCATTTACCTGATATTAAAAACATCACCTGTTACATGAAGGCAGTGCCATCAAGCACCGTTCCACAGCACATCCTTCAAAGCAAGTCAGAAACATCCCTGAGGAGCAAATATAGCAACCTCTGATTGCCAAGGTGGTACCTGTACTAACTCTGAGCATCAGGCTCTGGCCAGCCTCAAAAGTCATTAGGCACTGTATCACCTATTTAGCTGATCCTGTATAATAAGGATTTCTGTGCTCCTTAACAGAGCTATCAGCCAAATTCAACATACACAAAACTTCAGATGACCAAGCCTGAAAGGGCTCCTGTCCACATCAGACCAAGGTCTGAAGAACCCATACCTTAAGTCTTAAAATGGTGTGAGCTCTCATAGCTCTTGACAAAACACTTAACCACAAAGTTTGATTCCTCACTGTATCTTAAAGAGCCCTCCTGAACCCAAGCCTGAAAGAGCCAACAAGATGACAGGCAGAAGCAGACAGCTTTTCCCCAGCAAAGGCCCTGCCAGGGGCCAGCACAAGCAGCCAGATAACAGTTACTAGGTTGTAACTGTACAGCCTACAATAAACTGTATTCGAAAGGAAGTGTATCCCGATTAAGATAGCCTAAATAAAATTAACAACCAAACTTGACAGAATTGCTCCTTTGTCTGAGGGTGTCTCATTCCTACATTTTCCCCAAACCCTCATCTCTTATCTCTCTTGGAAAAGGTACTATATTCTCTGAGCACTAATGGACCACCAAATATTTTTCTTCGGAAAAACAGCAACTATTTTGTTCATAGCTTTATTTTTATAGATGATTTTAGGTTTGATTCCCCTTCACACTGCCTATACAATAGTAGCTAATGGCCTACAAATTTCAGTTTTAAAAAAAAACACAAATGCGTTGTGTTTGTATTATACACAGAAAAAAAATAAAGACCATGTGTCTGGAGGATGGGGGCAAGATGCAAGAATTGCTTTTCAAATGCAGTAAAAATAATAATAATTCTGCCATTATGCTGAGACCTTTCACAGCAGGACGAGTTTTTATTACCAAGATATAAAGTCCTGAGAAAGTAGATTTATAGGGGGCATAGTAACACTAATTAGAAATCCTTATGAGTGTCCATAGAGCACAACTTAAAGGCATTGAATGAGTACGCAAAATTAATCATGGGCATTTGGAAATGTTTACCTACATGCCATTGGTTTGGTGGAAGGCAGCAAACTTTAGGAGCAGGTACCTAGTTTTTAATATATCCCTGTAAAGCTCTTCATTTTGGGTTACTGAAGAGAGAAAAGAGGAGGCAGTATCTGCCCAGGTATGCATGTCCTATAAATCACACCACTTGAAACCCTGGCTCTCATAGTAAAATAAAATGCCTTGATATAAAATTAATAGTGACTCAAAGAAAATACTACTTCTGATGGGTGTTGGGAGGTACAGGCACAAATGAGCTAATGGTCTCTGTTAAATTTCTAACAGAAAAAGGTCAAAAGCAATTTGTCCCCAGTCCCCACCTCCTCTCCCAGTCCAAACTGCTTTCATGTTGGCAGTACCTCAACGAAAGTAAAGATGTGAAATAAAATTTGGCCCCACTGAGATCAATAACAAAGTTTCCACTGAACATGCTGGAGACAGAATTTCACTTGGAGAGAGTAAAATATCATCTTAAATCAAGATTTTTTCTCCCTTGCTCAAGTCTGAGATCAAGCATGTTTATAAAGTGATGACTGCAGGATAACTGAACTGACATGTTGCATGCTCTGATTTTCGTGTGCATGCTCAGGAAAGCAAGATGTCTGTTTTAGGCAGTTTGCAATCTAAAACCAAGATCTGCAAAAAATGATGTTACCGAACTGCCCTATTACAGAAAAAGACACCTCTCATAGGAGTAAATATTACACTTGGTGGGTGGAATATGTTCCCAAATGAAGACGATGAAACCAGCTATGTTGTTCCACTGTACAGAGTTCGTAAGATCCCTCCAGTATAAAATTTTTCTATGTGTTTCACTGACAAATTTTCATACCTATGAAACGTTATTAAAGTCAGAATTTCACTTAATATGAATATATGCCGAAACCAACATTTTTTCATGCAAAATATATCCACTTATATTGCTTAGGAGAATGACAATATATTACTCTGCACTACCAAGTCTAGAATTCTGCTCCACGGAGTATACGAAACACTTAACAGCAGAGAAACAAAACCACCATACACTTCATACATCACCAGCATTAATTATGCAATGTTGCAAAAGAAGGTAAAAATACCCCAAAAATTTTCTGTCCCTTAAGCTTTTAATTTGCTTTCTTAAGCAGTAAGTATTTCACCCTATTTTTTAGCATGCACAGCTAGAAATAATTTTACAATGTTTTCGTGTATGTTCAATAAAAATGCAAAAATATAAATTCCCTATATCTGAACAATAACTTAGATTGATGTTTACTGAATAATACTTGGAATAGACTGCAAGCAGGAAATATATGAAGCACATATTTTTAAAACAATTCCAAGAAAACACTATATTCTGTAGCTTTAGAATGGAAGCAGACAAGAGACTGACAGTTTTTCCAGTAGATATGTAATTCTAACGTCTAGATAGAAGATAATTGTGATAGCTGCTTCCCTCTTTCTTAATAAGCTAACCTGCCAACTTCAGGACCTGACCAGGCAGACATCCGTGACTATCAGGAGATGAAAGGTATAGCCATAGTCTTTTTCAAAGATCGGCTGTTAACCAGCTTCAATGACTTTCCAGGCAGCCTACCTGGTTTGTTTGCAGCTTTAATACACTGGTGGGTACTTATGCAAAAAAGGCAAAAACTAATTAAATTTGTTTATGTATGTTATCGTGTGGAGCACTCATTTCCAGACATCAAGCTATGAATCATTAAATAACTGCTAAATTGGTCTCCTGGGGTAGATCATGCCTCAGAGTTGGGCAGGCCCCCATCCCACCAAAGCCAGGTGTGCTCTGCAGCAAGCAGGCATTAAAACTGCTTTAAAGGCCGTGATTTGGGTACGCAGCCAGGTCTCACACTGCGAGGTGAGTGGTAGGAAATCATGAAAACAGTGACAGCCCTCCTGTCAGAGTTACTCCTCTGTTTGATTAATGAGGGCATTTGAAAGACAATTAGCCAGAGCAGGTTTGGCTGCAACTAGCTTATCAATCAGGCACCCTCTATTCAAAGCACTCGTGCCTTCTTTTGTTTTTCTGTTGCAAAAGAATTGTATCAGTGATACACAAACAACAAGGGACCTTTACGTGGTATTTAAAAAGAGGAGAGCAGAATGTAACAAATCACAACTGAAATACTAAAAAAATGTTTTGTAAGCCACGAGCCACTGGTTACTGGCAAATCATCACTGCAGCTTTCATACTACTAGATTTTTAGCTTATGCACAGTGAATTCAAGGCTGCACAACTACATCAGACACTTCCAAGTTTCACAAGGACAAGTTTAAGCTAAGTTTTCAAGAACAATGAAACCCAACTGTAAATGATCACATCTGTAACAAAACAAAAGAAATCCTTTATTGGAAAAGGCTACTGTGAACCCTACTCTCTGAGTTTCAACATTTCAAACGTGAACTCTTTTAATTTTTAAAAAATGAATTTGTTGCACTTTGATTTATCCATTAGTAACGCAACCTTATTGCTTTCCAACTACCAGCATAGGCAGAACTTCATATAATACTGACTTTTCTTAGACAACTTCTCTCACAGGAACATGTTTCACTGTTTCGGTTTTACTGAGAGCTTTGCCTCAACTGGGGTAGTTTTTGGCGCCATGTGAGTGATCAGAAATATACAGTGGACTATTTAAACCATGCCAGTGCTTTTCCTGAAGATTTGCATTTCCATCAGAACAGTTTTTATCAAACTAAGAAAACAACGATTTTTGCCTGTGAACGAGTAAGAATCAAATTACTGACCGATGTACTTAAATTCCTTAGCCAGCAGATCTGAATAAATCCAAGACTGAAAGACCAGGATTGAGACTGAAGTGTGACCTGCCACTTTTCCTTTCAGTTTACAGTTAATTTTCCCTGGTAATACCAGATCAGAAGTATTTTTAATGCATGACTACTGTAGTACTAAGTGGATACATATGCAATGCCAGGATGTTAATTTTTTTTAACCTTGCTATAATCTATTTCAGAAGTGAACTCACAAAACAGCTACATTGTGTGTGTTTGAATACCGAGTTAATAAATAAGAGGCAAATTAATCTCTGATTAGATTAGCTTGACTACAAAGACAGAGGGAGCTTCAGCAAAGCCAAAAAAATCCTCTCTCATGCTTCCCTGTGTTAGAAGAATACGATAGTCCAGCAGACATGGATAGGGAACTATAATTGTTTTTAAAAATTGGGAACAGTTCCCACTGAGAACACATAGCTTGTCACAGGGTTCTGCAGTGATCTGCAAAATCACTGTTGTTAAAATCTTCAGCCACCTCGGTAAGGCCCAGCAGCGGCACCCACAATGGGCGCACTGTTGTAAACTTGCCACTAGCAGTTTATACACCCTGGCCCTGATCCAGGATCCACTGCAGAAAGCTGAAGGCTCTTTCAATGGATTTTAAATTGGTCCCCGCACTCTAAGTTACAAAGGTGGTAATGAAGTATTGGGAGACGCTAATAGAAAAATAAAATAAAGAGGATCTAAGTAGGTGGTGGATAACTAGTGATTCCCTGTGTTCTTAACGAGAAAGAGAGTGAACAGTTTCTCATTTGTCTGTGCGTGTAATTGCAAACAAAAAGGGACAAAAGCCCAAGTGGTGTGGCACAGCTCCCGTCTGCAGGCCACACTCTTCCCACCCCCACCATGGGGGCAGCCCTCATTCATCCTGCTTATTAGAAACAGTCTCAGGCCTAGGCAAACCCCTGACCCACAACCGGGCATCAAAGAGAGGGCTAGTTGGCATCGACAAAAAACGTGCCATAAATGTGGCATCAGTGATGCCCTATGAATGCTTGTAGTGCTGTATTCGAGTCCATGCCTGGCCTTGCTTAGTTTACTAGTGCAGACATAGCCACTCTATTCTACTTTAACTGGATCCAGGACACACTAATTGGCTCCTTGCAAGAGAGTGGTAAATGCTATGACTGCTCTTCAGCAAGAAAGTGGGAGTGCTGGGATAAATGCAGGCTAGAACCAGCACTACTAGCCTGTGATCATTTCAGGGTAGGGGAGATCAAATGGACAGAAATAGGTCCACTATTTTTATATAGATTAATACAGATTGCCACCTTCCTCCAACTAACAAGAGGTTAAAAGGACCCTGGGCAAGTGACAGAGACTTTGGGTTTTGTCATCACCTCTAGGAGAACAATTGCCTCTTCCTCCTCTCATTCCTCAGAGTCAGACAGCATCCAGACACTTCGCTTTCTCAGCAGTTTGAGGAAACAATGGCATGAACAAGAACAAATATCCTACAACGTATCCCAAGTATTTCAAATTTGAGGCCGATAGATGGTAAAAAAAAATAATTTAGGGCACTTCACAAAAGATAGATTCTTCTGTTTCCCATCAGTGACCCACAGTCCAGCCACTGCCATTTGCTTAGCTGGAGAGAACAGCCAGAAATACCTTTTGTAGAAATCAACCAGAAGTGTTTATTAGGCAGAGAAGATTAGACTACAGGTTTGACTGTTACATGGATTTAGATGTGTTACCTACTTTTCTATGATCTCCATGGAGGGTTTTTGCAATGTGTTCTGTCTCAAAGGCTGAAACCTAAGACAGACTTTAAAGAAAATGTCAAGTTACAGTAAAGAAACCTGTGTTTCCCTTATCTTCCAAAGGCATCAGATTGCTTTCCAGACACAACTGCAGACATTTTCTTTCCCCTACAAGCCCCTACATGTTTCCCCTATTGGTTTATTCTTCCAGAGCACACTTAGAGACACTTCAGTTTCAGATCCAGGGACATGGAAGTTTTTGGTGAGGAGAATCACATTTTAACATGTGCTCTGCTATCTGAGTCAAAGAACCTGGGCAATCAGAAGCAGCAAAAAAAATTTGCCCCTCCAAATATGCTGAACAAGATGTGAGATCCATATGAATACGTAGGCTTTTCCTGAGGGAAAAAAGTGAAGGCTTGTCATAGCCATGATTAAAGAAATTTATTCTTTCACTGTCTATTTATTTGAACCTATGGCTCAGGCCTAGCAGTTTAATTGACTTTCATAAATCAAAAAAAAAAAGGTCAATCCTGATCACAAGGTGCGTGAAAATGACCTTGTATCCTTCTTCCTTGTGAAAAGTTGGAGAAATGCTATCTGTCTAGGACAGATGGTTTTCACCTGGGCAAAAATGACAGAATATGCATCTTGGTTGACATTCCATTAACTACAATTTAGAAATTCTTCCTTAGCCTTACGCATTTTTTAATGCAAGTAAAGTTTACCTTGCTAATTGGTTCATTAAGTAACATATCATTGTTATTAAAAGGAGAAATGAAAACTTGCTGACCTAACATCCACAGCTATGATTATTCTTGTCAATTATTTTACATTTGGAAAGCCAAACAAACGTTGTATATAAAACCTAAATACTGCATTTGGCATAACTTCAAATTAGCTGTCTCACCGTGCTTATAGCATGCAAATTAAATGTCCTGAATAAGCATTAATCATCATAATAAGCTAATTATTGTCAGTTAGCTATTGAATAACTTAGCTACTACACCTTGCAAAGAATTTGGGAAAAATGTTAAGAAGAAGATTCTGGCTATCTAAAAGCAAGAAACAAACATCAGAATTTTTACCAGTAAAAAAAAAAAAATCTTTTAAAACAAATATATACACCTTATTTTGACCAGTTTGAGTATTATTCTCGTTTTCCAACATACATAGGTTTACTGCCTTTCAGTAAACTATATTTAGTTCAAAAACATTTTTGTATGAAGATGTCTTTGCATCTATGCTATTTAAAAAGACTTGTTGAGTTTTAAAACACTAATTAACATATTAATAACTAGCTAATCTTTGTCTTCCTAGCCCTGCACATGGCTACCACAGTACTTACAGATAGCAAGGGACTTAAATATTAAATGTTTTACACAGAAATAAATGCTTTAGAAGGGATAAAGTATAAATGAATGTAGAATTGCTACTTGGAGCCAGTACGTTAGGACCTTGGAGTATATATTTAATAAAGGACTGATACATTATTGAATATAAATGGATATCCAATGCTTAAACGGAACTAAAGCACTTCTATGAATACACAAATGCCAACACATTCAAAATTAAGTCTTAAGCATTTAAAAATATCATTAAAACAAACTTGCAGCCAGGTTTCAGGTAGACTACCTGGTATTTGTCTGGAGCATTTGTGAGGAAGAGGCTCCTTCTAACAGATTGATTTATACACCCCTACATAACACTGTTGTCTTGTTTACTCAAAAGATTCCCCAAGGTGCTCACCGCCACAGTATTCTTATGCTGTCATTAACGTGTTCACCTTCAGACTGCCTCCAGGACTGGGAAGAGGCACTGGCCTTACTCTACAAATGGGAAACCAATGCACAGAGTATGATTTCTACAATGTCCCAGAGGAAATCCACCACAAGAGTAGACATCAGAACCTCCTCTCCCTCTCCATCACAACCACATACTTCCAGGATGTTAAAAATGGCTCAAAGTCACACAGAAAAGCTGCGTGAAACCAGTAACAGCCTCAGGACATGAGGTTCTTCCTTTACTGCCTTCCCCACAGACCATCTCAGGAGAATGCTTCTGTAGTTATTTTTTTCCTAAGAAATCACTTGTGTACCTTAGTTTTTCTGCTTCATAACATTCTGCCTATAACACTGAGCTAAAGAAGCATAAAAGACAATGACAAAGACAGGATGCCTCCACAGATAATACGAAGAGTCTGTAGGAGAACAGTTAGCAAATTATTGATTGGGAAACAGTTACTCAGTTGTGGGAGGTAAAAATCACTTCCCATCCCACTATTACTGTTTAAACAACCAGGGATCCCAAGGGCCTTTCTGAGCACAGCATTTCCCTAGGAGCTCCAGTTCAGCACTCCTCCCACTATGACCTCAAAAATCTTTTATGACAACTGTTTCACAGGACACAGTTGCCATTTCTGTTGACACTTCTCTCCTTTGTACAACCTTATACTTGGGTGTGTCAAAATGTATTTTAGTCCAAGAAGGTACAGTCTGTGTGATATTAAGTGATAAAAGCCTGAGGATGCCCTCCCTCATAATTTGCTACCAATCTTTGTCCAAAAATGTTCTTGGTCAAGTTGTTGTGGCTTGGTGTCCAGTTCACTGAAGATGACATCGAACACAGAATCAGTCCTAGCAGAATGCGACTGAAAACATCCCATGTAGTAAGGACTTTTCACTGAAAACTGCTCTTTGGCATTTTCAGTTTGTTGGATACTGCAGTGACAGCATGAAGTGCTAGTGTTCCTCTTAATTCCAACATGGGATCAAAAGTTTTTTGAAGCCTAAATAATCTGCTACACAGTACCTTCATTAGACTTGTATTCACATGAGAAAACTGAAAGCTTTTTTGAAAAGGGTTTGTTGTGGTTTTTTTTTTTCCATAAAACTATGTTGACAGCCATTAACTAGGCTTCCACTCTGTAATTCTTTGTCTACTGAATTCACTATCAGCTTTTCCATTAGTTTACCTGCAATCAATAGTAATCTGACTTAATCTATACAAATCAAAACCATTCTCCTTGCAGTTCTGAACACTAGCACAATATTACCACTTGTGCTTTAAAATATGCACAAAATCACATGCTTTAATAAAAATAAACAGGTTGTCCAGGAAATCATCTCAGCAAAGTCCTTTAGGACTCTCGCACTGAGGTCACCTAAGCCTGCTTGAATTAAGAAAAAAAAAAAAAATTGTTTTTAAAAGACCTTCTCTAACTAAGCTACTCAATGTTTTTAAAGTTGTTCATTGCATTGATACAGTATTTGGACACAATACTGTGCTTCTTTCCAAGTGGAGCGTAAGTATTTATTTAATCATATCTGGGTTTTTTTCTGCAGTATTAAGAATTTGGAAGTTTTCTTCTAGTAAACAATCCATACATTTCTTAAGTTTTGTGGGTAGTTTGGGGATTTTCTTCCCTAAATACGCTACAAAATCCATCGTCCTTGATCCTGTCAGCAGGATCCCTCATGTCTTAGCTTCCCTTTTTAATTTTCATCTTTCATTACTTCTAGTTTGTATGAACTTTATAGAGATATCAATTGATATATAAATGTATATATAGCATAACTTTCATCTATTACGAGCGTGGCTTCTATTTCTCTCTGATAGAGAACAGTATCTTGACAAGGAAGTAAGATTTAAGTCTAAGACACATCTATTTTGCCCTTTTATGGGAAGGTAACATTTCAACTTGTAGCTCTGCTATGCACCGCCAGAGATGTCGACCACCTGACGAGCACATACTTTGGCATTAACTGTGTTATTCTGGACACCTCTGAGGCATCCCTTTTCTTCTCTGACCTCAGTTACATTCCCAGCTTCAGCCAGAATGAGGTGTAGAGAGTAGCAGCATTCAAACACCACATCCCATTGAACAGTGGCTGCTGAATTACCTAATTACTTAGACTGATAAGGCCAAGGAGGAATTCTTCCATAAAAATTTAACTCTTTCTTGCCTTGCAATTTGCCACTAATAGTAAGAGATTGCCTAGTGCTAACGGACGAAACAGATGCAACTGAAAAGAAAAAGAAGAAAATTTATGTTTAGGAAGAAAAGAAAAAGGAAAGAAATTCACTCACCTATGGGCCTTACCACATAAACTTCTAGACGATGATCCTGTTTTTACTTGTTAATACAACTGTATTTGAGTGTAAATTATTCTCTTTTGAACAATTTAATGTCAAAAGACACTCAAGAAGAACACAGCTGAGGTCTATTCTTTCTCCTTCACTCACAGACACATGCACAATTTTTGATAATAAAATATTTTTTAGTTCATTTTAGATCAAAAGTCAGTCATTGCTGAATGTCTGTGCTAAAATACATATTGCAAAAGCCCTGTAGGAAATAAGTAGGTTTACAGTGTCATTGTTGCTGAATTGAATGTTAAAATGGAACGTAGTCTGAAGTTTCATAGACTTTCTCTAGTGAAAAGAAATAGGACCAAGAGGATTGTGGAATATTTTTTCATAAAGAAGGTGTCCCTTTGTCCTGTGTAGCTGTGTATACTCATAAAATCCACTGGAAACAGCACTTGAAAAGACCAAGTACTTTTACTTTAAAGTCAGGGCTTTCCTATTGCAAATTACAGAGAACCCATTAGATGAATAATAACAGCTGAATGGATCCTAAGTCCATCTTGCTTGCACAACTCTGCATGATCATATTTATCTTCTTAAAAAAAAAAAAAAAAAAAAAAAAGGAGAGTTAAGTAAGTCCAAGTCATTGTATAAAGTAAGCCGTCTATTTTGGTAATTTTTTCACAAACTGCCGTAAAAAAAATTCATTCTAAATGCACAGAACTGATTTGTGAAAGGTTAAAGGCTATTTGCAACAGCTGTTAAAAAATACAATAAGGGCATAATCTTCTTGCTGTTCCAGCAGAACTTGACATCAGTAGGATGAATTACATGGTTAGAAAAGTATGAAAAATAATATCAACAAAGCATCAATATAACAAAATCTCCAGAATAATTTTTCATCATCTTGATCACCAGAAATCTCAATAGTTGTTTTCCCACTTGTTAAACTGGTCAGCAAGAGTGATGTAAGACCTGACTGGGTTTCTGAAATATCAGTGCAACCACAAAATTATAGGCAGTACCTAAAATAGAACTGTAACAACAAGCCATTTAGTAAGAACTTTCTTTATAAAAATCCCACAGTCTATTATGCAATGCACACTAGAAAAATTCCTACATACCCGGGCAGACAAAGTACTTTGATAAGATGGGCATATCCACTGATCGACAATTTGTCGAGTATTATATGTGTTCAAGTAGTGAAATAGACTCCAGCTGTGCTTAGTACCTCCTGGGTGATATAAAATAGTAAGTATTCATAATGACCTTTAGTCAGCTGCTTAATGGTAATACTAATGGACCTGCAATAAAATTTAGCTGACATACTGCTTAAGAATATTCTTAGGCTATTTTGTGGCATTAAGTTGGCATCTGTAACTACATTTAAATTCTAGATAAAATAACAAACTTTCAATTACGAATAAATCTTACAGTTAAAGGAATTTTGGTACATTCTGATGTGACAAAAATATCTGGTCACAAAGAACACTTTCCAGCTAAAAGCAAGCGTTTAAATGCTAACAAGCAAGGCTTGCATTTTCAAACACCAAAACTTAACATGAATATTACTGTTTATGTAAATGGCAGCCCATGAAAAAGCTTGGTGTACCGTCACAGTCTGATACAATAAACAATGTTAACACACTAACCATCACAACAGAGGCAAGGTGGTCCGGCTGCTGTGTTCAGTCTTACCAAATAACCCCCGAGAAGAACCAAATCTTTTGTGACTGAGAGATTTCTGCATTGCAACTGCCCATAGCTGAGGTGCAATTCAGCAGAAACTTTGTTATCCACAGACCTTGCAGTCTTGTCCTGATCTGTCCATCTCTGCCATCTTTGCATTGGGATTCTATCAGAGGACTGACCGGGGGTCTTCCCAAAATACACCATGTATACTTCACAGACCGTTGGAAGGACTGGCTTGAATGGCGAAGTATTATAGGACTGTCCTTCAATTGCTACCTTTCCTTATCATTATGACCTTTAAAAACTTTAGATTTTCTCATTATTTGCTCCCATCTCTCACTCCGTCTTTCAAATATGTTCTTTGTACGCCTTGGTAATTTATGTTACATATTCTTGGGTTTGGATCACCTCCAACTTTGTCTCCCTGCTTAACCATACGGTTTAAAAAAAAAATCTCACAGAAACAATCTTCTAAAGATGTTTAGTTCTCTGTCCAAGCTTCTGGGTAGTGCATGAAAGAGCTTTCCTTCTGTTATGTTGAAGTTCAGAGTCTTCCCGTTCTGAGATGGGTATTTCTGTAAAGTGACAGAAGTGGACTGATCTGGTATGGAAGCACTACCCACCTAAAGACCGGAGTTAAAGAGATTTTTTACAGCTTGAGGATAGCTTTCTGCAGAGAAGCTGAATAAATTATTGAAATTGTACTCTCTACATAACCATAGATATGAAAGCAATAATAATTTACTTTTAGAAGGCTGAGTGGAAAAATACATTTTCTTCCAACTTCCTATTTTACCCTAGGATTTTATGTGTATTAATGTGGTACAAAACCCTATTCATTCTTTCCAATTTTCACACAGGCCTTTCTTCCAATGTTTTATCTGCATAATATTATTTTAGGGACACAAGCCTCTTTCCAAATAACATTGTGTGCCTGTTATCCTTCTAGCAGCATCCTCCATTCTCCCTTTTGATATCCCACAGCCTACATCAGCCCTATATTAAATCTAAACAAACACAAGACCCCAGCAAAAGTTGCTTTGCTTCATTTTTAAATTATATTATATGAATATATCTTTTTCTCCTATAAAACTCAATTTTAGAAGTGTTTGGAAAGACCTGAAGAATCTAGTTTGTGTACTACGTAAAATTTTACACTTCTGCATTTGCCTTCCTGAGTGATCAGCAGTACACCTGCCTTCTGTGGTTCTGGTTTCCCTTCTACATTCTTTTGTACCAATGAAGTATAATTTTTAAAGGGCTTATATTCACAAAATTCCTGATAAAGCCACTGACACAGGTTTTATCCTTTAAATTTCTACTCCTACTGTTTGTTCATGTACAAGACAAATGTAATTGGGGGCACGAATCCGTTTTATTTGCACATATTCAAATGCTAAAGCAGACCTTATCAGAGGGGATTTAAAGAAACGGGGAGTTGCAGAAATGTTGATTTTGGCTCTGCAGAGAATAATGCTGAAAGAATCTTTTTGCTACAGCATTGTCTATGAAGCCAGGACAAGCAAATACGTACAATGAATGAAAAGAATAAAATATTTTACAGGAAAGATTTTTGGAAGTGCCAAAAGCACACCATACTTTTTTCCCCAAACAAGACTTATCACTGATTTTAATAGCAGTAAAGCTAGACTAATAACAAGTGCTTTTGAAAATTCTGTCTTGCATATCCCAGCTTTAACCACAAAAACCACAACAGAAACTATGGGTTGTTGAGGCATTATCACAACTCTTGGGATATGTAGTTGGGTATTATTTACCCTTGGAGACTGAGGGAGATGGTAGCAGTAGGCAACTTGCAAAAGCAAGGTTGCAGGGGTACTAATAGTACTCAGGTGAGCTAGGAGACTCAACTGCAATACCAGTGTCCTCCTTACTTCCTACATGCTGCTTTTCTTCTCCTGGGACAAAAGAGATTGAAGCAGTCCCATAACAGTCACACATTAGCAGTCACATGCTCACCAATGGAGAATCAGGCTCTTACTACAAGTATGTTTCCTCTTTGTGAGCACAAACATGCTACACATAATACCATACGCAGCAACAGTTGAGAAATAATAATCTTATCCCATTCACTAGCATAACGTAATTTATTTTATGCCATGTGACAGACAGTGCTAACCAACAACATTGTTTCCATACTTGTCACTACAATGACAACTGTAGTTCCAAAATCCTAGACTACAAAATAAAGGTTGTGTCTACTCTGCAATGCTCAGAAAGAGGTGTGGCATAACACAGAAATACCCAAGCCAGCTGTAGAAGTAGTAAGCTCATCCCAGCAGCATGAAACTCAACTGACTTTGGTGGGAAATGACTGCAGTGTACACATACCCAAACAACAGAGTCTATGTGGACCGTATGTGTTTCTATTAATGACACACAGATCCATCTTATCCAAGATATACACAATGGGAGTTGTGGTAGGAAGAGATACTTGCAAACTTCGTTGACGCTACAAAAGCTTCACCTCCAGGTAGTGTTCCACAGGCTGTATCTCACAGGCACCACAATACAGATTACAGGTGCTGCTGTTCAATAATCTGATAGAGATTATTGTTATTCCTTATTTCTTCCTCAAATAACATATTTCAGAATGCACATTGTTTTTACCGGTGATTGCTTAGCCAGCACACTTCAAAAACGCTAGAGAGCAAACCTTACTGTAACCTTGCTCCTCCGTGCAATCTTCTCAGCACAAGCCAGGAAGGCAAGAACCCATCTAAGTGGTATGCAAAGCTGGGAAGCAAAGTATAAGCATCTATGTCTCTGATAAGTACCTGTAATAATACAGATGCATTCCAGTGAAAACAAGGCTACACGCAGGGCTTCTGTTAAACACAACAGTGCCTACTGTCTCTGCTAAGAGTAAATTACTCAGATCACACACTTCCCACCACAGTCTCCTTTGAGAAACGCCCACCTACAGTATTGCTTTGAATTGTTTTCTCCTTTTCCCGATCAGCAGCTAGAAACTCACCCATTTTCCATGCTTTCAAAGTTTTCTTTTTCTGCAAAGAGAAGACATTACCACCTATTCTTTAAACTAATTAACTATCCCTTTTAGCTATAATTTCTTTTCATATAAAACATTTGTAAAAGGTCTGTTTTTCCCCATGCCCTCTTTTCTCTCTTCTGGCTCTTCATTATGACCATGCCTAATTGTGATGAGCTGTCCACCATTTACTCTACAGGATTGTATAGAGCTTTATAACGCGCCTGCCACTGATGTATTTACAATTGGGAGCAGTTAACTCTTTAGTCCCGCTTCCTTGTTCAAAACAATGAAATGCATGAGGAACTAGTGCTTAGCCCCAATTAAAGACTTTTAAAAGTCTCCATTTTAAGCCCAAGTGCTCCAAATTGAGCATTTGTCAAAGGCCCAGTCACAGCTCCAAATGGAGAGAGGGAAATCCTACTGAGGAGAAGAATAGGACTATCCCATCAGTTATAGTGAAAGTTCTTCTCAATCAGCATCTTAAACATGTAATCAGTATAGGTTCTACTAGGTCTGCCTTATCCATACAAGCCTGCTAATCCCTCTCAGTGTCGTTATCAAACAATGAATTTACTGATATTCATAATTTCAACATTTTTTTTCCTGAAGATAATCTAACTATCTAACTCTTAACTTTTAAAATGGAGGGGAGAAGGGGGCAGGGGGGTTGGTTTGGGTTTTTTTTTGGGTCAGGATATGAATATGAAAGCAGCTCTTCTTTCTGTATTAGGAATTCCAGCATTTTTACATCATGAAAGTTTCTCACAGCTGCTCTTGACATAAACCTAGAAAATACATTAAAATATCAGAAGAAAGATCTCTCTCTTCTATTTCCCATTCCAGTTAAGAGACCACATTCAAGAGCCGTTTGCAGTTTCTGCAGTTCCAAGGTTATTTTCCCCAGCATGTAGCAATTCTAAACTCCAGCTCCTTCATATTCCCAATTTCAGGGTAAACTCCCTCAAAATTACGTGAAGATGTTCTAAAGACTTGTATTCCACTATTTGAATATTTTTATTATTTTCATACAAACTACATGCATCTTTATTATGTCTCTTGATCAGCTTTTCACGGGACGGTGATTGTAACATGATGAATGATTCTTTTTCATATAGAAAACAGAACATAACAGTTGACAAACGTGCATGGACAGCTACCTTTCTAAGCAAAAACATTCATATTTTGTTATCTTGATACTGACAATCTGTCTAAAATGGATCCCCTTAAAACTTCGATGCAGTGCTGATAAACCACTTCTTTGTATGCCTTCTTGTCTTACACATTTTCTTTCTGCTAAGGATCTCTGTACATGAAAGAACATAGGTTCAGAATACACTTACAAAATGGGCAACTAATATCTATACTAAACAAAGGCAGAAAGAAGAAAAAGACCCAGTTTACGCCTGTAAAGAAATGAAACTGTAATGAGATCTGTTGTATAGAAGAGCTGCTGAAAAACTGGAATTTTTTTTCTGATCTGAATCTTAACAGCTAAGCTGACACAGCAGGGCCATGCACTTTTGCCACAAATCATATTTCCTCAAAAAGAAAGTTAAACATAAGTATGCACTTTTGAGACTAAGATATTGAAGTAATATTTATAACAGTCCTTATTTTAAAAAGTAGGTTGCATATATTTTTATGCAAAAAGAAATACTTCACTTGTAGTTGGGTTCCTGGATTGTGGGCCTTAAACTCCACAGAACTGCTAAATCATGGGCTTTTAGAAGTTATGTATCATAAAAACACCTTTTTTTAAAAAAAAAAAATAATCAATGCCGTCTGATCGAACTGGGGACAGTACTGTTTGTGTGCTGCATGTCCAAGACCAGACTTCCAAGTAGCTAAGAGCAATAGCCAGAAAAAACAGAACAGCACATGAAGTGAGCGCCAAACTACACTTATTTCCACATCCACAAAGGATCCAGGAGAACAGCAGCACAGTGTACCTGAAAGCTTAAGTGCTTTTCAAACTTACAAAAGGAATTGTTTTAAAAGAAAATACTATACGGGGCTCTCCTCTCCCCATCTTCTGTACACATTTTCTCCCTCAACTATTCGTTTATTCTGTTGTAACTGCTGCCAGAAATATTTGGAACTAAGGTGACACAGTTATTCCTGCATATCAGCTTAGCCTGCTTTCCTGGGAATTAAAACCAAAATGCAACTGTGACAAAAAAGCTCTTCTGTCAGTACTACATTTTGTTACTCTAGCTGCTCTCACAAATGGCTGAGGAACCACAGTGGGCAGAATGACTTCCTAATGGAACGACTCAGCTATGTTTGTTGTGCTCAGACCTCTGTTTATTCATGCGGGGAAAGGCCACGAAAAATGAAAGCTTGTCTACAACTACAGACAGGTTCTCTTTAGTAATGCATTTCCTCGTCAGTGGATAAAATGTGCAGTAAACACAGTATCAAACACAAGCAGAAGATTTGTTCAAGTTTCAAGACTAACCTTGAAGCTTTATCTCAGAACAATTCTCTGAGCAGATACGTATTTCTTTCTTCTCTAAGTTCTTTCTGCAACTCTGAACACTGGTCCACCACTTGCTTGCTGAGCTTAACTAGCCTTCAGTTATCACAAGTTACTTTTCCACCTGTCCCTTTGCACTTCTCTGGAACTTTTTGCATGTTGAAGCCCACCTCCCAGCCAGCAGTGAGCCGTGCCCCTTGGCTATGGAATTTGTTCTTGGATACTAAAGTTTTAACTGGCTTTTAACATATGATCAATTGTTGTACATGGTTTGCACCAAATCTACTTAAAACCAAGCCCTGCTTAGAACCTAGTTTTATTTAAAGTTGCATGAACACGTGGCAGAAGGTATCAGCTTCCTCCTTGTCCAAAACTGACCCGCAGACAAGTTACAGTCCCTTCCTAAAAAAAGGGGAAGAAAAGTCAGTGTGTATTTTCACAGAAGATTTCTAATATACAGCAGGTGTACCATACAGTGGTTCTCCCTACCCTGAGTGCATAGATGATCCAAGCTCAGGAAACCTTTTACAGCAGACAGAGGATGCTTCCTTTCCTTCATACCTGGTCACCCCAGTTTCTGCCCAAAAGAAACCTTTTCATCCAGCAGACAGGCAGGATATACCCCTTGTGCTCAATTACAGACAAGCTTGCTAAGATTTCTCAGCTGCAATGAGAAGAGTAGCACATCAGCTGTTTTCCATTTTCCAAGAGAGAGCTGTATACTTTCTATATTCTTGTCTTGACCAGTAGGAGAGCAGTTCCCCAATTTGAGTCTTCGAGCTTTCTGCTTTTTCCTTTGCCTTAGCAATTTCTGTCTCTTCCTTATTCCACCTAGGAGAAAGGGATCCTGGAAATTGTTCTAGCCTAAATTGTGTGCTGGAGAAACCATATAACACAGCCATGCTATTTATGCGCTTACAAAGCAAGCAAAAACCAAACCCATAATTTTCAGCCAGCAAAATGGATTTTCTTCCAGCCTACAAGAAAGCAACATATTTCCAGCTTTTTGGTTTTGGAGACAGTCTGCTGCACTAAAGAAAAGGGGGGGATATTGTTTTTAAAATAGCCATTGTTCTTCATTTGTGTAAAAGTATCCACTTCTTGAGCTACATGAGCATTTGGAGGTATAAGACATTGCACAACACTCCCTTGCAAAGCAGTACTCACAGAAAAGAACAGAACACACATTGATAGGAAATCTTCTGCATCAAATCCATTTCACAATAAAGTTTATTATTAATACCTTTATAACCCTCTCAGTTTCCAATATGCTACAAACATGGTTGTGACAGCCCAAGAAAATTGAACTTTTCTACACAATTCTCACTAATATGGCCTGCTACTTGGTCTTATTGTTATTAGAATAATTTGCTCCCAAGTTCTGAAATGAACTCTGTGCCCAAGTAATTAAAGCTCTTAAAGTTTCTAGTCCTTTGTTTAAAGAATTCGTCCTTGTGCTCTCTATGCCCCATCAGCTACCTAATTAGCAGAGCCTTTGCGTGATTAAAAATTCTCACAGAGATTCTGCTGGATATTTGCCTCTCTTAATGAGTGTTTGTGGACAGCTGGGAGCGGGAGCTGGTTCCCTCCTCCCAGGACCTCCAATGAATTCTGCAGACCTCTGTCAGGGCCCAGGAGTGAAAGCTGTCATTTTAGTAATGTGGATGAAAATTGGTCAAAAGCACTGTGGTCCTTGAGGAATGAAAGGCCTTGAAATATAAATGAAGATGAATATTCATATTTGGTTCAATAAGTGCCAACTATTAATATACATGTCTGTCAGTAAGAAAAGTCAGAACTTATTCAATTGTGCCTGGCATAATTTGGCTCCTAATTCACAATTATCCTCCTATTCTTTGCATTACTTTTCAGTTAAAAACTTGCTAGAAAATGAAAGCATTGCTATTGCCACAAAAATAAGTACTCTTCTCTACCCTTCAGCTAAATTACCGCCTATCAAGAATCACCTGTGGCTTTACACACACAGAGGATTCTATCTTGCTCTGGTTTTCCATATCTTGTTTTTTCTCTCAATGTCGGCTTCTAAAATAATCCATTGTATTCCTCTGGAAGTATACCAACTTTCTTTACAGGAATTCCCATTTGATTCCCTACCCCTCTCCACTGTGACCCTCCACTTCATTTCCAAGCCAACTCTAGTTTCATATGTTGTGATTGTTAAGGATCTTTCCGTTTTTAAGGACTGCAGCATTAAGTTGAAATATTACATAGTGTGGTTTTGTAGGGGGTTAGGGGTTTTTTTTTTGTTTTTCTATTTGTTTGGACATAAGAATGTCTGAAGACAGTGAAGAGATACTACCCTGCTCTATTAGCAACAGACTACTGATTTCTGAAATGGAAGACTGGGATTGCAGGAGAATCCTAAAAGTATTCAAACTAGAAAAATCCTGCTTCACATGAGCATGATCTCTTATTCAGTGACATTTGAGAAATTAGAGCTAAGTGATTTTCCTAATCAATATATTCCCATTTATCACTTTGTGCCAAGCACCACGTGCACTGGGACCAATATACATACCAGACACTTAGTTTTTAAGAGAATAAAAGGCATTGGAGAAAACATTGCAAAGTGGGATTAATACTTGGTTTACAAAGTTAAGATGATCAGAGGAAACTGAAACTTTGCAAATATGAAGAGCTATATAAATCATAAGCAAATGAACTTAAATGTATTTTGGATTTCTGCACTAGAATCCAGGTAGGAAGCAGCGAGAAAAGTATTTGTTTGCTTTCTTTAACTACAATATTACAGATCACCATATCGAAAAAGAAACCTAGAGATACGACTACTATGAAACCTGCTGCATCACCAAAGGTTACATAGAGGCCACACAGCGATTTAATTCGGCTTTACTCAGGAAATCTAACAGGACCAGATACTGCAGAGACATGCTTTGCTAAACGACAGAGGAACATTTA
>NW_009649851.1:1222041-1234039 GCF_000708025.1 Charadrius vociferus | reverse complement strand
TGTGAGCTTGTCCGAGTAAGGCATAGGTAGGAATCAGAGAGACTGTAGCCTAATGGAACGGTAGCTTGAGAGAAGGATGTGAAGCACCAGAGTCGTCATAGAATGAAACCAGTACACAGGAGAAAAGAGGTCCTGGGTATTTTGACACAAGTGACCAGACTCTTCTCTCATTTATACTGGTCCCGGTCCATTAGCTTCAAGGTGGTACATCTGTCAAGCCTGTAAGTTAAACAGCTTTCTGTTCAAAGCCTTTAGGTTAAACAACTTTTCTTTGAAACCGTTTCTGTCTACATTTCATATGGCACTTTGTTGTTGTTGCTTTTGTGAGTAGGATATTGTGTTTCCCTCTGCCTACTAGATGTAGATTTGTTTCAACAGAGAATGGTGATCAGCTGCTTTCACTGGCCATTTGAAAAATGGAACAAGTAAGTTAGGACAGGTGTGGGTGCACATTAGTGAGGCAATTAGGTTTGGAAATATTAATTTATCACTTGTAATAAGGTCATGGATTATAGATCTATATCCATGATACACCTATTATCTCAGAGGTTCCAGTTCAAAGGATCCAAACCAAATCAGGGGCGGGGAGGAGAATCTCTTTTTTTGAAAGACTGTTTTGGTTTGCATGTTTTCAGACCACCTGCCAAAAGCTAACTTTTCTTGGATTGGAATTGAAAAGCCATGATTCCACCTCTGTTGCACATTATTCCAAACAGAAGCCACAGGACAGACACGAGTCCAAAATTCAACAAGAGTGGACTGAAATATTGTAAGCATTTTAGGCTTATGATTAAAAATTACCACAGTTCCACGAAGTCTTTACGTGTGCTTGCTTGTTCATACTTGCACGGTGGTCATAAGTCACAAACCCACATGCAATAACATGCCATTTTACAGAACTCGAGTTTATTGGGCTCCTGGGCATCCATCCAGTCTATGTTAAGAGAAGGTGCCATTTGTATCATTACTATTATTGGTCAATTTTTTCCCCCTAATGTAATGACTATTTGAAAAAAAAAAAAAAAAAAAAAAAAAAAGAGAGAGTCAGTTTAGAAACTTTAGAAACTAACAGAATAAAAACATTTACAAGGAGGTTTTCCCCCTGCCTCATTTTCTGTGATTTCATGTAGCATATTACCAGAAAGTACCTTGAACATAGTAATTGCCATATCAGAGCAGACCAACAGTCAACTAATTCTGTTTCATTTGCGGAAATTAGCAGCATACAGGTGCTTTAGAAGACTGTTCAATACAGTCATATATGTGCAACTACCGAATAATCCACCCATTTATTTTCACAACTTGTTGTGCACCCATCCCCACAAAAGTGGAGCAGCCCATATTAGTTAAAGAAAAAAATTTGAAAATCCATCTGTGATAATTCAGAAGCCAGTAGAGCAGGAGAAGAAGAAATTAAAATATTACTTTCCTTTATTAATTTTTACTTAGCTGATAATTGTTTGGCAAAGGCTCGGAAAGGTAGAGCCAGCACCCCTCTTCAGGATACTAAACCCTGGCTTTAAAAAACGGAGCAAAAGCAAACCCACAGGTCAGGAACACCTCACAGAGGACAGACTCCCCTTGTTCTTCATGATGGAGACACTGGCTGTAAAAGCACCCCAGCTCCATACTCAATCCTGAACACACATGCACCCCCCTGAGCTTAGAGGGATATATGCTGCAAAAGCAGGAAAGGAAAGTTCAAAAGGGCTGCAAGAGTCAGCAAAGCACCAAGTTTTATGGAGGCGTTTGGTTTCACTGCAGTTCTACATGCAGTTGGATGTGGAGGGCACTACAAGATTTTAATAAAGAAAGATACTCATATTTAAATTATTTTTGAACTAATTATCAGTTATTCTGCGTATTTTAAAGTTGATCTGTTCATTTACTTTGCTTTTAAAATAAGCTTTTTTGTTAGAGGCACGGTGAAAAAGGACAAGCAAAAGGAAAGAAGTGTTTGATTTTTTTTCTTAAAGATTTTTTCAAAACTGTTCTGAACACAGCAGTATTAGGTTCAGAAATTGTGTCGTCAGCCACACATGCTACAATAGATGAAAGTCTTGTCTCAAATCAGTATGGATATCTTGGGGGAATCATTATAGGAAATCTGCACAGAAGTCGTCTCTTAAGGAGGGATTTGAATTGAGACAGGGAGATCGTTTGACATATAAAGCATTGGGGGAACATGGGAGACTGTAAGGATGAGAGCAAGGGAAGGATAAACAGTAGGTAGGCTTCTTTCACATAATAAAATCATCACACGTAGGAAAGAGACTATCTGTGACTAGATATTGTCACAAAAATGCACTGAAATTGGCCATAACTGCGAAGTCAATAAAATGCTCTTAATCTTTCAATAAACAATTTATTTTTAAAAGTTATTTTGGAGCTATTGAAGCTGCTGGGGTGGGGAAGTAAATGCATTTTAAATGTGCTGTATAGTATGCAGTATCACAGGCTTAATTTTCATTTTATCAGATGTATAGTTTAGTCATTTGAACTCTGGATTAGAAACCAGAATTCCTCCACTCTAACACTGACTCCTTTTCTGGCTTTCAAAAAATCATTTAAGGTCAAACTTGAATAGATATCCTCATGAACGAGGGAAAGTACTACGCAGTACAAGAGAGGAAAGCAAAATTTGCCCTTCAAATCGGTTGGCTTCTGCAAAACTAGTGTAAAATGTTCACCTATTTACTTGCAAGGTGGTTCCCAAAAAGAATTATTGTAGTTAAGATCTGGAAAGAATGAAGAATATTAAATAGAGCCAGACAAAGATTTTGGACTAAAAAAAGTGTACTTCGCAAGTTTTAAGATAAAAAGCATTTTGGAAAACAGTGTAATAAAAATAGTTCTGCAAACATATTACTTCTTTTCTCTGAATTTTTCTACTCTTTTCTCCATTTTATCCATATAGAAAAAACACACTGACAGAGGAATAAAGAGGTAAGAACAATGGCAAAACTATAAATATTTTTAGGTGGACCCCTCCCCCCCCCAACCAGTCATGGCATTTAAATACGATTTTTCATTAGGCATTTGCTTTCAAACCTATTGCACAATATACTAGGCTCAAAATAGTTGCTCAGACTGGAAATCACTCAGAGAAGACAGGACTGCACATTCTCATTTGCTAGGTTGATCCCATCTCTGTCGCTTTAATGTCTCAGTAACTGCTAGGAGGGTTTGGGGAGGTCATTCTAGCAATTGACTGTTTCATCAATTATTACTTACCCATTTAAAAGTTGCTATGACACTTGCATACATTTTCATTACACAACTGGCTTAAAACAAACTCCACTGTCCAACTTCCAGGTAGCATGTAGAAATCTATGCTCAAGGTTCAACATCAGTCTCTTGCTTTGCAGATGACTTCAGCCTAATTTAATACAGACTACATACATCATTAAGAGATTTTACTTCCTCCTCATTGCATTCTGTGCTAACTCCTTCAGACAGGCTTCACACAGGACATTGTAAGATACATGCAACCAATACCAGTTCAAAATACATTTGTCCAAGCAACATTCTTTAATACGAAAACTGAAAATACATTTATCAGGATTACCATTGTAAACCACTTCCATGAGAGTACTGAACTAATCGAGATTTGTATTCATTTGCAATAGCCACTCATACTGCTAGAACATATTCTGCAACTATTTGATTGAAAGCCGTGAAGCTGTCTAAGTCCTGAGGAGGTGCCAAAAACCACCAAGCTGTTAGGAAGCCTCTTCCCCAGGTGAGAAAAAGACCACCATTGAACAGGAAAAATGAAGAAAAACAGATTTGAAGTTTATGAGGTCAAAATGGCAGATGCAGGGTGGCTATCAAAAAACAAAGTCAAGACAACAGCCACAGCTCTGAAAGGAACTCAGTTAAAAGCAGCCAAAGGATATTTACTCTTATGCATACGTAACAGGTGCCTGAAAAAAAACCCTAATGGCAGCAAGGAAATACATTAGAGAGCTTGTCCTACACTGCACATTTAAATAGACTTCCTGGTAGCTTCCAAGAGAGACAAGGGTAAACCTGTGATCTGTTATCATGAAATTAGGAATCCATTCCATTTATGTAGTGATCAAAAATAAAAGCCAAATCGTAAACGTGCTCAGAAAGCACCCATCCAGCAGCACAGCTCAGATGCCTTTGAAATATGGCCACAGCCTGTGTAGACTGTAGTAAAGCCGAAAGTACCAGGAGGGTCACTAGATGACTTCATAATTTGCAGAAACAACTCAGGTACCATGGAAATATTTGTATAAGGCAACGCCAGAAACATGAGGGAAGATTAACACTCTAACACTCGTTGACATTACCAGGGGGCTCTTCAAGTACTTCTTTCTGTCTTGAATCACAGCTTCTGCCTCTAACCATGCAGAAAGGAGACAAGCAGTGACCTAATTACTACAAATTCTTCCAGAATGGCTCTGCTAGTGTCCCAAACCTTGGAAAGAAGATACGTTTCATATCCTACCCCTTCACTTGCTCCACTTGGTAATCTCCGAAGTGTTCATTTCTGAAAATGACTATAATTTATTGTGGTGGGTAATAGGCATTATTCTAGGGTTTTAAACATGTCCTTTGAAGTAACCATCTGACTTAGTTCTGTGGAAGAGTTTGTTTCCTTCCTCACGCCTTCATGGAAACTGCACTACCTTTGCAGCCTATGTCAGTCTAGAATCCTGTGTCTACACGTATCTGTATGTATACCAAAGAATATTTCCCAGTATCCAAGATTTGTAGCTTAACCAAACATTTTAATGAGGGTGGAGGGATGAAGTAAAGAGGAACAATCAGAGAAAGCATACAAAATGATTGAATTTGTGTCTCTTACATGCCAAAAGTTCATATCTTTAACTGCTGTAAAAAGGAAAGCAGCGCCCCAAAACTACTTTTCCAGAGACAGATACTGAAATAATAAATGTGTAAATATCTAGACTTATTACTGTGCATCTTTATTTTTAGAATTAAAATCAGCTTAAATATCCTGTCCTCTTAAAAGCATGCTGTGAAACAAGAAGTATAAAAGGGTGAGTAAGAGGGAAACTGGCTCCTGGTTTGTGGGAGGGTTTTTTTGGTTGGTTTTTTTTTTTAAGAACAAGGTCACATCTCAGCAACTGAAAAGTAGCAGAGCTCCTTTCATCAAGTTTTTAACTAGAAAAATAGTATGCCCATTTCTTTGTAATACACCTCTGGGCTTTTTTATTATGACTTCATTTCCCCTTGTAATATTGGAACGTCTCTATAATTGTAAAAGTGTAATAGAATCTAATAGAATTTCATTTGGAACTCTGAATGGTCTATGCCATCTCTGCTCATTTTGAGTAAAATAATGATTTTTAATGTCCACACATGGCTTCCCATGACCTTATTCAATCTTTGGGTTGATCAGGAAATATATTGATTCAATTACATACTGATGACAAATGAACTAAAAGAAAGAGGAAAAAAAGGTCAGCATATATTTGAAAATGTAAATCTTAGCAATGTCTTTTGGGTTTGCCCAAAAAAAAAAGTCATTTCAAAATGCCATTTGTGGCTAATAGTGTGGAGTTCCAGTTCCATCTGTGGCCCATTTCTTTGTAATACACCTCTGGGCTTTTTTATTATGACTTCATTTCCCCTTGTAATATTGGAACGTCTCTATAATTGTAAAAGTGTAATAGAATCTAATAGAATTTCATTTGGAACTCTGAATGGTCTATGCCATCTCTGCTCATTTTGAGTAAAATAATGATTTTTAATGTCCACACATGGCTTCCCATGACCTTATTCAATCTTTGGGTTGATCAGGAAATATATTGATTCAATTACATACTGATGACAAATGAACTAAAAGAAAGAGGAAAAAAAGGTCAGCATATATTTGAAAATGTAAATCTTAGCAATGTCTTTTGGGTTTGCCCAAAAAAAAAAAGTCATTTCAAAATGCCATTTGTGGCTAATAGTGTGGAGTTCCAGTTCCTATCTGTGAGCAGCAAAGAAATCATTAAAGTGTAAGAAGCGTACTCTCCCCTCCTTTTATCATTACAAAATCCTCTTTCCTTTAGAGGTTTGCATGGAATGACCTCCTTTGGCTAAAAGACCCTTTCCCCCCCCCTCACTTTATGGAAAGGCTTCAGTTCATAAACACACCACCCTTTACACTAATTTTTTCTCTTCTCCCCCCCCCTTTCATTTTGTTTTCTTCATAAAGCAATTACCAGTGCAAACATTTCATCATCACCACTTCCCTACCCCCACTGCTTTTGTTATTATCACACCTTTATCCCCTCTTCTTCAATCTCAGACATATAAAATGTCAAATGGGATGGCGTGCATCAGTGGAGTTGTTTCCAGTTTAATAAGCTGTAAGTGTCCGTTTGTAGTGTTGCAGTAGTTGATGGCACCTCACTGTAAAAACCTTTTTAATCTAGACGGAAACTTCACCTCTGCTCTGTGAAGCTGGGCTCTGAACCTTAGAAACAAAACATTTAATTGCTAAGAAGCAGTAAGACATGAATAGAAACAAAGAGCAGTCCACAGCTAAAGCAGTCACTGTGTCTATAGCTTATTTGGTAATGTGGATTTCACAAGGTACCTACACATCCTTGGCTTTGGATTAACTGTTTGGCTGGTTTCATTACCTTGTTTGGTTTTTTTCTTTTAAGAATGAGCTATGGGTCTCTGAAAAAGCCTCCAGCTGAAAGCTACCCAGTCTGACTTCCCAATATTCACCAAAACAGACACACCTGACAGGCCTGTTTTTTCCCCAACATGAAAAGCCATTCTGCCTGAAGGCCAAAACAGGCCTAAGCAGGCGGATGTGATCGAGCCCATGAGCCATGTCTATGCGCGCCCTCCAGATCCGACAATAAAACTTAGCAGCGCTTTGAGATTTTTTTGCTATGAAAATAATGCGTTCACTGGGAACGGTAATAGGATATCACCTATCTTTGTGCATTCCGCTGAAGAGCTTTTGGGGGAGAACTTGCAGTAACTCATCCCATCCTGTGACTAGCACAAGGCTATGCCCCTCATATCTCATGTGAGCCCCCTCGGATCAGCCTCAAGCCTCTAATGAAGGTAATGGCAGAATCAGGAATTGACCCATCATCTCATCCATGGAGACATTAGCCACACTCTCTTTCTGCAGGCACATGTAGTTGTTTTTTTTTTTTTTAATATTCAGGTCTATCATCAGGACACACGTGAATGCTTTCAGACACAAATGCACATAGCCAAGCATCTAAAAAACAGGATATGGGCACTCCACTAAAATCAGAACAACAGAAACAAGATTTTGTCCAAAGCACTATTTTGTTAATGCAAATTTTGTAGAAAACTTTACATGCGATGGAAGAGATCAATCACGTATTGATTTTGAAAAGGAAAACATGTACATGGGGAGAAGTGGCTGCTTTCTAGAGACTAGAGTTGCAAAATAAATTCAAGTGTGTCATAACAAGATTTCTTAGCAATTTTTTTTCAGACTTAGTCCGAGATAAAAACAAATACAGTTTTTGGGATCTAGTCAGCTTGAGAACTGATTAGCACCCCATATTATAAAATAAATTGACTGTAGAAGTTTAAACCGCAAATATCAATTTTTTTGTCACAACAGATTTTATTCACATACTCAAAGGGAAAAAGGTTAAAACAAAAAATTACTTGTTTCCTAATCTTTGCTCATTTACAGCAAAATTACCATGGGAAACATTTAGATGGGTAGGCTGTTTTGCTGTTACTATTCAGCAGAAAATACAGTTCATTCACAATAATCTCTTGAAGACGCAGGCATGCAATAACACCTTCAATCTGCAGCATTTTTTTGATTGAATGAAACATTGTTGAAGGATTAGTTTGTCTGCAGTGGAGTGCTGCTTTATGTTACTAGCCTTTGGAGTGCTGACTTCGGAGTATTAAAGTCCCTACAGGCTTTGAGGACAAAATTGTCAGTCTCTTGAGAAATGAACATAAATTATGTATCTTATTTTCTGCAAGGAGCAAGGATGCCACAGTACAAAAAAAAAATTTAAAAATTACCCTTTGCTTCACTGTCACATAGTGACACATTGCATAGTTCCATGAAAGCACTGAGAAATACAGTTAAGGATCTAATCCCAAACTTCCAAGTCAAGTGAAATTCAGAACAAGTCCATCCTTCTGGTCTAGGCAGGGCCATAAAATATGGCATGGCATGAGACATCACTGAATATGGTAAAATTCCTTCAGCTACTCTGTGAAATTAAGAGAAGCAAACACAGCATACTTCTATTTGCTTTTTTCTTCTTTTTGTCTACTAATCATTTTGTTTTCCAAAACAATTTAAACACTACTACTAATCTTACCATAAGATACCACAAAATCTTTAAACATTCAAATCATGACAAAGAAAGGCCAGATTTAAACATCTTGTACATAATTTTGTAGTATTCAACATGAGACAGCAAATATCCAGTTACACTGAAGTCTGGCAGAATAACGCAGGTTCCTAGTAGACTAACCAGACTTCTTCACGAGTCAGCCACCATAAAGACCTGTGCCCTGTCCTACTTCTCAGCAAACACTTAATGGCAAAGTGTGGTAGTGAGGTTTCATATTACCAGAAACTCATTAATTTCACAAAACATACCGCAGAACATTTGCCACCTTACTCTGAAGTATTATTGTAAATTATTTAAGATAAACTACAGTTGCCAAATAAATTACTAAATTACATTTTGTGATGCAGAATCCTAGATTTTTCACTCTGGTAGCATTTCTCAGCTTCATAATTGCCCAAACTAAAAATTAGTCTGGACTGGTTTTATACCTACACCCTGAGACAAGTACATCTGACGCCTGGTTGCTCTGTAGTAGCCTTGTATACGCCACAAGGTCCAGGTGAAAACTGCATTAAAGCATGGGTTGTTCATCTCAAGCAATTCTTACCCAGTCTGACCTGTGGAGAAGGTCAGCTTTCCACAGGTGAGGCGGCCATTTGAGCTCTCAGTAGCGAGCTCTGAGGTCAGCACTGAAAGAGACCAAGAAGCTCTTTTTCCTGCGATACCACTACACCTAACAGAAATATTAATATGTACACAATATATCTTGGTTTCATCAGTGAACGTCCAGAGCTGTGCCTCACCAGTTCTTCAAGATCAGTCTGCTGTGACGTTAAAGGGAAGGCCACGCTGTCCCTTCTTCGCAAAGGTGATGGAGGCCTGCAGTAAGCAGTTTCACCACAGCACCCTTGTGTTGTGTAAAGCCTGGTCCACAACACTTTGTTATTGTGGTGCTAAAACATAACCACAAATGATAAGCAAGATAACTGGAGCTACCAGTATCATAGTTTCTAAAAGATCATTGTAGCCAAAGCACTCACCATTCACCATTACTACATTCTTACCTGCCACATTAAATCATGACAAAAATATTTACAGTAAGCTCCACTGGTCTTGAACTATCTTTAATAACTTGATCGTTCAGTTGAGGCACACAAGAACCCACACTTACACTATAGATATGTCTTAGTAATGAAGGGTGAATGAAAGAACTTGTTTGCTATGTCACTCGGGGTACAGATTGAAAATGTCTTAAATTAACATCATTTAGAAGAATTGAGGCTATAGGTTATTTAATATCAACTTTGTGCCAGCAAAATTAAAGACACTAATTTATTTTATAACACTTTGAAGTATTAGATGGCATTTTATTTCTCAATAACCTTTCAATGTCTAACCCCATTTAATTTACATACATAGTTAGCAGCTCATTAACAGCTCATTAGAAACACCAGGAAAAACATGCGACAATAACAAATTCAGTGCAGCAGAGGGGACCAAAATTCTATTTGGGAAATTATACAAAAATTTCTGCTTCTAAATGACAAATCTATGGTATTTTGCCAGCACTAGGCCTGCAGGCCTCACTGTTATTACATGAAAATAGTAAAAATAACTCAATTTCTATAGCTGACTCTTCTTGTATTTGTTTAGACAATACTAGAGGGCAATGTGCTGAGAGATGATCACATGACACAAAGCAAGGAAGATGCCACATAATGTAAATATTGCCACAGGTAAGTGCTGCGTTAACACTGAGACCTAGTAGTGCATTTAGGATGATATACAGTTCTGCAAAATTATGCTTTTCTGAAGTGTTATTCCTTTTTAATTTTTAAATTATCTGCTTTATTGTAAAAAGAAAATGTGTATAATCTAAAGCCACAGAAGTGACAAAAATGGATGTGCCAGGTCAGATCACAGCCTACATAGCCCAGCAAGCTGTCTTCATCAGTGAAGAGAAGCCGACTTTTAAGACTGTAGATGTTTCCTTGAGTGTACCTTCTGGCAAATACCAAGTCAGAAATTTTGCTGGCGGGATTACTGTACATCCAGACTGTCATGCTGAATAGTGACTAATGGACCTATCTTTCATGACTCTTTAATCCTTGGCACAGAGTCTCTGTTTATACAGTGAGAATAAGGATGCTGACTACTATCATAAAGCACTCTTACATCCATGGAGAGGAACTCATGAAATATTGTCATCACCTTCTCATAGGACTTTGGAGAGATCATAGAAATTAGCACTGCCAGGAAATGCTGCGCACATTGGAACTGGAATATGGCAGCACAGCACAAATCACATCAATAGATCTCAGATAAAATATCAAACTAGTGACACCCAAAGAGCTGATTTAAGGGAAACTGAAGGTAAATGAGTCAGAGAACCCACTTGAGAAAGTTTCCACATTAGAAAACAAAGGACACATTTCCAGCAAGGATTTCAGTTTCCAAATACCAAACTCCGCCAGGTTCTCTGAACTCTCTGAAACTGACCTGTTAATGTACTCAGATAAGGACAGAGTATACTTTAAATCTAGGGGTGGCCCTCTCCAGTTCTTCCTGACCCTCTTCCAGTTCTCCTGAAAGAGATCTCAGTTGTCTCTTGGTCCTTCCTCTTTCTCAGCATAATCCTTCAACTCTCATTTACATATAGTGTCCAGGCTTTCCTTTCTGTGATACAAAGTCTTTACTATGTTCCAGAAAGTTTTGTTCCTGCCTCCCAGTCCTCTCCCTCACACTACTCCCAAGTCTTGGAAGAGAAAATAGTTTTTACTCACCTGTTTTGTCATTCCTGAATCTTTTCTTCTACGCTATTTTAGATTGAAACAGTCCTTTCCTCAAATTTAGATTGTCTAAAATGCTATTGATAATGTACTCAGAGATAGTCTCACTCTCATACCTTTCCCTTCCTTAGTATCATTTGTCTATTTTCCACTTGATTATATTTAAAGTTTATTAAAGCTTCTTGCCCTCACTGCCTTTTCCAGTGCCCTCTTACTTTGTCAAATAAATACATCTTTTGTTTCTTTCGCCTCCTTCCCAATATCTCTGTATCCTTTCTACTCTACCAGTATGGCTCATTCCTTTGTTCTCAGAGGTATTTTTCAAGTTAAACTATTTCTAAAAACCAAATCCAGCAGACTCACCTATAGAAAATGAATATGCATCTACTTTATGGGAAAGTCATGGTACCAGGATATTTAGATAACTAAACTGAGTTACCACAATCATATGCAAGTGTAAACATGCACACGTGTATGATTATCTGTAACTTATGGGCAACTTCCATCTTCCCACACTCAAGTCAACTTGCCATCTCCCACAGAGATCAGTCTTTTGTGATTTTTTTTTTTCCTTTGAATCACCTACCAACTTATTAATGCCATTTGACTTAGATATTTCTAAGTAGCCGAGACATCAATACATTTTCTTGTTTGCCTTCCTTTCCTGCATCATGGATTTTCCACCCGAACAAGACAACTCAAACCACCCTCAGCAATGGCATCTCTGTGAGGCGCATGCCCAAGCCGAACTCCTCCCGACCCGGGGCCTGTGATCATTTTCACCTTCCCATCAGAAGCGACTCCAGGCGAGGTGCCCGGTCCCTCACCTGCGGAGCGGTACGGCGCCGCTCTGCGGCTCCCCATCCCCGGTGCGCTGCTGCCACCTGCTGCCGCGCCGCC
>NW_009649851.1:1159870-1221844 GCF_000708025.1 Charadrius vociferus | reverse complement strand
CAGACGGCGCCCGGCGGGTCAGCCGCAAAGCGGGAGCCATGGGCGTTTGTTGGACCCTTACGTGCGGTAATTCAGGTTCTGAACTGCAAGAGCTACTGTAGAATAATGATGAACATAAGAGTTGATATATCTTCAGTGAGATTACTCGCCAAATGGAAGTTGTTAGCTTAAAAGTACTGAAAATAAGTTTCAAAGGAAAATATGGGTAAATCTACTGAATGTAGGGGGGGGGGTTAAGTCTTTATAACCCCTGGACTAATTCTCCTTACAGAGTATCAGTAAGTTATCCCTGTCCAGTAAAGTCACGTTTCTTAAGTGCAGCTCTTCATTCATTGATGACTCCTAATTTCAAATTAGTCTAAAAGTCTATACATACATTCAAAATGATTGCAGTCCAGCTTAAATCTGCAATAAAACTGCTCAGGAGAGCAGAAGGGGGTTTTAATTTTAGGTCACTTACTTTTAAGCAATAGAGTACAAATTAAAGTACAAGATAACCACCTCTCTGCGAATTCTCCCACTACCTTAGCAATTAAGGAGATGTTTCTTAAAAATGTGTGTAATTAAGTGGCATCTTAACCAAGCTGTAAATGCTGAAAACTAAAAGTTTTAATAGAAGCTACGGTCTGTCATTTAACTGACTGCTATGCTACTGCTCATTGTTTACCACTCTAAATCCTTCTCTTCTACATATTAAGATGCTTCTCATCCTAAAAACCTAATAGTATCTGAGTATAACTGCTTTTTAATGAGCTCCCAGTGGATCATACAAAAGGCCTTTATGACATCTCTACTCCTCTTTTGCTCTAGTCTCTGCCAAATGACAAAATATTAAAAAAAAAAACAAACCACAACCAAAAATACCTGACAAACAATTGTAACTTTTCTGCTTCAATCTTACATTGATGGCCTTTCTTTTTATGGCAGAAAAGAGAACAGCTTACATGGCTGATATATGAACAAGCAATTTCAGGTTCTGGCAAACAGAATAAATATATGCTCTAGCAGAGGAAGACAATTTGTTGTGATAAAGGGTAAGAAACTGAATTAACTGAAAAGTTAAGCACATACTATTACATAAGAAGGCAGATTAATGACTACGGTGACCTTACAATTCCTGCACAGTGGAGATCATGAGTGTGTGGAAGTCTCTAAACACCTCTGCATGTTGCATTTCACTGCGGTACGCTCACTCACAGTATTTTGTGAGCATCCACAACCAAACACACAATACTGTGGGCAAAGGTAACTCTTGGCATAGAAGTTTCCTCCATGGTTTTGCATAGCTAAGCTCATCTGTACACTTAAATATACTTGATATTCCTGGAAGTCCCTGGACACCACAATTTTAGCCAAGAATACGGAGCTTTGATCCATTTATTCCATCAAATCATATTTTCCATCCATTTCAGCAACTGCTTTGGTTTAAGAGTTTAAATCAGGAATTTAAGCACCCTCTCAGCTAGCAAGCAAGACACTTCTGACACCTTTAAACATAATATCAGGGAGAAATCTAAGCCAGCCACGGTTCTCTCCTTGAATCAGAATGGCCCCAAACTATTACTGTGGAGCTTTTCTAGACTTGCACTAACTTAAATCCCACCTGAACTCAAAACAGACCGAAAGAGAAGTTTGTGACATTGAGTTACACCTCCAAAATTAAAATGTACCCATCAGAGTCAGAATGTCACTGTTCCCTGAGTAGATGTAGGATCATTTCTACTGCATGTCACCTTAAAGTACAACCAGCAGGGGGGAAAGCAAGATTGATTTCAGAGGTAATACAGAGGGAAATAATTTAAACTGGGGTGAGCACAGACTCACACTCACTATGTGCCCATCAGAAGTGATGCTGGATGACTGCCTTTCCATTACAAGACAATATGCAGTGACCATTGCTCACTGCTATCAAGGAAAAGGTGGCTAAAACTGTGCCATACCACCCGAGAAAATACAGCGCTAAAGTGGCTCGGATAAGACGTCAGGAATCCTGAGGAATAGAGAGATTTAGCACAACAGAGATAAGAAAGGACTAAACTAATCATCTAGGCATATGAGATCATCATAATTTAATCTTCTATACAAAAGCACTTGAAAATATGAAGTATGCAGATGTCAGTGCTTGGAAAATAAAAGCCTTCCTTTTAAAATCATTGATCTGAAGTGCATACAGAAATAAGATATACAATGGGGATCAGATACGTACGGAATTTGGTCCTTGTTCCCTGTTGCATATTTGTTAAGAGATTTCCTTTTATTACTTTTTAATTCATTATTGTAAGTGTAATCTCAGTCAAGTCAAATCACTTCATTAATTAAAAGGGATTGAAAAGGTCCTTAGCTACCAGATTCCACAAAGGCCCAAAAGCTCAGGCCTGTTTACAGGAGGTCGTATTTCATTTGCTGCCTATGTCAAATCAGTACCCGTCAGGCCTTTGCCAGGCCCCAGAGACGAGCCAATCAATGTCTGCTCACTAAAGCCCCTCGCATGAATCCATTTAAGCAATGTGGATGCTTCCTGTCGAAAAAAGAAATGGTCTCTTGGTATCTCTGATAGAAATTAGCCATGAATTAAAAGAGAAGCACAGTTGTTTTGGAAGAAAGCCAGAACCAGAATTAATAGGCCATCTGAGCCTCTCGAGTGTTGAATCCCATTTGTTAGCAATTCTTTATGAAAGGTTTCCCCTCCCTACACCATTTCTGACCAAACCCTTTATGCTGTCTCTTGAAACTAAAATCATTCAGTTACATTTTAACCACCTGGGAAAATATGAAAAATACTGTCTTTTGTCAAACATTTTAGAAACTTGCTCGATATTTGTACTACAATAACCCATTTGCCCTCTGTTTCCTTTAAAATACACATTTCCTCATGACTCATCATCTCTTTGTGCTTCGATGTAGCAGGACCACTGACACAGATGGAGTTGCACTAGACATGAGTTTGGCTCAATATAATTTCAGTAATTTTGGCAGAATCTTGTAAAGGCTTTCACTGTACATTTAATTACTATTATCTCTTGTGAACGGAATAATCTATCTTGTTGCCAATCCTCCTAGCCTCAAAAGCTTTGCATATACATTTAGTGACAATGAAATTAAAGAACTTTTAGAGATCTCATCTTAAAATGCTCTAGATTCCCATTTTTACACTGGACAATTCAGTTCAAGTCTGGGTTTCCAGAGTTAGTTGAATTTTCTCCAATTCTTCATGTTTAAGCAGAGGAATTGGAGCAGGAGGGTTTGTTTGCTTGTTTTCTTTCTAAAACATGACATCAAATTCTGGTCTAATTACTAAAACCTTTCGGTTTTCCAGAAAACCGAGTACCCATTTTTCTCAGAAAAGCTTATAATGACTTCTTGAGTGGGATATCTCAAAAATTCACTACTGACAGCTAGGGTGCGCAATTCCTAAGTGAAGCTGTATGATCTGGAACCAGCTAGTGATGTACCAGATGGACCTCAGTATCCAATCTGGGGGGGGGGGGGGGGGGAAGACACATACACAAAAAAACCCCAAAACCACAACCACCCATCTATGTTCTCTTCAGCCTCCTTGTCTCTTTCAGAGTTTTGCTGTACTTAACTGAGGTATCATATTTCCCTTTTCAGACTGTAATACTTACTATGGTCTGCCTTTTTAATTCTATTTGTATTAATCCCTGGAACAGTAAAACATTAATCCAGGTTGATGCTTTGTATGCTCAGGCTATGCAAATCGATAATTTGTTAATAATATTTATAAACGTATAATTGGGAACGTGATTAGTTTTAGAATCGTCAGCTAGCTCAAAGGATCTTGCTTGGTGATAGTGAATACTTAGAGCATTAAATGGATTTTTTAATCACTCGTTTAGAACATGTTGATTTTGGTTATAGGGAAGGTTAAACCTGACCTTTATTAGCTTCTCTCCTGCAGACAAAAATGCAGTTTTACAGCTTATTCTCTCTTGCAGACACATACACCCCAGGAACTTGCAGGACAGAGGACATAATTGGTGTAATTTAATTTTTAATTGTGACTGGGAAGAATTTTCTGGTTTCCCTAAACAGAAGCAGTCAAGTGATTATTTGGCTACTTCCTGACTTCTCATTTGTTCTCATTATTTTCAAAGGCCCTTTCTTCAATTGATTATGCTTTGAAGAACAAATAGCAGAATTTTAACAAATGTCTCTGCCAGTCTTAATTCTAATTGCAGTATCATTTCATCATTTAGTAAGTCTTGGCAAAAATACCCCACACATTAGAGCATACAGAAGAATCCTGTAAACAACTAGTCTGCCAGGCATCAGCTCTAATTCATTTTCACTTGATTTACATTGTGCGATTTCATTAACAATCAGAAGATACCCATTTCTAAACAGTCCACCATATAACTGTTCTTTTCTTTCCCTGAAGGAGACCTTACTATTTAATAATCTATTATTTGTTCATGTATTTTTCACAAAGAGAAAATTTACTAACCACAATTTACTAACCACTTAAGGAGAAGAGGAAAAAATAATTGTTTTTCTATAATTTTCTTTTATTAAAACTAAGATATTTCAAAACTTTGTGACTGTAGAACAAGTGAATAGACAATCCCATGGAAAGCTTCAAGTATAAATCATCATTTCAAAGCATCTTTTCCTAGTGGCAATGGAGCATCATGAAGACAACTGTCCCATACACCTTTAGCTAGCAAAACAGACTAACTTGTCTTCATTACACCGCCAAAGGGGCAAATAGGAACATTTAGAAAGTCCTAAATTTTGCCTTAACTGCACAACCTCATTTAGCACTCGGAAGGTATAAACAAACCCCAGCCTTCCTAGAAATCTCTTCTTCAGGTCATTGAAGTCTCTTGGAGGATGCACTGACTACTCATACTTTGAGGAGAGAGAACTCCCTTGGGAGGCAGTCCTGAAGGGCAAAGAAGTGCAGAAAGACTAGACATTCTTCAAGAAGGAAATCTTAAGTGTGCAGGAGTGGCCGTCCCCATGTGCCAAATGATGAGCCGGCGGGGAAGATGACCAACTGAACAGAGACCTTTGGCTGGAACTCAGGAAAAAAAGGACAATTTATGACCTTTGGAAGAAAGAGCAGGCAACTCGGGAGGACTACAAGGAGATTGTGAGGTTATACAGGCAGAAAATTATAAGGGCCAAAGCCCAGCTAGAACTTAACCTGGTCACTGCTGTAAAAGACAATAAAAAAATGTTTCTGCAAATACATTAGCAACAAAAGGAGGGCTAATCAGAATCTCCATCCCTTATTAAATGCAGGAGGAAACAGTGACAAAGGATGAAGAAAAGGCTGAAGTACTTAATGCATTCTTTGCCTCAGCCTTTAATAGTAAGACCAGTTGTTCTCCAGGTTCCCATCCCCCTTGAGCTGGAAGACAGGGAGCAGAATGAAGTCCCATAATCCAAGGGGAAACAATGAGTGACCTGCTACAGCACTTAGACACACACAAGTCTATGGGGCTGGATGGGATCCACCTAAGGGTACTGAGGGAGCTGGCAGCAATGCTCACCAGGCCACTTTCCATCATTTATCAGCAGTCCTGGCTAACTGGGGAGGTCCCAGTTGACTGGAGCTTAGCAAATGCAACACCCATCCACAAAAAAGGCCAGAAGGAGGATCTGGAGAACTACTGGCCTGTCAGTCTGACTTCAGTGCTAAGCAAGGTTATGGAACACATCTTGAGTGCCATAATACAGCACATGCAGGACAACCAGGTGATCAGGCCCAGTCAGCATGGGTTTAGGAAAGGCAGGTCCTGCTTGACAAACTTGATCTCCTTCTATGACAAGGTGACCCCTTTAGTGGATGCAGGAAAAGCTGTGGATGTTGTCTATCTAGACTTTAACAAAGCCTTTGACACCATTTTCCTCAACATTCTGCAGTCAGTGGCCAGTCACAAGTGGTGTTCCCCGGGGCCAGTTCTCCTTAATATCTTTATCAATGACCTGGACGAGGGGATCGAGTGCACCCTCAGTCAGCAGACAACACCAAGTTGGGCAGGAGTGTTGACCTGCTTGAGGGTAGTAGGGTTCTACAGAGGGATCTGGACAGGCTGGATCAACGGGCCAAGGCCAATGGTATGAGGTTCAACAAGGCCAAGTGCCGGGTCCTGCACTTGGGTGACAACAACCCCATGCAGTGCTACAGGCTGGGGGAAGAGTGTCTGGAAAGCTGCCTGGCAGAAAAGAACCCAAGGGTATTAGCTGACAGACGGCAGAATGTGAGCCAGCAGTGTGCCCAGGTGGTCAAGAAAGCCAATAGCAGCCTGGCTTGTATCAGAAACAGTGTGGCCAACAGGACTAGGGAAGTGATCGTCCCCCTGCACTCAGCACTGGTGAGGTTGCACCTCAAATGCTGTGTTCAGTTTTGGGCCCCTCACTACAGGACAGACATTGAGGTGCTGGAGCATGTCCAAAGAAGGGGGCAACAAAACTGGTGTAGGGTCTAGAGTGCAAGTCTTATGAGGAGCAGCTGAAGGAACTGGGGTTGTTTAGCCTGGAGAAAAGGAGGCTGAGGGGAGACCTTATCGCTCTCTACAACTGCTTGAAAGCGGGTTGTAGCGAGCGGGATGTCAGTCTCTTCTCCAAGTAAGAAGTGATAGGATGAAAGGAAACAGCCTCAAGTTTTGCCAGGGGAGGTTTAGATGAGATATTAGGAAAAATTTCATCACAGAAAGGGTTATCAAGCATTGGAACAGGCTGCCCAGGGAAGTGGTAGAATCACCATCCCTGAATATGTTTAAAAGACACATAGATGTGGTGCTTAGGGACATGGTTTAGTGGTGGACTTGGCAGTGCTAGGTGATCTTGGTGATCTTAAGGGTCTTTTCCAACCTGAACGATTCTATGGTTCTATGACTGGGTCTGAGTTGGTTGGTTTTTTTAAACATTAGGTTGACACAGGATAGGCAACTGATATAGGTAGGGGCAGGAGGAGAATACCACAGCAACAGGACTCCCACAAAGTATTATGCCAGCTCAGTCAAATGCCTGTTCTCATCTTCATGCAGAAAAGGATGAAAAGAAAAACGCATTCAGTCCAGCCGTACCAGTACTGGCAGACAGGTGCAAGGAGGAGTTCTTAGAAATAAACAGAGGCATAGGCTCACAGTGGGATAAAAGTGGTTAATATCAATTATTTCCCAGAGCTCACCTACAGGCAAATAAAGGAATCTACAGCAGACAAAAGTGAACTGTGAAGGTTTCATGACCATTAAAGATTGGACGAGATGATCCTTGAGGTCCCTTCCAGCCTGGCATTCTATGATTCTACAATTATTCCAATTTAAGGCCAAGGAACAAAAAAGCAGAAATAAAGATTTGGCTGGTTACAAATTATAAGGAATCTAGAATCCAGATCAGCTTTTAGGATTCCCAAATGCCATCTCTCTTGCTTGTTTGTCTCCATCACAATGCCTGGCGGCCCTTCTCATTTATGCAGCTCAGTGAGACAATGGTTCACAGGGCACACGCATGCACAATCTCTATAAAACACCTTGTTCTGTCCAACTGCTTTGGCTTGCTTCTATGAACCCTGTGCCAGATCACAAGAAAACATCTATTCTGCCTGCTAAACGTACACTCACAATCCCAGCTTCTGCACCATAAGGACCATGTTCCAGCCGCACAGCTCTCTACAGGCTACAAAATACTGTACATTTGTACTTGCCCAGTAGTTTGTCAGGTTCTCTTTTTAATTTATCTTACGGTCTAAAGCTAGTTCTTTTCCAAGGGCTATTTTTGGGTTTGCTGTTCTTCCCTTCCTCCTTCCCTTGCCTCAAGAGAATTCAAAGAGATTAATTGATTTGAAAAGGTGTTGATGCTATTAATGTTGCTATTATTTCTAGTGTGGCTCTGACGATAGCACAGATCATTGTTGCAGAAATAAATATGAACCAAGCAACATTGTTTTAAAGACATCAGGAGTACCAAAGTGGCTTAGAAGCCCCACCCCCAGTCCTGCCTTTCAGAAGCATTTACAGAATTCTAACTACATGCTTCTACAGTAAAAGTAAAGCAGGAAGCATGCCAGAAACAAATGTCACTTGTCAATAGTCAAAAGTGTAGTACGAAGTAAAGATATTTCATGACACAAGCCAGCGGAAACAACAGTCTGCCTTCATATGGCTGTAATCCTCTGGAAGGTAAGTAGCACACAAGATGCACACAGCAAGTTACTGAGATAGAGCATTTAAATTATTTTGATTTTAAGCCACTTTTATTTCAGCCAAATACTTGCTTTCAGACTTGCTTTTTAAGCCACTTTTATTTCAGCCAAATACAAAGCAAGTCTGAAAGCAAGTAAGAGGCTAATCCAGTAAATGGAGTGAAGAATACTCCTGAAGTCTATAGGGACTCCTTAGATTTCAGTTTTGTATCTTTTACAGGCACAAAGGGTAGAAATATTTTATCTCATCTTTTTCAGAAGTAGAATTCAGGTAGATACAGAACAGTCTCCACTTCCTTAGCCAAATCAAAGGCATTCCCAGAAAAGGCTTTTTGGCTTTTTGTACTTTCCCTTTCAACAAAGCTGAAACATTAGAGCCTTCAGTTGGATCTCATCTTTCCTGACAATTTATGCTGTGCTGAGAACAAAGCAAAAGAGCCCCTTGAGCAACCGAGTTTTTGCATTCATACTTTAGAGCCTGTAAATTTTGCTATTAGTCAAATCCTTCTTATACCATAAGTGCAGACAGAACTTTAGAACTTTTATTACCATCAGGCAAGGCTACAGTATCATAGCAAACATCATAGATACAGCTGTGAAGGATTTATATAACACTGAGAAGTCAGAATTTTATTTTTTTTTTCCTACCTGCAATAAGCAGCACAACATTCCCTGTCTCCAGACAAGCAGTTCTGGCAGCAGCAGGACAAATGAAGTCCCTAAACACTTGTATCCTACGCACCTACTAGATCATGTGCCAAACAAATTTGTCTTATGGTTCATAAGGACTTGGCTACAAGGACTCTTCAGTATGTGATGAGGATTGCACAGCAGCCTGTGTGTGTGTTAGGGTACTAGCAATGTCTGTTTTCATGAAGTATTGAATAACTTAATATTTTAAGACCACTGTGCTTATAACTAACCTCTTAATTCAAAATTTATTGGCAGGAGATCAGGTATGAGAGAACAGATGCCTAGAAAAGGCCACGTCTACACAGAAAAATTCACAGGGATTGTTTCTCTAGGGAAAAGAGAATGGCAGTGTGGCTGCCACCCATGCCGTGCTAAGTCACTTTCTGAACTTCTCAGCTCTACATCTTTAAAAGGTGTGACACACACCTTGGCATCTTGCTGATGAACGGAGTTTAACACATTGGCTTCAACAGAATCTTTCTGCCAGCCCCATCAGAATGGTGAGAGCGTTATCCATTCCAAACAAGAAAGGAACTCTTTTCAGAGGGCAAGTCACTATCTGCTATTCCAACTAAAAGCAGTATCAGATGAAGGTAGTCCCAAGCAGGACTCTTCTCAAATTTCCTTTGAATGTCTCCTCTCTGGGCAACTGCACTCTATGCTGTCTTACACTAAAAATAACAACTGTACAAACAGAACTACCTATTGTTTAATTGTCATTTAAGAATAAAGTCTTATTATGTGACATTTACAGCTACTTAAAGGTCCGTATACATAAATGTCTGTTTAACTACCTTGGAAGTACATATGAAGCATGAGCTCCCCATAAGGGAGCATGGTCCACGACAGTTCAAGTCTAAGACCTATGACTTGCTTTGGGCACTTTTACCACTGGAGCTAGACTAAGGTCGCAGTTCAGCAAGACACCAGGAATTATAAAAACTCCATTCCATCACTGTTCAGCAAAGCACTTGAACTAGCTCTTTCCATCCCCTCAGAGTGTCCAAGCAGCAAATGTTTCCTACTCAGGTGCCAAAAATTTTAACTTCCCCACATTATCACCTAAGTTGCTGTTCACCAGAAAACCACAATAGTTCCAATGAACAGATAAAAAACAGTTTTTCTTCTCATTAGCTTCCTTCCCCCCCTTCTCCTTATGTTTCTTTGTTTCTTTCTCCTTCATTCTATAGCAAACTTTGGCAGCACTGCAGAATGCCGATGAGACACACACTTACTGGGTGAAATCCCAAGAGGTATTTTTGGGCAATACCTGGCATGAACTGCCTCCTCTTTGAGGACTAAGAGTTTGCTTATCAGGCTGTCTTGAAAAGTTTAATGCCTCGTTACGACCCACCAAAAGGCCTGCAAGTTTTACAAAACTAACATCACATTAACAACAAAATGCAGCAACCCTTTAAGCATTCCTAGCAGTTAAGGCACCAAGGTGGCTTTTCCTTTGAGAAAAACAAAAAACCATGACAAAAGCATTTTTATTCCATCTCTAAAAACAAGATCAATACTGTATACCCAAAATCCTTGTTCATTTACTTTGACACTGTTTTCTTTTTTGAAAAGTGTTGGTCAAGTGTAGTGTTATCACAAAAGGAAATGATACAGTTTTCACAACATAGTATTTCCAACATCTGTCAACCCTGACTTGTCACAGTCTTCAGACTGCCCTGAGGAAGGCCTGTGACTCATGGCCTCCCGTCTACTGTGAGAAGATATCCATCAGCACCCAAACTGAAGGCTTGAAACATAGGTTCATAGAATTGCATAGGTTGGAAGAGGCCCGTAAGGTCATCGATGCCAACCGTAAGCGTACACTGATCCCATTGCAGAGAACAAGTTCTGTGACATCTGAGGCCTCCTTATGCCTAAAAGATTTACAAACCACTATTCCAAACCCACTCCTCCTAGTTCTGAACATCAAGAATCAAACCAAAAGGTTTTTTATTCCATCATATACCTAAATAGATGATTCAGGAAGTGTTTGAGTTAAGTTTAGGAGTGATTGCATTTTTATGCTTCCCGATCTCCAGAGTCCTTATTTGAAAGAGGAAAAATTTGGAACCACTCACAAGTAAGGTTTGCTAAAGGTACCATTTACCATATGAAGTGGTAAGTAAGTGGTAAAACTGCTAGCTCCTATCACTAACCTACCCATTCTAAATACAACTTCAGAAAAAAAACCTGAGGAACAATTGAAGGTGATTTTCAGAGACAGACAAAGTAGTCAGACTTCATTCACTCATCTAAAAAGAGGCTTCTAACTCCCCTGGTTTGAAAGCTTCTTGAGATCCCATTTGCTTCTTTGACATCTGAACCAAGTCCCAGTCTACTCCTGCCACAGGAAGGGGTCTCACTGCTATAAGCTTGGATCAGGTTGGTTTCTTAGTTTTGCTTTGTTAACCTGATGGAAACACAGGGGTTTAACAGAGGGAACTATCAGCAGGGGAATGTGCTTCATCTTCCAGTCACCTCATTTTATGAAGTTTAGTCAGCAGCTGTATCAGAGCCATTTTAATTAAATAGGTCACTAAAGGATCTTCTTTTTACCTTGAAAAAGACATGGTCAGGACTTTACCTGAGCTGAAAGGTTTGAATTTTATTAGGGCTTTAAAGTGGGTTTTTTTCCCCATCCAAATACAACTAGCACCCTTTGTTCAACACATCAATACATCTATTTGCATAAAGTATTGATTAGAAGTCATTATAATCACAAAATGTTAATTACACCAATTAATTCCCAATCTGTTTGTACCTTAAGCTTGTTTGCTTTCAGCACAGAAGGTTAAAGCAAGAGTGAATCAGTCTTGGCTTTCTCTCTGGGGGCAACTTTTTATACATTGACGACTCTCATCCTCAATTTTTCTGTATGACCTGGCTTTTTCCCCAAATTTGTTTCATAGCTCTCCGTACTGTTTTCATGTATTACACAGGGATACCAAACCCTTGGTCTCCTCATCACCAAGAAGGTTCCTTACAGTCATCATAATTAATCTATGGTCTTGTAAATAATGGAGAACAAGAAAGTGTTCTGATGTGCTCCAGCTATCAGATGGAGGAACTGATTCTGTGGGACTGGTACAAACTCAGAGTGCTGAGCAGCTCTGAAAAATCAGATCCTGCAGCATTACTGATCTGATGCCATTCCCCACTTTCCCTTCTACAAAAAAAATTCATTTAATCAATTTGTGGAGACATCTTGATTCCTGCAACATCATAGCTTCTGCTCCCAAGGATGGCTGTATCATGTTCACTTTGAATACTTCAGCCCAATCCCATTATGTCATTTCTTGAGCATGCTAGCAGTTCTCTTCCTCTTATTTCCCCAAGGAAAACAAAATGACTGTCATGTCTCTATTTTCACCTGTGCCTCCTCATCTTCCTCTGACTGTCCAAGCAATTAACCAATGTCTTAATTTAGAAACCCTAGAAACAAACAAAAAAATAAAAATCAAACCTTTCTCTACTCACTGGCACATACACTTCATTAAAGCTGCTTTTGGCTTGAGATCTTTTAAGGGAAAGACAATATAAGCTGTCTTTATATAACCTAGCCATGGCTCACAGTTGACTACACTGACAAGGACAAGCGGGAAAAGGGAATTTTGTGGGGTTTTTTGCGCTGTTAGGTACAAAGAAGGTAGCATTAATTTAATAATGTCAGAACCACAAAGCACATGGAAAGAAGGAAATTATATATAAAACCCCTATTGAAACCCTAGGGGAAAAAAAATTGCTTTGCATTATACATCTATCCAGCAGCAGCATGCAAAGAATGTGCATTCACTGGAGGTAGATTTTAAGTTACAACAGTACTACTTACGACATGAAAGTGGGTGCCATGTAGGCACAGGCAGTGAGTCTGCTTTCCCACCCCTTTTCTTAAGCTGTCAGAAAAGAATAAATATCTTTTTACAAAATATTTCTTGGATCAAAATACTTCGTTTGCAATATTTAAGGAAGTATTATAAAGCTCTGTTTAAAGTGATGTTAATTGCCTCAAATTGAAACAATAGGCTGATGTCCCGAATCATTCAATCCTGGTTGCAGCAGTGCCTGATTTGGAATGGTGATATGTCCAGATGTTTAAAGACTTTGCTACCACTTGACTAGGAAAATCACTTTGATGTAACAAGGTGGCCACCTATAAGCCCCATTATCAAACGTACCCAGAGATCAGCTCATGGAGGATAACTTTCATATGTCAGGATTGCAGAATTCAGAATACAAAATTTAGTTTCACTGAGCACACTATTTTTCCACCAAAACCCAAGACAGTATTTGTTAGCTCCATGCAGTATATCCGCTGTTTTAGCAAGACTCATTAACAATCCCTCAAGCCTTTTTCACATTTACCCCAGACACTAGATGTCTGAACAGGTAATTCTCCTCTATTGGCCAGTATAAGAAGCTGCAAAGTTCAGAGAAAAATCACTGAAATGAAAGGCAGCCACTGAAGATATTCTGAGATAGACAGACAACTTACCTAAACTCAGACCAAGCTCCTCTGATTTCCCACATATTGGCCAAATAAAGAAAATGCCAATGTGAGAGACCGTTCTGGAGCTTAATACACCCTTCCGAGACTATCAGAGCATTGTAATATTAACTCTAGTGAGGAATAGTTTAGACATTATGCTTGCATAACTCCAAGAAGCCATAAATCAAATATCTGACAAAGTTATGTAATAAGAGAATACACCTAAAAGTTCATGCAATAAAAAAAGATTTAGAATGAAATAGTTAAGACATAAGTAGAACACCCTCTATTTAATATGGTTGATACAACAGGAAAAAAGTTTCTATAGATTTAAAGTTCATAGTTTTTTGTTTTTAAACCCAGAAACAGATTAACCATGTCTTTTGTGTGAGATTACAGGGTTCCGTGCTAAACTTTGGAAAGCTGTCTCTCCTAAGCTAACCAGCATTTCCAAGTAAAGTTAGCTACTACAAGCTACTCATGGTAAAGGTCAGTAAAAAACAGGGCATGCAAACTGCATAGTACCAGGACTCAGAACTTCTTGACAGTTTGATTTTTTGCAGTAGACGTAGACCACTGTATTTTAACAGCTAGAAAGGTAAAGGTAATTTTTTTTTTTTTAACAGTAAAATCTCTTAGGAGAATACTGTATTATAATTACAGACATAAGGCTATAATCTTTATTATTAAAAGACATTTTAAAAAACCCAAAACACACCCACCTTTCTCTCCATCCTTTAGGAAGGGATTTTTGTGGCTCACAGGAACCATCTGACTAAAAGTAATTGAGTGCATAATCCTTTGCACTTGCATCCATACCCTTCCAGCACCATTTCTTTAAAGATGAAAGTCTGAGGATCTGGCTGTAGGCCCAGTCAAAAGGGGAAAAGCAAGTGAATAGGGTTGACAACCACACAGCGTAAGCCTGAGGCTGCATTAACTACTCTATACCTCCTCTTATATTTCCTTGAAGAGCAATGGCAGCAGCTGATGAGAACCTCAGAGCCACAACTCCAATGCCATTGAAGAAGAACAGTGAGAACTCAGGCTTGAAAGACAGATCTCTGGCCTTCCACATATCCCCGGGAGCTGCAATTTTGGCAGGAATCAAACCTATTCACTGAAGGGTTTTATCTTGTTACACTCCCCTTTTTTTGGTGGGAAGAGATTATCTGCATGCGGAGGACCCAAAACACCAAACTTAACATCTTCTCAGCACTGGAAATTGTGAGGATTATCAAGGACTGGTTTATGAATGAGCCAGACTGCAGACCTAATATCATTTATGAGTTAGGGCAGACATGGATATTTCATGCAGGTCAGACAAAAGGAGCATATGATTTTCTGTCATGATCATTTATGATGTCCTGACCTTAATGTAACCTCTCTTTACAGTGCGTCTATGACTTGTTTTCTTTGGCAATTCCCATGAATTAGCTTCTTTGCTTAGCTGTCTAAACTAATTTTTATCACATGTAAAAGCCTTTTCATGAAGCAACAGAACAGCTTTGCTTCTTACCTTTAAAAAAATCTCTGCTTTTTTCCTCTGTATTGATACAATTTCATAGTGAGGACAATTTTACATAAACTATTTTCCACTCCACTGAACGTTATGTCGCTCTACATGAATATATTTCTTGGTTGATGCTAAGGCAAAATATTGCTGTAACTGCTGTATTTTCATAAATGCTATTCTTTGACTTTTTAATAGATTCGTTCCATGCATACTATCAATACCAGGTCTCCCTGATGGACCTGTATTAAGCTGCCAGCATAATTTCCTCTGTTGTCCCCAGAGCCTTCACCTATGAGTCAAAGGGGGAAAAAAAAAGATCACTACCTCTTCTGTATTTCAAGGCAACAAAGTGATCAAGACAGAGGGAGAAGCTCTAGTGATTTGAAATACTCCAGTCAGTAACACAGAAACAGAGAAAGGGAATTTGAGACTTAAAAGTAGTACTTGGGAAACAGCAATGTTTTTTTGTCTTGGTTGTTGTGGTTTTTTCTGGTTTGTTTGTTGTTTGTTTTTTTGGGTTTTTTTTGGTTTTTTTTTTGTTTTTTTTTTAAAGCCATTGAAATAACACAGAATGGCAAAATTCAGAGCCAGCTGTAGATATGTGTAAATTAAATAGTGATAAACTAATGCCAGGTCCAGCAAAAGTATAGCAGCTTTAAGTTTCTGATAGCACATAGCATACGAGAAATCCCTATGATCATAATGCTAATAATGCAGGAGATGAAAGACACCATGACTTTACCAAATTTAGACTCCTTTTAAGTATCATTTGGCTCATGTTGGGACACACATTTTGTTCTCTTCTACATTAGTTTAAATCTAAATTTTGAGTAATTGACTCCAGGGTTATATTCTTCTAAAGGAGACTAAAGATCAGTGCTGCCTATACTTGTTTCTGGAAAAAACCCAAGAATGCTAGCAATAGCTACATATTTTATTCTAGCTTTTCAGCATGTTGGGAGTAATTAAAGGAAGTGCATTAAATCCAAATGCAGTGACTTTGATTCTTCATTAACATATATCTAAACTCAATTTCTCTTTGGCTTTTTAGAATTTTATTACTGATATAGTCTTGTTTGACTTTGTCCATTTTGTAACTGACTAGTGATAGACCATGAGTACCTTATACCTTATGAGTACTTATATACCTTATGAATACACTCCACAACTTAGCAGCCCTCTCAGCCTTTTTAGTGTTTCTGAAACATCATACAAAGTTATCCCTTTTTTTAATAAAGGCACGCACTATTACAGAGACTGAACTTCCGAGATGCAAGTTTCATCACTTTCTGGAAAAAAAAAAAAACACGATAAAACTGTATTTTCAAGTTATGCTATATTTATTCTAAGACACTACCAAATATGAAACAGCAAAAACATACATTTCCTTTAATCATCTAGCTTGTATGATTATATAGTAAAATAACACCAACTCAGCATAGGTTCAGAGACAGTTCAGTCCAACTTCCTATTTACCCATGAAAATTGTCACATTTTAACAGCAGTACCAAAGTTCTGCTAATATAACTTCACAGCAGGAAAAAGACCTTGGAAAAAGATTTTGGCCAGTTCCTGTTCCATTTTCTTAGGAAGATATACCTGCTAATTTAATTCAGGAAAAGAAGGTTGTAAGGTATGTCTGCTTGCAGGAGAGTTCTGCTACAAGACTTCGTATCCACAGAAACTACAAAGGCAATAGTAACTCTAAGAATGCAAGAGTCTATTAAAGTCAAATCTCAAAAAAAGGCACGGGCTAAATATCAAGGAGTTCAGATCTCCAGCTGCTTTTAATCTGTGTTGCTCAATGGTTTACACAGGCCAACTGAAAACACGGCCCTCTGCGAGGCTGGAAGCCTATCATATATAGACAGGGAGGAAAAGAGATGAATTTGCCACAAAGCAGGCCTAATGCATTTGATCACACCTATTCCCTAACTTGTGGTCTTCTGTAGTTTATTTTTGCAGTTCATCACTGCAGAGAACACGTGACCTTTTGGGAGAGTCTTTGGACTCCATCTTTAAAGAATTTCAAGATATAGGGTACAGAAGACAAGTTAGGGTAACAACAGCAGCCAGTCAGGGTGTGAGACATTTCATAAGAACCAAAAAGTATCTTACTAAACCCTCCCACACACGTGAAGTTTGAGACACAGTTGTTTATCATCCTCATCTTGCTTTTTAAAGCTGAGGCTCAACCTCATAAAAAACAGGGAAGGGAAACACATTCACAAGAAGCAGACACTTCAGCTTTGGAAGACCAATGAGGAAATCCTTAGGAGTGGATGCAGTTTGCAGGACTGCCTATAGAGGCTTAAGTCAATTTGCATAACATTACCTATAATGTTGTGTTATTTTATTTCTTAAGCAACATTTGATTCCTTCATTTATGAAACAGATGGTAGCTCAGAGGTGTTTGCTGATGGGATGCTCAGTTTGAAAAGTTCCCTCATGGTGTTGTGAGGCACCACTACGCTGCTGAATTGGCCTGAAATGGAGGAGAAGGGGAGTCATTAGCAGTAACTATGCATACTAATTACATAGTTACTGGCACAGAAGCAGCGTATCATCACCTTGACTTAGTGCACAAAAAATTTCAGCTTTTGCAGTTCAAGGTCTCCACCATCCTACTTCATGTTATCTAGTGCTGAAGTCTTTACTCCTAATAAATACTGGAGCTGCAGAGAATATGAACAACCTGCTGCCCATATTTTTATGTGACTAATAAAACTATTAATCTGGGAACAGTGTGTGGATGTGCAGGCTGTGGTCTTCTCTGCTGTGGGGCACAACTTGCGACTAGGGCTTCAGAGTCATTGAGACAGTCCGCTGAATATAGATCCTAAACAATGCTGCTGCCAAAGGGCTAATCTGATCCTAAAATGCTTGAAAAGAATTACTAGCAAGATGGAATCAAGAAGTTTTATTTCCCTTCGTTTGGCATTAGGATAATTAATATTGGAATACAGACTTCAGTTTTAATATCCACAGTCCAGAAATGCTATTAATAAATTAGAGATGAGAAAAGCCTCAAGAATAATGAAAATTCTGAAGATACTGCATCATCACTAATGTACAGCTGAATCTGCACCTAAACAAAAGAAGGTTAAGATGTAAACTGTGATCACAGTCTGTCAGTAAATAAATGAGGAACAAATTTTGGTAACAAATGTCTTCAAAGGCAAAAGACAAAAAGCCCTAGTGTTGGGAAACCAAAATTAAACATAGGTAGACAAATACTAGAAATGAATCCTATTTGAGAGCTACTTTTTATTTTAATAATATTGCTAATAACCAGACATTGGACTGGCTTCTTTGGGGGTTTCCTTCCTCACTAGCCATTTCAAAACATCTTTTCTCATAGTCTTCCTGTACAGCACAGTTCTCAGTGAGTTCCAACCCATACCTTACATACAAACATCTTCGAATATTTCTATTGTCCTATACATGTAATGCCTGCTGGCATCCACTTACCTTAGTTTTACTACAGCCATATAGTGGGCTGATGTTTTCAAGGATTTTTTTGTTGTTCTAAAAAAAAAATCTTGAATTCTTCTCTAGACAAAACTGCTACAAAATTGTTCCGAGTAATGCGTATTCCCAACTTTAGCTTATTGCTCCAATACATTTTTCCCCCAGTTGTTTTTAACATGTTTACACAGGTAAACATGAAGTGACCAAGCTCAGAGTTTTCCTCTTTCTCCCTCACATCACTATTTTAAGAGTTCAACACTGATACCTTCAGCAAAACTGATATACTTTGTCCAAATAATTGTTAGCACACACTTTAACTTGCTACTATACTATTATATATCACAAATGGGAAATTATTTCCAAATAAAAGAGACCCAGGTTTTCAAACGTTGGCTTCCATTTTTTGTACATGCAGTTATTTCCTAGCACTATCCATCACACATAGATGGCTAAGTATACAATTGTACCTCACTATAATTTAGAGGCACATTAGAGGCTAGGCTGAAATTGTAGTCCTAAAGGTCTAATCTGAGCCTCAAAAGCCCAAGATATTTAGAATTCGTACACTTAGTTTGGCATATTATGACTAAATAGTAAGAGAAACAATATGAAATATTATCAAAGTTCATCATAATAAAGCTCACAAATGGATACATTACTGATGTCATGTCAGTCTTCACTGCAGAGTATTCTTTGTCAGTATTTCCTCATTTTTCCTTATTTGATGCTCATGACCATTAAAAGGCCTTATAAGCTAAGAGTCCTCTGTTAATCAGAGGAAAAGGTCAGGATATAAGCTTGCTCATTCATTCTGTCTCCTTACCCCTCCCACACCCCCTCATCTTTGGTGATGCAAAGAAACATTACTATTGTTGGTTTGGTTGTGTTTTCCTCCAGTCTGCTTCCTGGTAATTTTGTTTGATTCCTCTTAATTTTTGCACTGGGAAAGAAGGATGGGGGAGACTCATAAAGGAGATCTTTACAATCTAGTCATTATTATTATGTTCTCTCACCATCTCCCATTTTAATTATTAACAAGAAGAACAGGGTCAAACAATAACAACTTGTAATTGAGTAAGCACAAAATACATCCAACCTTCCTTAGCCATAAGAGAGACTGTCTTTTGATGCAGCTGTATATGCGGGGCAAAATGGAACTCCTAGGGCCCAGGTTTGGCATTGGCATTTCTACACTGAAAAAAAATACAACTCAAATATTACGGGCACATGCAAACAACTATCTTGCCACATCTGCCCAAAGCGATATTACATACAGTATTGATCTGCTTTGTAAGGAAGTTTACAATGTAAGTAATCATAAAGCAAGCTGGAAATATGATCTCCATCAATCCACAGTACATGCAAATGCTTAATTTAATTTTTCCATCAATTTCCAAATAAATGAGGTTCATTGTATTGAAAAATAAGAACAGCTAGGCCTTTGACTTCATTTGAGATTACTCTTCCACATTAACATCCTCAACAGTGTTTCTTGCAGGCTTTGGAAGAATTAGATGAAAAGGGTACAGATGATACACAGACGATATCCATTTGATCTTTACACATTTGCACCCACAATTAAGGCCAACAAGGCAGAGAAGCATTTAAAGTAAGTATATGTTCAAACATCAGCACAGTATGCCTCAAGAACTGAAGGCATTGGTGGTAAAACCTTATTGAGATGTATTGTCAAACAAAAAGTGTATACACAAAAGAACAGAACCTGACTTCCAGTGTGCACAGCCCATGTAATACACTGGTAGCCTTGTCTCTTCTGCTAACAAGTTTTTCATATTTAGTGTTCCTGTAAAGGACCATTTAATTAAACACAGAGATTGAGAGAGGCTGTTGACTACAATCTGAATTTCATTTTGTTTTGCATCCATTGTCAATGAACATAAATTGTAGAGCTATTAAGGATAGAACTCAGTCAAAGTTTGACACTCCTTAAGCAAAGCAAAAGGGAGTTTAACTACACACATATTGACATTGCAATCAGCCAGGATATATGACTGGAGTGTACAGTCATATATGTGCTAGTCCTAATCAAGCTAATTTAATCAACAGAAGGGAAGACACAGTAGAACAGGTTTAATGCAAGCTTAGGGTAAGCAATAAGCCAGCGGGGTATCCAGTAAGGCTGTAGAGCCTACACTGCTACCATCCATGCCTCTCATGCGTACTGGTAGTCAGAGACATGGTTGCACCTCCTCAGTCCTTAGGGAGGATCTGTGCCCTACATAGACAGTTGCAGGGGGGAAAGGGGGGGCAGGGCAGGAAGAGGGCTAATTGATATCATCTGGAAAAATGTGTTTGCTGATACGGTTGGAAAGACAGTGTCCAACACTCACCTGCTAACATATGCCTTACATCAAAGCAAACAGGAGGTGATGCAAGAGTCAGGTGTTTGGCTCAGGGTTAGAGCTTCTCACACCAGGAATTTCCACCTAGCCAGGTGACAGATTTAATCCCTTTGTGTTCATCATATTGTGCAAGGCATATCGTTACATTCAATTTTTAGTGCATGCAGACAAAGCGCACCACATTTACTCAAGAGAGACAGGAGAAAAAAAGCTCTCATTTTAAGAGACTGATAAATGGAATGAGGCATCTTTGACAGTGCCAGCATCTGGAGGCATTACTATTTTAACATTTACTTTGTCTAAAGTGTTTTATTTAAAAAAAGTAATTATTTCTCATCTCTATAAAAAAGCAACATGCTGTAGCAAATCATTTTTACAGATTCACTGCTAAGTATGTATTTCAGAATAATAAGTGATATTCAGAAGTGAGCCTGGCCCCACTGGTGGTCAACAGCAGATGGGAAGGTAACAGATGCTACCCTACAATGTCACAACAGAAAATGGCGAAGTGAATACGTGTGAAAAACTAGAAGCAGTGATAGCATCCAGAGCCTTCCATCATTGCCATATTGTGAAAGAAATAAGCCACAAAGCTCTTGAGTTTTCAGTTCCAAAGATAAACACAAATTTGACCAAGAGTTTAGAGAGCCTAATATCTTTCCTTTCATGGGAAGAAAACCAAATTCCAGCGTAAGGAAACCAGAAAAACTCAGCTTTTCCAAATGAAAGCACCTTGCTTGGCCTGAGTGATTTGGCAGGCAAAAACCTTGTGTATAGTCAACTTGCACAACTCTGACTTTTAACTCACGATCAAACTCTTACTCTCCTTCATTGCCCACGAGTTCTTTGTTTTAACATCAATAACACTTAACACACATTAAAACACTTACAGAAAGCACTAAACTGAGAACAATGTCTATGGGGCAATGTCTTTTTAACCTTTCCAGGACATACCAGATGGCTGCGTGGCAAGTTGTGACCACAGAGTAAGAGTGAAAGGGATTACATGAAGCCTTTCCATCAAATTTATTTAAGGGCATCACCAGAGCTAGGAACTGCCTCAGATTTCATCAAGAAAGTTATTTTCCAGCATTTTATTTTAAAGAAAGAAAAAAAAGTGGGCATTTTCATATTTTTTTTTGCATAAGTTTTATTTTCAGTTTTATTTCACTACCTAGCTCCAAGCAAAACTATTCCATTCTGTATATTCTTGAGTTGTGTATAAGCTGGCATACCCTTACACATTTTTGCGACACAGACTCTCTTCCCTCCACTGTTTCCCACGGTCCTCAACTAAAATTCACTTTCTGCTGGGTGGTACAACCCTATGCAGCATCAATGTGGGATAGTATAGTTTTCACCAAACAGCACCACAGTTATACTGTGAAATGTCTTATTTGAATCTCAAACAGCACCAGGATGAAAATAAAACTCCTTTCTATTCAATTTAATCTATTTAGACCCTTCAAATACAACAGCTTAAAAAAAAATCCTTTTGGCAATCCCTCTGCCTTTCTGGTCTCTAGCTGTTCTGTATTCACGCTAATTTAGGAAGATGCTCAAGTGAGTCATCCTTAACTTGCTGGCTACAAACTGGCTGCTTTGCTGTAGTCATGGTTAACCGGTTTCACAGAATTCACAGAATTCACAGAATTCACAGAATTCACAGAATTCACAGAATTCACAGAATTCACAGAATTCACAGAATTCACAGAATTCACAGAATTCACAGAATTCACAGAATTCATTTCAGAAAAAAAAACACCCTCTGAGAACTTGGGAAACACCCTACAGAAAACAGTTCAGTGTTAGAAAACAAACAGCTGCCATTTCCACCAGCACAAGGTATTAACGACCTTCAGAGCAACTCAACATCAGAACAGAGAGCAGGTTTTAAAGACCTGGGACATCATGAACTGTCAAAGGGCCTCAGATCTGTGCAATTCATTGCAGCAGAATACTAATGAGATTTTATCACACTATGATGACTACATGAATCAAAGCCAGGCTGCCTATGGCCATTTTAAACACTTGAGCTAGCCACTATCCAGTATCAATTCAGATGCTTACGTTAAAGACTGATGGTGTATTTGTAATATACCAATGAGTCAAGCACGTTGTAGGTAAAGGTTGAGTCACTTTCCAAAACCAAAGTGTTCTGGGTTTTGGTTGGTTCCCCCCCCTCATACAGACAAGAGGAAGAAAACATGACGATATTCTCTTTGCACTAGCGACAGGTATTACTACACATGGCAAGGAGAGAAATCAAGATTGTAACATACCTCTTGGTCTGGAAATCTTCCCAATGACATCAGATCCCAGTGTCTTAGAATCCAACACTGGAGACAAGTGATAGCAGCAGCTTCAAATGCATTGCAAGGGTACTGAGATGCAGTTTCTTTTATTAACAGCATGGATTAATAACTGATGTCAGGATGACAAGCAAGAAACCTGACAGGCCTTGCAACATGAAGATGATTGATCTCATATTTTCACTATTCTGCTCCACCAGCAATGACACAACACTAAATACATGATAGTAGCACGGGAAGTGGAGATGAATTACAACTCCTTTACCAAAAATATTCCTCTATCTTTACTTAATGTAACCTCTTGTTACATTAAGATACCACCTACCCTTAATAAGAATAACTGTATATTGTCTCAAGAAACTTGTTGTCAAGTTACACCCAAATTTTTGTGTGTAGAGATAGATATCTACTCCATCACCCAGGCTGCTTTCTCTCCCCCAAGAAATAAAAAGCCCTAAAACAGATTTCTGTTCCCAAGAGATAGAGAATATCCTGCAACATTCCTCTCACTCTTTGTTCAAACCATCTCCCAGACAACTTCCAAGCACAAACACTTTCCTGCACTAGCAGCAATTGGTCTCCTTATAGAGAGCTTTGGAATAAAATTGTTCCATTAAAAAAGTTCAGCAGAGAAGACTGCAAAGGTGTCCTCCACCATTTTGTTAAAAATAGCAATTGTTTTCTTTTCCACTGCAAACTGAAAAATTCTTCACTTAATGTAAAACAAAGTACAGAGCCCTGAGTTAAATCAAATGTTTTAAATATTCTTCTTCCTAAGATTTAATAAGACTGAATTTATAACATCATTTTACAAAACGCAATTCAATTCTTAATTAGGCAAACTGAACACTCCTAGTTCAGAAGCACCCATGAGTGTAGGCAGTTAATCTCAGCCCTTTTTGCTTTTATTTAGTGTCCTTTTCCTAGCCAAAGCAAAGGTGCAGATAAACTGGGTTTTATACTGGGTTTTTTCCTCATTTTTTCAGTCTAAAGTAAAAGATGACAGGTAATAATATAATGCGCGGTAGAAGGAGAAATGCTGACAGACATTGTGTTACTTTGCTTCAATTAGGCTCTAATTACTTTTTCTCTTCAATTAGAAAATCACATGAACCAATTATGCCAGATAATGTGTGCTTATCCTATTCAAACTGCACAATGGGTAAGGTCTATTCACATTGATTATCTTCAATTTATGCTTTTAGCCTTTTTTCTCCCTTCTGTCTGCATGGCCCATTACAGTTTTAAAGTGGAAGCTCTTAAGCAGTTCACAGTATTATGATATCATTCATAACAATTGTTATGTTTTGATGGAAGAATAATTTTGATGCCTTGAATGCAGAGGGGAAAAATCTCTTCGTATTGAATGTATTCCAATTTTGCTATTTTGGTTAACAATATTCCCATGGTTTTTTAAATAAATGTGATAAAATGTGGTCTACTGTTAATGGACAGAGCTGAGTGAACCAGCTGGTTCTATGGGAACAAAGACAGATTTCAAACAAAACCAAACACATGGTATTGAACACAAGAACTGCTCACTCATTGTCAGCACAGAGGTATCAGTCCTAAAAGCCTTATCAGGCCTTATTCACAAACGATCTGCAGAGTAGAAGGCAGTCAGCAAAAGCAAAGTGACAAGTGTAAAACATAAAAGTGGAGAAACCATAAGAATGTTTTCCTGCAGAATGAGAACACCACAATGTAAATCCTCAACAGTCATAGAACAGTCCAATAGATCTGGATGAGCAGAAAATGCTGAGAAACAATACTGAATTCCACAAGCAACTTAAAGAATATCACCTTTCTTCTATAAGGATTTAAGGGATTCTGCTGATACATGGTTTTATCTATCCTTGTGCTCAGCTGAGGAATTAACTCCTTTTAATTCTCCAAGGATTCAATACAGAAGACACCCTTTGCTGTCCAGCAATCCCCAGAGGTGGCCAAACACCAGGTATGGTGTCATTTGGAAATCAGCTGAAGCTATCTCAGTCAATTGGAATCTTTCTTAAAACACAAACTCCACTCACACTGGCTTGCTTGAACAGAATTTTTATGGAAAGAGGAGTCGTCTACTTCCTGAGGAACTGAGTAGATACAAAAAGACAACAAACAAACAAAAAGAGGTTCTTGAAACTAATATTTTCCTTTCTTTCACCCAGGGGGTTGGGGAGGAAGATGACCCTTGAGTGCTCAGTCATCCTAGAATCCCACTTCCAGAAGATGACCCTTGAGTGCTCAGTCATCCCAGAAAAAACTTCCAAATGCCACTAAAAGCATGGTGATCCCTCCACAGCACAAGACAAAACAATACTTTTCCTGAAGGAAGAGTGATCCCTCCACAGCACAAGACAAAACTATACTTTTCGTGAAGAAAAATCATCTCCGAGCCTACTGTTTTAAATGTGAAATGGATTATTTTCCCCTATGTACCTCATCTACTATACATCATGTGCCATTTCATTACACAGTCACTCAGTCTTATAAGGTCTTACTGCAATTCCTTATAGTCAGTTCTTGTCCGTAACACTGCGAACAGCTTTGTCCCATGAGCATATACTCTTCTTCCTCATGATTGGAGGATACATTGGCTTAAGGTCTTTTTTTAGTTTACCTCATTCTATTTTGAAATTCACTATTACTTCTAATGTGTTTTTTTTTTTTTTTCTTCATTTGGACTCAATTTCAATTTTTAAAGGACAGTATTTTGCTACTAGCAACCTTTCTTGCCCTAACATTTAGCATCCCAAAGCACTTTTTATGCTTTCTCAAGCCTTTCCACACAGACACTATGCATGGGCCTTGTGCTTCCAATAATTGTTATTGAGTGGCATCCAGGCTACGTGGAAGGATTCAATTGTTTTAGATGTCCCTTTTAGCTTCTTTTAGAATAGAATATTTCAGTTGGAAGGGACTTAAAACGATCATCTAGCCCAACTGCCTGACCAAATCAGGGCTGACCAAAAGTTAAAGCAAGTTATTAAGGGCATTGTCCAAAAGCATTTTAAACGCCGTCAGGCTTAGGGCATCAGTTGCCGCTCTAGGAAGCCTGTTCCCGTGTCCGACCACTCTCTCAATAAAGGAATGCTTCCTAATATCCAGTCTAAACCTCCCCTGGCACAGCTTTGAACCATTCCCACACATCTTATCACTGGAAACCAGGGAGAAAAGCTCAGCACCTCCCTCTCCACTTCCCCTCCCCAGGAAGCTCTAGAGGGCAATGAGGTCCCCCCTCAGCCTCCTTTTCCCCAAACCAGACAAGCCCAAAATCTTTAGCCGCCCCCTGATAGGACATATTCCTTCCAGCTATTTCACCAGCTTTGTTGCCCTCCTTTGGACACATTCAAGTCCCTTAACATCCTTTTTAAGCTGTGGAACCCAGAACTGCACACAGTTTTATTCTATTCCATTAATATAAGCATCATCATTCAATAAGCACTGGAGAGGAATCAGTAGGGTAAGGTTTCTAAGGTAAGTGGGACAAATCCAGAAGCATTTTTTGATATTCACAGTAAGAGGCCAGGAGAGTAGCTTAGCCTAGGCACTTAACTTCTTGATGGGTATATTAAATGAGATTAATTCCATTCTAAAAGTTTTCTGATATGTTAAAAATAAACCGGGAATTAAAGAAGCAAATACTTTGTTAAATAAACCGAGTTGGAATGACACAGCCATTGAGAAATTTTTTTCCTGACTAACTATTGGTCAAGTACATAAGCTATTAAGGTTCCAGTCAGTGAATGTGACAAATATGAGTAAAAAGAGTGCGATTTTGTCCATGTGGCATATACATATTTCCTAAGAAGGTGGCTACCCAAGAATAGTAAAATCATACTGTATAGCAAAATAAAAACAAGGCAGAAGCTAAAGAGTTAAACTAAAGCAAGTCATTTCCTATAATATTATGAACATGAAATGTGTATTTGTCAAAATGTAATTACAAAGAACTCTTTATATCACATGATATAATTAATGCCATAATGGAAGCTCAAACATCACAGGGAAAATAGTTACCTATGACAGGCAGAATCATTTTTCATTGAATTATAGCTAAGAGATGTAAACAACTGAAGTATTTGTGAGACCCCACTATTCTAAAAAGTTACTACAGAATTCTACACAGTTAAGGTAAGACAAGCCTTATTAAAGGAACTCTGGTTTGGTTAACACAATTCTGTGATCAAAATGCTCTGGAAAACTCAGCTTTGGAGTTTTCCCTCCCTCCATCCCACACATTTTTAAGTCCAGATATAGGTCCCACTAAATCCAAGGTCTCTCAATCACCTGCTTTCTCTGACAGCAGAAGGAAAAAGCAGCCAAGTGAGATAGAGTTTTCTCACAAAATTTTTACAGTGACAGAAATTTAAAAAATTAAAATATCAGATGCCAAGAGACTTCCAGTCCATCTGCAAGATCAAAGACTGGAACAAGTTTAAACAAGGATGCCAACTTCTGTAAGCTGATGTAAGCAGAAGTACTTCTCTTCAGAACCTTCCTGCCGCCACTCAAAATTCAGCAAAATTCACAAAGTTTTTCTGAAATTCAAAAACACTTGTCTAGCATTTTTTGAGTTATAAAGTGACAAAGAAATAGAATTTAATTTTTTTAAGATGCTTCTTGCATTCAAAAAATAATATTTGTTTCTGAAGACTAGACTTTCATTTCTCAATGGCTCACACTTCTTCATTTGAAGGACATTAAACATGGCAGCTCTTGCCAACTTGATTGGAGTGACTACAGAAACCTTTAGAACTGTTTGCATGGATTCAGACTGAATCAATACAATTGCCCCATCTCATTTTAATAAAGAGTTAGCCGGACAAGCCAATTGGTTTTGTCTGAGCTTGGACACTTTGACTGGGAGAAAGATAAGGAAGGTCATTATTTGCTTTAAAAATTAAGAATGCTAGACTACATAGAACTGGTAAACTTATTTCTGTCATCTAATAAAAATAAACCACTAAAACTAACCACTTACAGTTCCTGTCATTATATTAGCTTCTATTCAGATGTAGAAACAGCCGTACCAACAGTTCTGTGAGTAGGGTACTTCATTGCTAAGGACAAAAAAAAAAATCCTTCTCTCTAATCCAAAGGGCTGCATTAGTGGAGGGGTCATACAAAAAGGGTTTCTATTGAGTTCAGATATGCTCTTACCTTAATAGAACTGAAACTTCTCTTTATGTCTCTTAAGCAGTATTATGTGCTCTTTAACTGACAAGAACAAGGAGGAATAAAGTCAGCCTTTGCCTATACTTGCAATTATTTGGGGGCAGGTATGCTACAGCAATAAAAACCAAGGCCAGAGACATGAGGTAACAATTCAGCAAGGAAGAAACTTCCATGCACACAAAAAAAGGAAAGAAAACCCAGGTTTTAAAATGTATGTGTGCAAATTCATTGTCTCTTGGGTATTCATAACAGTTTAAAAGTGAAATGCAGTTTATGAGCATGAAGTATTCTCATGGTTGGTTTAAACTATTGTAAATTGCACTGCATTTACCCCTTATAAATACTACTTTAAAACAATTATGACCTGTAAGTAAATGCTTTTACTTGAAATGTTACTTTTTATGGCAGGCACTATACCTTTATCATTCACCTCAAAGTTTCAAAAATAGATTACAAGAAAGGCAGAACTGAAATATTTTGCCCATGAAAAGAATTCAAGTAAGTAAGTCTCTTCCCAGATATTACCTGTTCTTGATAACAGTACAAGAAGAACTTTTGCATACAAATGGAAACAAACACTTGCACAGAAGTCAACAGGGATCAAACAGCACAGCAGGGAAGCCGACACCCAGAAGAAGCAGAAGATAAGGATCTGAAAGTTTTATAGCATGCATGTTTCCTAGTTTTAGATGTGAAAAATAATTTGAAAGACTTGAGATTTAAGACTACAACTTAACTGAAAACTTAGTTATGCTAAAAAAATAGCTTTGAAATGGATTACTTGAAGTTAGTTTTAGCACTAAAAAGAACAGGTTGATAAAACTCAGTGGGAGAAAAATAGGATTTTTCTAGGTAGACAAACTCTGCAGTGCTCATTCAATCTAATGAAGTAGCAGATTTGGTTTTGGGGACTTATGTCTAACGATTATAATTATGGAACTATATCAGTGATGTGTTGTGAATACACTAGGATTATATTTTTAAACAACCGTATAATTCCTAGGCACACTTTGATGATTTTTCTGGCTACTCCCATATTCTATAAATCAGTAGGAGGCTTGACAAGATGAGAAAAAAGTTTCCTCCTCCCTAGATTTATATTCAGTAATATTCATTGTTAGTGCTCTTCTGAACAACTTACTCATTGATTTACGGTATGTGTTCTGCAAAACCTTTCTAATGTTTTTATGTGCCCTGCATGTATCTCTTGCTTTCAGAAAAAAAAATTATTGAAGAACAGTTTCAGAAATTAGGTTCAACCCAAGAAGTGTCATATAAATTGCCTCTTTTTTAATAAATTTAAAACACCTATATATTCTTTATTCCTCACCCTCAAGTAGGTAAAGGAAATGCACCAGTGCCTGACATCATAGGTCAACAAAACAAAAACAACCAAAAAAAGTTTTCAAAAAACACAAGCGAGAACATGACACACGCTTTCAGCAGCCCAAAAATTTTCAGTACCTCTCATAATTCTGTACGTTTCCCCTCAGTCTCTCTCACTGAGGACACCTCAGATTGTCCATTACATCTGCTCTCACAGGGACAAATGATGCAAGAGGAGGCATGCACATCACTTCAACATGCTTTGGGTACTAAGCCAAATTAAGTATATGTTCACATGCTCTAAGACTGTTTGGATCTCTGCCCTTCATTGCTGGAAAGGTTAAGGGCTTTCCCCTCTTCTATCCCCCTTTTCATCAGAAAAAGGGACACTGGAAATAAGCCAGTGTAATTCTTCCTCTCTCCAAGGATTAGGTGTAATTTTTCCCCTCTTATCCCACAATGTTGCAGAGGGAACAGAATCTAAAAGCCCTATTGCTGGTACCTTCCTTCCTTTCCATGCCCCTCTCAGCAACAGATGGGCTGCTCAGCTGCTTTACTGGCCCTTTGTCTCTTAATTGTTTTCCTCTCTTACCCCGGAAAAGCAGCTGAAAGTTAAGTATAGGGAAGAAGAAATGCACTGTTGGTAAAAGTTGAAAGAAAATAACACTCTGTTTCTCTCATAATTATACCCATTCTAATGGATTAAAGCAGGTGCCACTGCAATATACCACTCATTCCCCTGTAGGGCTTCCATCTAAAGTATTATCAGCGCCTTTCAAAAAAAGAAAAAGAAAAAAGAGATACACTTAATTCCTTAAATAACTTTTTCCATTTCTGGGCATTTAGCCCAACCAGTCCTTAGTGCTATTGTAATGCAAGTAATAAATAATTATTCCCTCTCCATTGCCTAAGAAAATGATTGTTCTCATTTCACATTAGAAAAAAAAATTACTTCCCAGATTACCCAGAAAGTCTCCTTGAGCCTGTCAAGTGTCACAGCCAAAAGATCTCCTTACTTCCTTTTAAGGCACCAGGTGACTTTCCCAATTCTTTCAGGGAACTCTGATCTTCAAGGTCCTTTCCAACCTAAACCATTCTAGGATTCAGAAACATGGTATGCTACAGAAGGAAGCCTCTGGAGAAAACAGAGCAAGTTTCTAGGAGGGACTGCTTCTAGGTGCTCTCTGGCTGGGCTAGCAAGCATAGGGAGGGCTTTCAAGTTTGTGCATCCTAAAGCGGGGATGCCTCATAGCAGAAGGCCAGAATCTCTCTCATAGTGCTCCATGATAGTGAATTCAAAAGACATCGGAGTAGACACGCTTAGAAACACTCCATAGCACATAGAGTAACACTAAATGTCCAAGGTCTTTCACTCTAGTAGCAGAGCCAGGTTTGGAGCAACCCAAACCTTCTTCCCTGTAAAACTGCAGTCTAAAGTCAACAGCCAACTCAGATTCAAAGTACTGTGGGTATTGTAGCAGTTGGGAGCCAGCATGAGGGAGCGGGTAAACCCCAGTTAGAACATAATGCTGAGAAGCAGCTGTTAGTCTGGAAGCAGGGTTAAAATACCCTTAAATAACACCTTTCAAAGGCACTTAGTATATAGAAACTCAAAGTGAAGTTGAAAAAAAATTTAAATGCATCAGATTTAGCACCTAATGACTTGTGCCTTTTTTTTTTTTTTAAGTGCATTTTGGGTCCACCTCCTCAGTGGAAAATAAGAGACTAACGATACTGCCAACGTGACATATCCCACAGCAACAGAAAAGAACATGCTGGGAACAGCTTGTCTCAGCATATCATGTACAGTAGACAAGGTAGTGTCATACACCACATCCATGGCTTTGGCCACGTCCCCAGGAACCAGCACACTCCACAGGCTGTGTGCTTCTCTCTTCCGTTCAGCATTCAACATCCCTTACGTATTTCAAGGTGGCACCTGCCATGCAAGCAACAACACACCATCTCACTGAAATGCTGCTGCCAAGCTCAGGACAGCAGAAAGCAGCATCAGCCTCCTGACCTGCTCCCACCTGCCCATTGCCACTGCATTAAGCGTCCCAATGCATACTATTCCCAGCACTGTCACTGAACCTGGCAAGTGACAGAGCACACTCCACCACAGCCCTGACCTGCTTGTCCACCTCCCTCACAAGCCAGAGCCGAGGAATACAAAATCGTAGACACGGAGTATTTTGAGAAACAGCATAATGGAAGTTATCAAGGGATGTGAATCTGACTTTATAACAAAGAGCATGTACCAATTTGAGTTCGAGTCCAATTCCCAGAATGACATTATCTGTGTAGTGTTAATTCTTTATTATTCAAAAGATTGCTAACTGTTCATATCTGCACAAATGCGTTCATGCTTCATTCATTCCAAGTCAATAATAATGGATTCTTACTATTGATTATACATGAGCCTTTTTGTCCCATCATAATGAAATTTTAATGTTGATGGTCCCCAAACTATTATTTCAACCTAATAACAGTGAGACTTGACAATTACCTCGCTCTGCGAATTGCAGACAGAACTAATAAGGTCATCCTTAATAACTTTTTGTTTACCTGACATTTGGTAATTTTATAGTTATTATGTATTATTTTAAAGTCAGAGGAGTGTTTTGCACAGAAATGTTGTCTCCCCATGGAATAAAATATGATTCTGCCAGGAGGAAGCCTCTCCCTTGCCTGCTCCCCTGACCAGCCATGCAGCACTTGCTGCCATTACCTGAGCCCCTCGGCCCAGGGGGAGAGGAGCGCAGCTCCACGGCTGCAGCTCAAAAACATAATTACAAAAGAGGAAAATAAAAAAAAAAGGGGGGTGGGAGGGGAGAAGCTTTAAGCCCTTAAAAAAAAAAAAATCTGTAAGGGAAAAAATTTAAGAATCAGCAAGGACAGACTAGCTAGTGATGTGGTGTTAGCCTGGTTCAGTGAAATGGAGTATGTCTTTATCTTGCTGTGCATGTAGCATTGTGGTGGGCCTGTCCTCAGGAGGTTTCTCCCCTTTCTGGCCATCAGCAGCCCCACAGCACCTCCATGGCTGCCAGACCGTAGCCAGGGAGCAGTGCTTTTGGTTCCCAAACCGATCTCTTCCCATTACCTGGCGCAACTCACTGCCCGGCCTGCCACCTCACTCCATTCCCGCCATGTTAGTCAGCAGCTGCTGCTGCAGTCCGCTGCCAGGAGATCCCCTCTCACAGCAGTGGGGGGCATCCCAAGACTGAACCTCCACTTAAGCAAAGAGCACACTTTTCCCTCCAAAACTGGGCTGTTTCCAACACTTCCGATCCTTTTTCTGAAGGGCTGCAGAAGCACTGAGAGGCACAGGGTACAAGCTAGGTGCGCTCTCCCCTGAGGTGCCGGCAGGCAGTGCCTCTCCACAGAGCTTTCCAGAGCCAGCAGTGGCCAGGGCTGGGCAGGTGTCCCTCAGGCAGCAGAGGAAACCACTGCGAAGCCCAAAAAAGCTGGGCTTCCCCCCTCAAAAGGCAAAGAGTGACACTCTATGGCCTTAGAGGTACATGATTGGTGAAGAAGCTTTGCACCAAGGGAGACCACGGCAAGGTTTCAGCTGCGAGCTGGTGAAATGGCCACCAGCCTCTGAGGGAGGAGACCAGGAAGAGAAGCAGCAACTGTAGGAGGACTCCCAGTCCAGCCAGGCATGTAAGTATGGAACAAGCAAACACATCAAGTTTGAACTGGTTGGTAGAGTAAATATGTGCGTAACCTAATAACATTGAGAGTGCTTAACTATGCACATAAGCACTGTCGCAGATTTGAGCTTAAGTACCTTCCCAGGACTAGGTCTCCGCACACCACCCCTCCACTCAGGCACCTCTGTGACCTGCAGTTTTGCTACAAAAGAAACACTCATGGGTATGGAACTGCCTGTGCAGCAAAGAAAGACAAAGTCCTTTAGGGTCTTTCAATTTAGCAAAGAAGATTTACATGGAAAACACTCTTCTGCTTGTTCTGGTTCCTGTGCCGATGGCAGGTTGGCTAAATCCAGAACACAGCTATAAAATCGTTTCTGGAATAATGAGGTATCCTAGCGAGAAGGCTGGCAAGCCTTGCCAGATACTTGTGCAATTCCCCGATTCCAGGCATTTGCCAGGCAAATTACCACACTTTCTTGGAGGAGACAGCCATGCCTGCTGTCTTCACCATGGCACTGTCACAATTGCCTGGTATTACCCTATTACTTGAGACTGATAAGGCAGAAGGAATCATTAATGAACACTTAATAAACAACATTTCTGGAGAAAGAGAGAGAAGCAAAGAATAAGCTATCATCAAAAATACATCCCAGGGCTAAGATCACTTTTTGTTGTCCAGTCTCATGCACACATGGTTTCTTGGTTAATTAGCATTTTTAGTACTACAAAGATCCCAATACACAACAGAGATACAAATGCTGGGAATAGCTAATTGCAATTGTTAAAATCTGCCTCAATTGCTGCATTCCCCAGATGTACTGAAATAGTCACGGTTTGGTTTAACATAGCATTCAGTCCAAGGCAGGCAATTTTACATGGTTAAAGAACGCATCTCAGAAGGAGAAAACCAAGTACTGAGTGTGTACCTGGGCTTACTGAGAGCCGCTTCTATATATAGTACTGGTTATGCAAATGACAAGGCGGGGTTTACATTTGCCAGAATTCTTTTATTTTTTTCATTGTTTTATTTTCTAACTCCTCTTGCACACTACTACTTCCATTACACTGTTTGAAACCTGGGCAGTAACCCATGTGATGAAACTGTACCCTTTCATTATACTCTGAAATTCCTACCACAGAAATTTGAGGCTCCCCAACTAAAAGTTTGCAGGGACTACTTAAATCAGAGAAAAAACATCCACCCATGCAAATACCTCTAGTGAAAATCTTTTTCTGCTAATTAAAATGTTCTTGTCCTTCAAAAAAAAAAAAGCTTTCTACAACATAAACAACCCTGATTTTATGATCATCCTTGATTTTGAAACAAGCCCCAGTCCTGCTATAGTAGTTGTGAAGTTGCAGCTGTTCAAGGACTGGCACTTACCTTGCTGAGGAGACAGCACAGAACCTTTGCACCCAACTTTTCAGGCTTGCCAAGGAAAGGTAAAATTACACAGCTAGCGTCCCAGGACAGATATCCACACGCATCTTACAGAAAAAGGATTGGAAAGGAAGTTTGACTTAAATTTCAATTCTTTCCTTTATTTTCTAACTCAGAGGAAGCTGTCCAAAGCACTTATTTTCAAGGCCTGCTAGAGGCTAATTTTGTTTGCTTACAAACTTGCCCACAACTCTGGTATTCCTAAGACTGCTGACAAGAATTTAAAAGCACTGTGATAGGATGCCATACTGCTCAAAAATCTCCCAGTCTTGTCTCAAAAATGAGGTGAAGGCTCTTGCAGACAAGAGACCTAGTCTTTACATACCTCAGTCTCTGATGTCGCTGGTGCAGATCAGTACAAGGAAGATGAAATGAGCTTCCTCAGTATGGAAGTTAGTCTTATATTTCTGATTTTCCCCACCCCTCCAACTCATACGCTTCTGCACAGCACAGACTTTGCCACTGCTGCTCATGCTGCATTCTGGGGAAGAAGAGAGAGGAAGCAGAAGCATCCCAGAAATGAACTCAAGAATTCCTGGTTTCCAAAGATAAGAACTTGAGCTTTTTTTGTTAAAAAAGAAAAAAAAACAAAACCAAAAAACACAACACAAAAAACCAAATAACAACAAAACAACAATGCAGAACAAACAAATTCAAAAAGCAGCCAAACAAACAAGAAGAACTCCACAAAATAAACAAAGAAAACCTCCACATCACACAGCAGAAATGTTGAATTTGTTATAAAGCAGCAAATCAATGTTTCCCTTACAGGGAATACTTCAGTTTTCATGAAACAAGTTTCTTTCACATGTATTACATGGAGAATCTTGGATTAAAAGACTGGAAGCAAGGGGTCTAAGCAGTGAAACTCCCAGTTAGAAACCTATTTTGCACTGAACCTGAGGTAGTATATGGAGTAAAAGAAGGAGTTGGGATCTGAAAAAACAGGGTCAAAAGGGAAAAAAAAATACCAAAAAACAACACAAAACCAAAACCTGTGTCAACTTCCTCAAGAAAAATGAGTTCTGCTGAGCTCAAAAGGGGGGAAAAATGTCTGGACAAAAAGTTTTCTAAAGTCTTCCTAAGAGTAAAATAAAAGTTAATTCATAACCAAAAGTCTCAAACTAAAACAAAAAAATATTGAAAACACAGAAAGCTTGTTTTCTAGCATATTTTCCCTTATCTCAAAAATAAAAAAAATAACAAAACTAAATGAGCTTGCTCAACCCTACTCTGACTGCAATCTGTGAAAGCTATAATGTATGCAAATAATAGCCAGGCATCTATGTTTTCAACATCACACAAAAATTACAAAAATCCTTGTAGTCATAGATTGGTGTCCAGATTTGTAAACTTTTTTTCCTAAATAATTTTAGAATATTTGTGCTGCAGTGTTCTTTTTTTTTTTCGTTTTAAAAGCTATTTGGGATAAATATTAGAGCTACTGGGAGTGTCATTTCATGCAAAAGTACATGAGACCCCATTTACAATACTCAAGTGATCAATATATCAATAAAAGTGAAAGCAGAGAGCTGGTTAATTATTACCACTAACAAAGCAAATGGAAAGGAGAGGGAAACTCCACCATTCAAACAATACCAATGCCATATAAGACAGAAAAATCACTTCCAACATCAAGCATTAAACATCCAGCAGACAAAACACACATGCATAGTACACTGCTTATAGAAATCGGAGTACACCACACCAAATCTACTCCAACTGTAATGAGAGTAAAGTGCCTCAGAAGCAGTCTAATCAATAGCTCTGCTTTTCTACAAGCACACACTCGGCTAAAGCAGGCTTCTTAGTAATAAATAGACGCTTAATGCATCGCATTAAGGATAAATATAACCACCTTAATAAACACGCTTTTTCCCCTCTTTAAAGATAAAATGCAGTAATAAAAAAGATACACACAACTAAAATTCAGGAGAACAAGTTTACACCACAGCAATTACATGAGGGGAAGTCCAGTACAACTTTTAGAGAGTCCCTAATTAAAGGCTCACACATTCCTGTGTCAAATTAATGAGGTACATTTTACTTCTAAGAACTGCCCAAAGTTTCAGCTATGTGAAAAATTTTTGCTTTACTGATTACACAGGGCTTGCAAAAGTTACAAAGTTATCTTAGACCTCATGGAAGTCCAATCTGCCAGAGATCTACACTACCCATTGCCTGCCCTGTGTCTAATTCACTGCCTTGCAACATCTGCCCTAACAAGTTCCAAACACTGTGAGAACTTAATTTGCATTTGAACATGCATATTCAGACCTCCTATAAAGAAGCAAAATTGATGCCATCCCCTGCTTTTTTAGGGAAATGTACATGTTCATTATACCTCTTATGACCCCGACTACTTGTACCTAGTTTTCAAGTTCCCCTCACAACATCCGGAGGTCCCAGCACAACTTGTTATTGGTAAATTTGAGAAACAGATTTGGGTCCCTTTCAGAGTTACTGGACATTTCTTTGCACTGCTGACCTTTCAGGACACGTTTCCCTCTAACTGTCCATCAGTGGGAAGTCAGCTCTAACAATTCTCCTACACCCTTCCAAAACACTCCGTGCTACCCTATCCCAGCCCCCTCTCATGTCTTACCAACACCTCTAGCATTATTGACACCTCTGAGGAGGAACAGCCTCACAGCCATTATCAAGTGTGTCATTATTATGACACACAATGAATTCCAAGTTCCATAGAAGCACTACTTTTGCACAACAATTCTCTTTCCAACTGCACTTGAAAACACCTCTCCTTGACCCTGAAATCAGAAGCACAAACAGTTCCACCTCAAACTGTTCCTTCATGGGTGTTTCTTGGAACAGCACTGGCCTCACACAGCAGAACAAGCTTTATCTTCCCTGGCATACTTCCATGGTATGCCAGCAACTATAGCAGAATAATTAATTTCTCCTGTAATTTGTTCTATTCTCTGCATTTTCAGTTTCTAGCCAGAAGAAAAAAAAATTTAAAATTAATGCTTTTGTCCAATAGATGGTGGTGTTTTTTTAAAGCATAAAAGCCAAAACCAAAGGAAAACTGCCATTTTTGGCAAATTAGTTTATAAGAGATTATATCAAATTCAAAGAGCTAAACTCCTTTCTGCCCCCCCCAATCCTTATTCATTTGAACTCAAATTTGTGCTACAATAGCATATTATATTTCTTGTTGTGCCAAAGATCTTTTAGAACCCGTCACATAGATCATGTCACCCATTTACTTCATTCTAGTTACTTTTGCTCCAAAAAAAAGGAGCTCCAACCATTAGCGGAAAGCATTTCTGGCTCTGCAATAGGAAAGATGATGCTGCATAATCAAACTTTGGTTTAATTGTAATTTGGACTCTCAGGGCTTCGATCTTATTTGTATTGTGATAAAATACGTTTTTGCCTCCTGAGCTACTATGCTTGCAAGCTTGCAAAGGCAAGGGCAGTGAAGTCAAAGAGTATAAGCTTTCCTAGTATCACATGGTTCCTGTTTCAGATCTAAGAATTGCTATCTTTATTTGAGAGCACATGCCCAAAAGACTGACAGTTCTACCTTAAGCTGGACAAGACCACTTAAGCTGTCCATCTCTAACCCGTCATGTTCTATGACAGACTTGTTTTATCACTATTTAGATCTTGTTTTTAAGATTAAGATACATCTGTTTTCAGACATTTTCCACCAAGGTGCTGAGTAGATCCAATTACACTAACAAAATCTTAAAACTGTTCAGTGAAACCATGCTGCACTGACCTCTGAAGCACAGCAGAAATGCTAAAAACCTCATTATTTATTGAAATCCTTACATCACCTGCTGACCTGCAGGAACATACCTACATGACTGCCAGCCAAAGCTGCCTGCCCCAGGCCACCTAAGGTGCCTAGTACAGTAACCTAAGCAGTCTTCTCCAGAGCTTCAAGCTTCCCTTCTCTGCCAAAGCAGGGGACTTTCCCCCACTGTGGCCAAATATGGGCCCTGGGACTCCTCTGCAGGTAAGCACAGACTTCTGGCTTTGCCTCCACTCAGTCACATTGGTTTCTTTCTTCCAAAGCATCTCTTCAGCCCCTGAAGAAAAGAATGATGAATTGCCATCTCATCTATCTGAGGGACTGGTCCACTTCGCCTCTCCTCACCCAACTCAGGCATGGCTGACACTCCCCAGTCCACACATACCAAAGCTTCTCCATTCAGCAAGAGCAAGTACATACTTCTCTCAAGTTTATTGCCTTCATACTGACCACTCCCTGGAGTCCTCACAGGCCCTTGGCCCTGGCTCCTTCCCCTTTGTCTGAAGGGGCCTTTACTCTCTTTAACAGCTGAGTGCATCATCTGCAAACACCACTGCACAGCAACCCCCACAGCCAGCTACAACATCTAGTTACGCCACATGGTGTGAAAAGCTCTACCAGCAGGGACTTACTGTCTCCCATTGACTCAGGTAGCCCATAGCATAACACGGGGACTAGGATATTTTCACAGCATACACGGCCTGAAACCCCATCTGAAGTCAGGAGAAGAAACCCAGGTCTCCATTACCTTAGCCTAGCCAGTGATCTGATGCACAGCCACCACTGCCGCCACCTCCAACCACAGCTTCAGCATTGGCTGAGCTATTACAAAACACCTACCAGGTCAGGCCCCACTGGCAGCATGCATGGGGGAACCCTATAGTGACAGGTCTTGATGGTGGGCTTAAAAGACAAATCTGGTCAGCCCTTGTCAAGAGTTAAGCCAAGAACTCCACAGCAATTGCCTGACAGAAATAAGGTACATTCTTATGACAGTGGATGCAAGACCTTGAAATTCATTTAAAGTGACTTCATTCTGTATCCAGTTAAACTGTAACTTCCTTAAACAACTATTCTCTTAAATAACTGAAGTGATAGGTGGTCACTCAAAACCCTCTTGGATTTGGTCCTCAGCATTCCTAGGACTCTATTTCCTTTTCAGGAGTATGTCAAGACAAGCCTTTTGTGTTGCAATCTAAGTAACTACTGCAATCTGCTTTCTATCAGATCTTCTAATTATCCTCTGTGTTAGAGAACAAAAAAAAAAAAAAGCCACTTAATATTAGGGATTAAAACCACTGAGAAATTCTGATAGTACTGGTGCTCAGAGACAGTGGTGCACAAGTTTCAGCTGGCTTTCTTCAGCGTAGCTCCAGGGGACCCCAGGTTTTGGCCTCACAGCAAGGTTTTCCATTGATTTACTTTACAGTTGTCCCATTACATTATATTTTAGTTATTTATATAGCACTTCTGAGCAAAGTATTGGGAAAGGGTAACAGAAGGATACAGCAATAAAACGAAGTATAACAATTAGCAATGACAAAAACTGTGAGCCAATGACTGGTGGCCCCAAGTGAGGACAAAATATTAAGCTGACATGAAAAGGCATCAAATCTATGGATGAAATGCCTTTAAGAAGTTGGGATAAAAGAGGTATTAAAACAAGACATTAAGGTGCAAAGAGCGGCAGATTAACAAAAGAGGAAGATCCAAACTATTGGGTTGAAAAGGAAAAGTACAGTAGGCAATTTAAGTAGCATTTGGAGGGATTTAAAAAAAATAAAAGAAAGGACCACATGGGAAAAATAAGAAGAAATTTGTTTCAGTCTGAGCAATTGGTTAGACAAACAAGTCAGATTTACCATTAAGATATAAAGATTAAAATGAAAGAATTTCTCAGGCCTCACACAACAGACTGGGATGTTCAGTTTCTAGGTCTGCCACAGACCTGCATGACCTTGGTCAAATCACACTCTAACATTCAGCTCCTGCCTTGCAAAATGGAGATGCTAATACTCCCTTTCTAATTTACATTTAAATCATAAGACAGCTATTGATGTACATCCACATACTATCACAGCAGCAACTGTTGCACAGGCCTCATTTTAAGTGGGATATTTTTGGACCAAACACTTAGTAACTATCTAGACAGTGAGAAGAGATTCAAAACACCAGATATATAGCCTGGTTTAAAGGTCACTGAAGAAAAGAAAAAAAGAAGAAAAAAAGAAAGCTGGGGGGAAATGGGGACAGAGGTGTGAATGACACAATGGAAATAATGTTAGTTTAAAAGAAAGAACAGGCACTGACCTCCCAACAGCAAGCAACAGACCCATGTACCGGCTAATAAAGAGTCATTATACAACATTCCCTCCAAGTGAACTTCTACCAGACTTTTGTTTTCTTGGAACCTACTTTTAGATGAGACAAGGTTTGATGCTTGACTGCAGTGTTTTATTTATACTGAGACATAACCTTAACAGGAACTGACAGGTAACAGAGATGCACATCTTCATGCCTTTACTCCTATCTAAGCATCAGCTCCCCTAGCCTCTAGAGTTTAAGGACCCTCTTTTCCCTCTCACAAGTATATCCCTCAATTCAGCAACAAGCAGGTTTGCTGTTTTAATACATTTTATGAGCTTGCTAAAGCACATTTTTTAAATCTGCACAAATCCACTTCCAATCAGCATACCATTAATGTAGCCCTACTTGCTGTGAAGCCTCACTAGCTATTAAAGAAGACAGTAAGAAAAAGAAATCACTAAGGTGGCTCAGGAAGAACAGGTATCAAGCTGCCTGTATTACTCCCAAACTGGCTGACAGTGTTATTTGCCAGCACAAATTATCTCTGAGTAGTTCTGCACATCTGCAATTTTTAGTACCCACTTCTCCCCCCCCACACCTTCATCCTTATTCCCGTTAGGAATAGCCCAGATTCTTTAATTGACAAGAGACTGCCCACAGTTTGACATTTTTATGTTAAACTAACAGTCACATTACTTTTTCATTTTTAAAAGGTACTATTCTTGATCAGCGCCAACACACATATTATTGAGTGCCTTTCAAAGATGGCATTTAAATATTGCTAATGGAATTTCTTTGTAATCCGTCCCAGAGAGTTTAACTCTATCACACAGCAAAGCCTTCCTAGCATCTGCCATCGACTCAAATAACAGAAGATTCATAACTAACTCTCACTTCAGTTTCTGTAAACATGATAAAACAAGAAAGTGACTTTTCAAAAGAAAGCTTGCAAGTGGTACACTGGTAAATCTCATCTGGAGATGAGCAGTGTTTGGGGAACCTCTGAAGCATTTTCTGAACATGGCAATTAAAGTAACAATTATGCAAGGAACTCAAACCCATTTGGATTTCTTCTCTGTTGTCAGGCTCCTTCCTTTGTCGACTGAGATAACTCTATTATTAACCTTGCAACAGATGCATACTGCAGCACTAACAAAAGTGGTTTTCAGGCTTATATTCTTTTCCTCTTACTTTTCAAAAATAATCTTCTTATTACTCACTCTTGAAGTGAACATGTTATTGAAATGAATTCTGGACAAGGACAGGTTGGTGGGTTTTATTGTAGAAAACAGCCGACCAGCTTCTTTTAATCTGCTTTTACTTGAAAAGAGATGAATATTTTTTTTAATACTTCAAGAATCTGTTGGCCTAGTTTGCATAGCAAACCATTGGCTTCATTTGGGGTAACACCGTTGGCTGTACCCTCTGCAAGGCAGGAACTTCAGCATTTCCCAAGCTAATTCTTTCACCCATTTCTCAGCCTAGCACAGCCACCTTGCTAAATACTGATGAATTGTACCCTCTCTCTCCACCTGTGCAACAGGTAGTAGATCTGGCATCAGTGCAAAATGCAAGTTTTAAATTCAGGGCCTATTTATACTTTTTTTCCCCCCCAATAATTTTGTACACAAGTCAAACTGCCTTACAAAGAAGCTTCTGATGCTGAAGTTACTAGGAGTATCATCTTGTAACTGAAAGCAGAACCTCACTGTGCATAGAGTATGTCCAGATAAACCAGATTAGCTGTCCCTGTCCTTAGCCCACACCAACTAGAGTAGGGAAAGGAAACTTTTTTCTTCCTATCAGGAAATTTTCTTACAATGGCTTGCAAGCTGTGCTGGCCTGACAACATCCAGCCCTTGGGAAATGGTATCCCATCCAACCCAGCTGTGGGATCTTTGTTTCATCTATAGTGATGTCTTATCCACTTTTGCTTATTTAACATCATGGACCCAGTAGTACGCTATCCCAATAGGTTCCACAGGCCAAAACATACAAAAAGTATACAAAAAGTATATTGCCTCTTGGCTTCATCAAAAATTATAATCAAAGAATGATTTAGGTCAGAAGAGCACTTAGAAAAATTATCTGGTCCAAATCCCCCCAACTCCCAAAACAAAGCCAAATTTGATGTTCATTCAATAATCGCTATTATTGTAAACAAGTGTTCCTAATTTTCTATACATCCCTCATGACTCCTTAAGGAAAAAAAAAAATCCGTTTTCAGTTTCATGTGATTAAAGTATTTGTCCTCTATGCTTTTTTCGTGCACCTGAGTACTTTCACTTTCTGACTTATCTGATACTTCAAGTGGGAACTGATCACTAGGAATAATCCCTTCCTAAACACACACATGACAGCAAGCAGCCCCTGATGAGCCAGAGCACCTCTGTGATGCTTTTACAGCTATCATTTTTCTTCTCATCACTACAGCCACGTCTCACTGCTTTCAATATTGTCCCATTTTGTTCTACAGGATCCTGCAGGTTATGCTTTACAAAGATAACATGAGCCAGTAGCAACACTGCCTATAATCTCCTCGTACATGACGGTAGTGCTTATCAAGTCACAATCCCAGATAGCCAAACAGGTCAGACTCCACAGGCAGGGGGAGGCATGCAGCCAGCAGATACATAACACTTGATTTCACAAAAGCTGTTTTACCTCTGTATCACATACACTTTGAATTCACTGCAGTCCTATTCTGATGGATCAGTGACTCAGTCCACTGACCATGTCTTCTAAAGATTTCACAAGCACCAACTGAAGTCAGCCTCTTCCTTTAGCCAGTCGCTTTTGGCATTGCATGTCCCAGATAGAGAAAAGTGCAGGAGTAACTATAAAATAAATCATTAGTCATCATAAACCCATACTCCAGATGAACATAGTCCTCTCTGGGACCACCTCATGCTGGAAGCATCCACACTTCCTAAGACTCAAAGGAGATCTTCCAAATTTCAGTGAAGCATTCTGTCCTAAACTAAGTCTTTGATAGTGGTTTTTCCTGTTTTGTTTCATTTTTATTATGTCTCCCTCTGCAGAAGTGGATTTGCAGTAAAGCAAGAGCGATGCAAAACTAAAAAAAGATGAAAGAACATTTAAGGAATTAAGTAGTAATCAGGATTAGAGTTTTGATATACCAGTTTATTTAAAAATTCAATATCAGAGACACAGCAGAGACAACATGCAACCAATCCCTGAGAAAGAGGCAAAGGAATTCAGAGAATGCAGGGAGCTGACAAATGGCTTTCTGATGCATATCAAGTTACAGATGGGTCAAAATTATACAGTAAATTCAAAAAATAGTTAAACTGTTTTCCAACATAAATGATCATTTTCAAGTTCTTAACAACACTAGCTGTATGACTTTCAATTAACAGAAATTCTGATTCTAATAAGTGTTCGTACTCAATGGTTATCCCTCACATACAAATAAATTTGTTTTATGGAATTTCAAACACATGAATATTTTGGGTCAGATGAAAACATAATCATTATTAGCTTTACATGCCACTCTGGGGAGAACAAGGAATAACAAAATAATCACAACTCAGATGAACACAAATGCACCCCTTGCTAAAATATGGGCATGGCATTTCTTTTGCCACATGGAATTAGCTCAATTGCAGAAGAACAAAAAATTTTTCCAATAGCCAGAAGACAGTCAGCACCTGTCTGACTGTTCTGAAAGCTCACAGAACCCCTAGTGACCACAGAAGTGTTAAGGACCTATAGCTAAACTGCTCCCTGGCTAGCACTGTCATATTAGTTCCAGAAATACTGCCAATATTGTGTCATTCCCACAGGAAAACTAATGGAAAGCTATTCAAAATGAGAATCCTTCCTGCAGGTGGGAAGGTATTTTTTCAATCTCGGGGTTAATTGCATCTTGGCTGTGACCTGGAGCACCCTTGTTATTTAAGTCTACAGCCTCCCAGGAGCACAGAAATCATGCTAAGTTATGGTGCATTTACACTGTGGAAAATGACTGCTAGATGCTAGTGTTGAAACTATTGTGCTCTTATTTGTGACATAAAGAGCACTTGAAAACAGGTTTCTCTTTTCCAAGCACAAAAAGCTTGCTCACTGACTCACTTCAACCCTTTTCCTCCCCTCACAATTTTCCCTGAGTTACATGGCATTTCAGCCACTTAGAACCACAACTCATGATTTCCTGCTTTTAACAATAATTTAAAAGAATAGCTCCTAGAGCCAGGGGCCACATCCTGCTCTCAGTTACATCCAGGGATCACTGAAGCTGAGCCAAGCCTCTTCAGCCGCACTTGCAAAACTGAGTGCAGAATCTATACTTGGAGGGACTAAGGCTGCTCAGTGTAATGGGCTGCCCGTGCTTTAATTATTATTAATAATTCTTTATTGATTCTTTTACTGATTTTAGCTGTCAGCAGGGACATTACAGTACGAATGGAGAAGAGGAAAAGTAATGGAAATTAAATGATAGCCTGCAACCAGGCAAAGAGAGACCTGCACTGACATTATACTTGGGAGTCCATGAGGGCTCGTGGCCAAAGACATGAAATGTCTTTTAACTTACACAATACATAACTTAATGAAAAAAACCACAAGGTGATACTTTTGCCTTCTCTGTTTCTATTGTGGTAACCATCCTCCACTTTTCGTAGTTTACAGATCTGAATGAACAACCTAAGCTCAGGCATTTCCTCACTTCTACTCGGAGAGCTTGCTGTATTCTTCAGCATTTTAATATTTAGTTTCAAAACTGTTTCTAGCCCGTCTGATTGCAAAGCTAGCCTCACATCTTTAAATCAATACCCTACTGTCTCACTGAGTCTGCTGGCAGAGTCCAGGAAAACAATCATATCTGGCAAGTTGCTCTGCTCTCCCAGCCAGCCTGACACAGGGTAGGATGTTAATGTCAAAACCTAATTGCAACCACTTACAGCAGCCACCACAGAAAAGCACCAAGTCTCCTGCAGATATTGCCGAGTCAGCAGGTCCCCGCTGTGCCAAAAAACATACTCAAATGGACCTCCCCTGCCGTGCTCACAGTACACATGGCTTACAGGAACAAGCCCCGCACTCTGCAATGATATATCTACTTTATATGCTAATACTGTCAAAACAACACATTGGGAGAGAAACTGTGGTCTGGGTTCTAACTCCAGCACCCTCTAGAAGCAAGAGCAAAATGACATGATACTGTAAACCTTGCTGGTTGCCAGCTCAGTGAACCAAAGCAAATCTATGTCACAGTAATTATATTTACACTGTAAATCTAGGCAATAGCTCTTCAGGTGGTATAAACTGGCATTAGCCCATTACAATCAAAGAAGCCTTATTGATTTACGTGAGCTAAGGCTCTTATACAAATTTTCTATCAGTTACCAACCTAAAGCTACCTGCAGTCTTGAATCGACCCATAAACAGTACACTTCTGGAATGTCTATAATTTCTCTTCACTGTGCAATTTTTATTACTGAGAGCTGAAAGTTTGGCCCATGGCATTCAATTTCTGATGACTCAAATCTATGCTAGGAACAGGTGGCCATAACTTCAGGTCTCTTCACAATACCAGCGTTAATTATAACAGCAAATTGCATGATTTCAGGCAAGACTGTATCAATGCTTCCTATTTAAATGTTAAATTTTCAGGAATCTGAAACCTGTCCATAAATTTTCCTTGACAGAGGAGCTTTGTTTACAAACCCAAAGCTGGCATTTTACTTACTCATTTTGAGAAAAACAATGGCTTTCACATGCTCCCACCCAAGCAGGCAGTAGCCCATCAGAAACTTTGGGTTTTTGCTCCTCTACAAATTAAGAACAGCTGAGACCTGAAAAAAGTCATATGGACATTGGGTATTGCATATTCCAAATCTGAACCACTAAGCTGCTGGAATTGAAAATGTCCAAGTGGTATCTGAACAATGAGTCTTTCAGACAAAATTTCACCAGGATAAGCTCAAGAGCCAGAGGTAGTTTTCCAATACTTCAAGTAGCCTGTTAGATATGAAACTTCCCTGGGCAGCTCGTTTACTGCATACAGAGAACTTTTGCATGTATAAGATTATTTTCTCTCCTAAAAATACATCCCGAAACATTCATTTTAAATACGTACACTACCAGACTGTGTACACGTACCCAGGGCAGAAGACGTCTTCTACTTTAGTGTACCCTGCTAATCACATACCATCTGGTAATATATTATGTATTCAAAGATACACATAATATATCAAAACACATACTGTAGGCATATTATGGTGTGAGAAAAGAAGGAATATATCAGATGTATTCACACAAGTGTAAATAACTTCTCATCCAAGAGAGCAGAACAGCTTTAAAGTACAATGACATTTTGAAAGATCTGCATTATATCTAGAAATGAGAATTTTTTAAATGAGTCTGAGCACTCAGTGATGCATTAATTAAAGACTTCATCTGATACCCATAAAAGTAATTGGAAAGACCTGCTGACTTCACCCATCTCTGAATCAGGCCCAGTAGCACATTAATTGAGGGCGAGTTTACATCTGCAGCAAGCCAAAATTAGTGCTCAGGACAGTAAATCATGGTTTCATGCATTAAATACTGATGTGCAGTTAGTTTTACTTCTTGAAAGATGTCGGTTAAAAAGCATGCATTTCAAAGATACTCTATACTTAACATTTTAATACTTAGAAACAGAAAAGCTTTATTGTATTGGTAGATTTCAACTACATGCACAAGCAGGCAGTGGTCTCTTGACAGAAAAATGTAGGTGTTAAATAATTTATGTCCATAGCTAAAAAATGAAAAGCATTATCAATTGCTGTTTCTCTTAAAATGGAACAACCCCTCCCACACACACACACACAGAAAAACCCCAACCAACAACTGTGATTTTTTTTAAGTCTGTGGTATTTAAACTCTGTTCTACAGTAAATGGCATTTAGCTCCTGTCTCCATTGAGATTCTCACAGTGGGGTTGGACAGACACACTCAAACACTTCCTCCCGCTGTATCTTCTGCTGATCCCTTCAGATCTTCATTAAATGCAAAGGACAGTATTTATTCAGCTGTGTAGGATTTTTTTCAATTGCATTTTCATTGCCACTTGTTTCATCTCTTATTCAAACAAAAGAATCTTTCATGCTTACATATAAATACAGTATAACAACTTTAAAAAGTCACGTAGGACTCCATTAGCATAAAGCAGAAAGGAAGCTATTTTGAAGGTCTTTAAGAGAAATACAGCAACTGATACATAGCATAAAGCAGAAAGGAAGCTCTTTAGAAGAAATTAAAATGAAGGCAATTACCCCAATAACTAAACAAGACGCCCAAAGAAACCACATTTACTTCTGTAAGGGAGATAGAAATATTGGCGAGGACACAAATGAGCATTAGTGCCAGCCGCAGAAACCAGTATGAAAGAAAACATGTACACCACACTGAAAAAACTTTATTTCTCAGGCATTCATTTTTAACCATCTTGCTGGGAGACAGCATTTTTAGCACAAGCCAGCCCACATTTGCTGATGAGATTACCAATGCCTAATTTATTTTTTTAAGTGACCTCTTTGGGACAGCATAGAGAGGGCTGATTTTTAGTAGTGTCTGAGCTGTCCCCAAATCTCAGTCCCTTTTCAGGTTTCTCCCGCTGGGCTTCAAGCATCTTAAATCACTAACTTCAAACAATATATGTCTATTCCTTTTACATTACAACTTATTACTTATAGCAGAGTTAGCCCATTTCACCTTCACAACAACAATCCATGGAATTGCAGACAGCATTTGCAACACCAAGAGTTAGAGATCACTGATTAAACCAGCACAATATTGTTGTAAAGGAGCTGGGGGAAGAACTTGGGATATCAAAGAGCACAGCTATGCTGCTTTATTTAGGCGACATAGTGGACTGATCCTACTGCATCCATTTATACCTGGACTACTCCTTTTCATGGGTTCAATTTTACATAAAATTTGGGTTAGAGTTGCAGTTTCATTAACAGATGAAGCTTTGAAGGGACATGACTAGCGCGTATTAGACCTTCAAGGAAGGCACTGTATCACAGTGTTAATTTCCTTCTTCTCCCCCTTCCCCACCCCATCTGCCTTCTTACCTGTCCACCATCTGCAGATTCAATTGTTCAAAGATCAAATTTTGATTCCTATATATGCCAGATTTCAGCATCTCTAACAAGACACTCCTACACTCTGCAGGTTGCTGGCTTTCTTGGTAATTACTGTTCCATCATTGTCTCTGGGGAGGGGTGGGGGGGGAATATCTGCTGTTGCCCCATTACCAGCTGTCTTCTGATATTACTGTAACTCCCATCTCCCTCGAGGTATTCTTGCTATTGTTGACCCTGTATTTTCTGATATAATTTGTGATCTTTTTCATATCAAAAAGATCACAGACATGTATTTGTACACAGAGCTCACTCATCTCTAACCCAGGTCTCTAACTTGTGTTCAAGGCTGCCAGAGTCTGAAGTCTGCTTCTGATCTCCACACCCCTCTATATGCTGCATTTCTTTCATAAATCTTTGCTAAAATAATCTTTCTGCAACTTTAACCTTATTGTCACAGCTTAAAATCTTGAAGGCAACAAGCTCAGGGCATGCAACACCCTCCCTGGAGCATAGGGGAACTCAGATTCTCTTTTAATTCTTTTTCTTCCCTCAGCCCCATTCCCAATTCTCCACCCTTGAAAAAAAAAAAAACCACACCACAAAACCCCACAACATTTGCTACCTTTGATCTGAGGTCAGAAATACAATCCATTTCTTTTTCATTTAAAAGTGCTGTTTCCTTACTTCCAGTTTTCTATTGCCCCACAGCTCATTCTTAGATGATTGCCACCATGCTAGGGATGGTGGAATCCAAAACCTGAAAATGGGCACATCTTGGTAGCACTGCAAGACAGCAAGCATCAGTGTAGGCATGCCAGTCATGCCAGCTGTTTTACATAGGGGGCTTCGTAAAAGCGTAGATTTTGTTTTCTACTTGTGGAACAGATCAGACAAAGGCATATTCAATATCCTAAATGAAAACTGCCCTTAGCTAAGCTCAGCATTTCAACAATCTCATCTCTATACTCAGAATCAAAACAGGCATTGAATCCAACTTAAACCTTCTGCATGAATGAACTTCAGTAGTGTGCAGGCCCTTGGCACAAAGGCAAGTTTTATCATTAACAAAGCTAGAACATTACATTAATTATTCCAAAAGATAATTTTTCTTTGGATTATCCTGATGTATAAACTTTAATGATCCTGGCTTGTGCTAATTATCTCTAGTTGCCTTCTGTACTCTTCTCCTGTCACATGCCTCATCTGGATACTAGCCATCTATTTCCACAATCACAAACAGTCTTTCAAACTGTGCCTGCTGAGGTACAGAGGTGAAAAAAAGGGGAAGGGAATGAAATAAGGTTGTCTTTTACTACGCATGTTGCACCAGGTACTTCACCTCACTTTGCCATGTCTTCATATTGAAGGCGTATTGTAGCATATTGTGCTATACATTTTATACATACATGTGAGAAAGTCTCTTCCAAGTGTAATCCGTCAAGAAGCCCGTTGACTGACCAAAAGGCACTGTTTATTTTACTGTTACTTCTACAGACAAGAAATGCAGAGTTTCAATTAACCTTTCATTTAGGCCAATAGATATCATAATGCATTAAATGTGTTAGGAAATATATTATTTACTACTACAAGGGGTTGGGAGTATAGCTAAAGAAAGTAAGAGGGGAATGCAGTGGTTTCTTTTCAAGCTAGTTTACCCTTACTTTTCTTGAAGCAATTTATTCTTTGTGATTATTTAAATTTCCAGCCTTCAAAAATGAAGCATTTCTCTCAGTCATGGGCTGTTCCCAAGCATGGGATTTGAGACCTATGCTATATAGAATTGTTCTTGCATCTTTTTTGACCAAGTTCAACATTTTAGGCAGACTATTAGAAAATCATTTAAGATTGGGTTTTCAAATGGGTTTGAAGCAAGTAAAGAGCCAGGTATCAACTGACCTCCAATGAAAAGCAGCATCATTTTTCTCATCCCTTTGGAAAAGAAAGCAAGCTGGGCCATAATAAGCTGAAGGAATAACATTCACAGAACCCTTCTACTTCCAAGCATTTATTGAGCAGCTTTGCTCTGCTATTCACAACTAACACGGGGCTTCCACATCTTACTGGGCAATACAGTACTTTTATTCATAAGTATATTCTCAAATACATTATTTAAAACTCACCCAGATCCTACAGAGTTGACAAATTTCATGCAGTCGTGTAAAATTGATTAGAGATAGCGGCCCAAATCATAAATAGGCCAGTATTCAAAAGAATACTCAAATAAGAGATTTGCACTAGAGGTTGTTTCAAGACAAGTGTAAATGCACTGTAGGGATAAAGATAAACAAGTTTTACTGAAAACTGAAAAGAACAAAGCTGGTGAAGGTCCTGGATGTGGAAGAGGCTCTGCAAATGAGAAAAGGAAGCAACTTGCCATTCACGCAGAGAGGTAATAGTGCTTATGCCTGCTGACCAGTACGGCGTGACATCAAGAAACTGGCTGTCTATATGTTTATGTGAAATGCCTTGCACAGTGAAACATTGATCTTGGCCACAGGCTCTAGATGCTGTTAAGATAATGGCTAATACCTCTGAACGGATTAGCAACAGGCTCATGATTTCTTCAGTATAAAGAAAATGCAGCATCCTATTCTAACCTATGCAGCCTTATTTCCTACAAATGCTTTATATAATACTACTTCAAAAGCTAGAAATATTTCCCAACTACAAGTCCTGCTTTCTAAGAGCTAATTAAACTGTTCCAGGACTGCAGAATGTCTAATGCAAGAAAACAGGAAAGTGGCAACTGTGGTAAGAGGATCACGCCGAGTGCTGATGTAGTAAGATTCATACATAAGTCTACCCAATATTTCAGCTGCAAAACACAATCACTGCATATAAATTCTTCACTCAATGCAAGCAGTATGCATTTAGTCCAGTTCTTTGAGAACTCAGGCTCAGAACAAAAGCACTCTGCATACAGATAAGGGTCTTTCTTCATGTTCTCCCTCTCTTCTTAATTAACAGAAAACAGTTATGAATATTAAAGAAGAAATTAACAACAGTGTAAATAATTTCTAGGTGTTTGTAGATTCCATATTTAGTTTTTAATTAACCCCCACTGGTTTAAAAAAAGCTGTTTAAGAAAAAGATATCCTTTCAAGATTTCCCTTGTGTTTAAAAACGCAAAAAGAAATAAGGTAAGACCGTAAAATGGTAGTTTGGCATTGCAGACACCAGCATCATATGAGGATGTTATTCTGACATTATTTCTCCTCCACTTAGCTTGGTTTAGGACCTGGTTTCAACAGAACAATTCGCATACTGCCTCCTTCATTTAACAAGTGAAATGCAGGAGGTCTGGCCAAATGCTGTGTAACTATGATAACACAAGTCCATCTTCTACAGAGTTTAAAGCATCCAACTCTCCGATTCCTGTTGATTAAAAGCAGAACATAGGAACTGGTCAACTTCAGATGTTGGCCGAATCCCACATTGTAACCACTGACCACAGCTAATACCAGATGCTTTCAAGCAAGATGCTAAAAGCCCCGATGTAGCCATTACAGAATCTACCTTTTTACGGGTACATCCCTTTGTCACCCAAGTCCTATGGCCTTTGGGATTTTGTTTTGGTTTGTATAATTCTCACAGCAAATCTGTATGTCCTTGCCAGCCATTTAAACATCCAGTCTTTACAGCTGATCTGACCAATCTATCCTCTTTCAACTGTCAACAATCAAGGTCACAGAGTAGGTTCTTCTGGACTGAAAGGAAGGAAATTCCTCACCAATTCTTTAATGGGCTTATTTTTCCAGGGTTTTGGCATTCATGTAACCTGAAAGTGCATGCCTTGAAGTGAATCACTACCACATACATAGGTAAGCATCTGTAGATCATACCAATAAGAACAATTTACCTCTGTCTATTTTCCACCTCCTGAAAAGATACAAAAAAGGAGACATCCCCCATCAGTCTGCGTGCCGCAAGCCCCGTTGAGTCAGTGGGAGTTCTGCATGTGAGACAACTCAAAGACAGACGCTCCAAGAAGTCTAATTTAAAGATGCCTCAGGAAAGCTTTAAATTGCACTTCCCAGTGCATGCAATGGGGTAGATCATCCTCTCCCTCGTGCATAACACCCATTAGTGTTAATTTGAGTTATCCATGTTCAGTGAGAGGAGAACACAGCCTGGTGCTGCTAAAGGAATTCCTTAGTTTCTCACCAACACCACTTATCCCCGCTGCTTCCTCACACAGCCAATGTGCAAACGTGTACTAGAGAAATATTCCATGTTCTGCACTCAGCCAGAAAACTGCACAACAGACAAATTTCTATATGGCAACCAAAAAGGTACCTTTAGACAGACTGACCGACACTGATGGGTCTTTTTGCCTCTGCAACAGCTGAGTGACAGTATACTCGCATGAAGGAGGCATATAGAAAAAAATATTACCTTTAAAATACTATTTTTAGGAACAAATTTTGAGTTCTTATTTGGAAAAAATCTCTTTGAGGAAAAACACCCCACAACACTGCTGAGTCTATACAAGCACTTCATCAAGAGTCAAACAACTGCATTCTTTCACCCACATTAAACATATTTTATAAAAAGGAGGAAGACACATTTGTTTTACCCGATCTCTTGCATTTTTTTTTTTTTTAAGATTCCATTTTATCCTATGATGGTAGTTATGAAGCAGTATCAAAACATCATGCACCTTAATAAGAAATTGGACTAACTGCACAACTGCCAACAGAGACAAAAGTCAACTGAAGCTACTGCTAAGAAGGAGGGTGGAAGTTGTCATTGATGCAGCTGAGATACCATAATAGAGGGGAGGACCAAGAGCTGGGGCCTGGCATGGAAGAGGGCATCCTCTTATCTCCATCCATTGTGACACTTACCACCCTGACAGATGCCCTCTATCAACGTTAGAACATGCCTTCTCTCATACTGAAAAGCCTCAGCACAGAAAAGTGGATCTTCTAAACCGAGGCACCCTGTCCACACTCAATGCAAATCTTTGCCTTTTTCTTTGGGATTCACTGCCTGACAACAGCTACAGGTCTGGTCCAGAAAAGCAGCACAAGCTCTATTGTGCTGGTACCAACAGCTCAAGAAGAGAGAGAGATCAGGAAAGCAATCGGTCATACACATCGATTTGGCCTCATACACAAATTGCACCACCAGCGGCACAACTCTACCCTGCCTCGGATCTGGCTGATCCTGTGACAGACCTCGTGCCCACTCAGGATTTGAACAGGTGGCAAGAATTTGGTGGCAGGTGCCCAGCATAACAAACCTAGGAATGGCCAGATAACAGAAGCAAGTACAGTAAGTCACCTTCCCACACAGACTGGTTTTCATGCCAGCTAGGCCATTAGCAATCTTCAATCCCTACACACTAGAAGTTAATCCTGCCTCAGGCAGCATTAACTTACACATTAGAGCTTTAATGTAACATCCGCAGTGCTGGAAAGAGTCATCTGGTACAAATATTTTCCCACGACTCCACTCACTCCCCCAATTACTACTTTCCCTATTCTCTTCTGAAGAGATCTTTTAAATGTAGCTTTACCTTGTGATGCTGGAATTGTCATGGTAATATCCCACAAAGGTGGTTTTATCCTGCGTATGGCAACTTTGAGCTTGGTTTATTCTATTTCCAACAACGCTCACTCGATGGTGTGCAGGGAGAGAGGGATGTGGTGTACAGCCAAGGCTGCTGCTGACCAAACAGCAAAAAACTTTGACTACTTTTATGAAAAGCCCTCCATGCAGTTTGCTATTAGCAGTGAGGTCATCATAAAGGTGCTATATATTTGTGAAAACATGCACAGATCAAAGCATTCTGAATTTCAGGACAAGTGATGATTTATTAAAAAAGGCATACTAAATGCCTAATTTATAAACTATTTATAACCCAGCAAGGGAGCAGAACCTGTACTGTTTTACAGATTCTCCATGCAAAACAAGTATTTTAAGAACAAGCTGGATTGATTTCCAACTTGTGTAGCTCAAGCTAACTTCACTGGTGCTAGTTTTATATGCACAAATTCTTCTGTGTTTATAAATAATAAATACTTCCCCTCCCCAGATAATTAGAAGATTACATATCTTTTGCTGTCTTAAAAAAATTAATCTATTTCATAAGGATGCCATCTTAAAATAGTTAAACCAAGAGTCCTTTCAACTGCATGTTTAAATAACACTTACAGAAATATCACAGAAAAAAAAGCATTTATAGAAATTAATGCAAGGAAGTCACTAGAATGAGAAAACCAAAATTGTTGTAAATAGGCTTCTGAAACTGTTTCACAGGAAAGTCACTAATGAAATCCTTGGAGAGACTAGGCAATCTTTAGTTCAACAATTCAACTTCAGGTTCTTTTTTTTTTCTTTTCACATTTTCAGATGTTCCCCAAGGTGCCTGTGCTCTGAAAATACCTTTATGGTAAGACAAGTTCAAACACAACTTAAAAGAAAATGTATTTCATGTCATTTTGATAAGGTGAGGTTGTCACCTTATTGTTCAGCGACATCCCTGGCAGATCAACCGCTAAAGAACCACGCAGGTGTTAAGCTGAAACAAAGCTATCTGAGTCAAGGTGATAAAACCTCTTTTGGTTAAAGCACAGGTTCCTTCTTTTTCAATAAGTGTCTTCAGACCTGGCCCTGCAATTGCTGGAAGCTTGTAAAAACCTTTTTCCATGCAACCTAACCCCCACCTAAACAGGGTACCCCCATCTAAGGCTTATTGCTGTAAAGAGCTTGGCTCCCCCCAAGACCATTTCACACGCTGTTCCACTTACTTCAAAACAAACAAACCCCAAACTGGAGATACCAGAGTAGAATATGGCCACTAGACCACAGCACCAGGTCAAGATCTTTCCCGCCATTCGTGTCTGAGTGCCCAATCAGTGCGGGTTTAAGTTAATTCATCAGCAACACTGCCACCACTCCCCTCAGCAGATCATTGCACGTTCTGATCGACATAAAGGACATGATTTCCCCTGTGCCTCTCTATTTAATTTTTTTTTTTTTTAAACTGTCTCATTATGAGCAGATAGGTTGATATTTCAACAGAGAATAACAGAATTAAGCACCTCGCATAATTCTTTGGAGTGATCTATGCACTGCTGAAAGGGAACAGTGTACCATGGCAAGACAAGTACAGGCCATCCATTGTACAAAGTGCTCACAGCCTCCATTATCACCGAGGTAATCTACTGCGCTTTTAGTTTAAGAGTAATGTCATGTGTTGATGCCTTGCAATTTGATGGGATTTCCGTTCATTAGTAGTAATAAAAGAACCACTTTTTATTCATTAAATTATTCTAAGTGACAGAAAAAAATCCTTTCTTAAGACAAGCATATGCACAGCTGCATTTTTTCCTCATGCAGTTGGGATCACCCCTCTCAGCACATTAATATTGTATTAGAGGATGTAGATCGCTTTTTCATTCTTAATTGGTACTTAAAAATTTCTCTCTAGTGAAAATACTGATTGATTTGGTGTTTAAATGAACTTGTTCATTGCAACTGCAAATACCCTGAATACTAAGTAGTTTAAAATAACTTGTCATAATAAAAAGATAGATTGACCATACCTAGAAAAAAGTGCTATTAAAATTAAAATTCCGACTTCATAGCTACTCCGTAGTATCACTGAACAAATAACATTATGAAGGAAATCTGGAATAAGCCTGCCATAATTGTGCTCCGTTTTTGTGCATTGCCAGCTTTGAGGGGTCAAAAAATTATGAAACTGCTAGAGAAAAATGATCAGACTATTAATGATAATAAAATCATACTCATTATATTTGCTTTTTCATTTCTGAGTCTTTTCAGAGTCCATAATTGTAGTATTTTTTCTGCATCGGCAAGACCTAGTATTTTAGGGTTTGGTTTTTTTTTTTTAAAGAAAGTCCATGTAAAAAGGAAAGTGCAGGCAATTCTGACCTAATCACATTATCTAAGATGAAAAGAAAGAAAAAGGTTTGGTGAGAGTTAGTTGCATTTCTTCTTTTTTCCCCCTCAGCTGATAGTATTTGTTCATCAGCCATTACAAGCACGCATGGTGGGTGCTCCCAGCTGCTACCGCAGCAGGAGTTACCCACACATGAAAGGTTCTAAAGACTAGCGAGTGTGCAGAGCAAGATTTTCTTTCTCTTTTTCGTGTGCCTCAGCAGTCTTCAAAACAGACAAAGGACAGCACACCTCTATCAGAGACTGCTAGCATTGCTACACCAAGTAACCTGCATAAAGCTTAACAGTGGTGGCAACACAGGAAAGCTGCAGAGAAACTTGAAAACCCCACAGTCAGCATCCGGTTTGGATGCAGCACACTAAAAACCAGCAACACCAACACCCTCAAAGGTGATGATCAGAAGAAACATTCAGTAATTACCTGTGGGTGAGCTCCCCTGGCCAGCGGGACACCAAGTTCTCTGCAGATGCTGGGGAACAGAGTTAAAGCTGCCCAAGCGAGCACAGGCACCTCCAGGGGTGCAGCCTGGGCTCCTGCCAGGCTCAGGACCCTCTTCTGAGCTCTTCCTCTCTCCTTCCCACAGCTACGCTTAGCCGTGCTGGCCGAGCCCAACCAAGGAGAAGGCCTGAGAACGATGACTTGGCTCCCCCAGGGATGATGGGAGTCCGCTAACACCTCTTTATGGGCCAGGCAAGGCACCTGAGGCAACCAGAACAGCTCCCAGCAACCCCACCCACTTACAGGTTGTGATGAAAACTGGCTTCAGCTGGCTCCTGCACTCAGGTGTGTTCGTTAGCATTTCACAGTGCTGTGCTATGGGAGGTGAAGCTGGGGAAACGCATCCACATCTGAATACTATGTATTAGCATAAAAGACAAAGCTTGTGACTTAATGTAGGTTCTTTAAAGACCAGAGTGAAAAGGTGAAAAAAGTAAGTTCATTAACGTACTGAAAGCTTATGATGCTTATTTTTTTTTATTCAATGTAATCTAATCCAATTTACCTATTACACACAGATTTATTAAATAACTCATTTGCCCAATAGAAGAATATATGGTCTTTAATTTAACAGCCCTTGAGGTTTTTTTAAATTTTGTGTGCTTTATTCAAAGTCTACTAAAACAGAAACAAATGTGTATGACACTATACATTTTCTACTCATTAATGACTTTGTTTCCTTGATGTAAAGTGACTTTTAAAAGTTTCTGACTTTCAAGCAGTGCTAAGCCTGAAAAAACAGCTTTTTAAGTGAGCACTGAAAACTGAAGATTCTACCTTTGAAAGCATAGGTTATATGTCAGTACTTCATTTTTATCTCCATTTTGCAGAAATGAATTTATTCTTAATGTGGCTTAATGTTATGCTTTGTTTTTTCATTCCCTGTTCTGCTCAGCAGCATTGTTTATTGTTTCATCAGGAGTGGTCACAACTCAGGAGAAGAGGGTTTAAGCAAGTCAATTAACATTGCTGTAGAGCAGAGCCCAGGAGAGGAATGGACATATGGCATGTGATGATGTGCAATTTGTGATTTTTTAATTTCTTAGTAAACAGAGTGAGCTAGAGGACATTCTTGGTCACAGTAAGATGAAAGACCAACTATAGAGCTTTACTAATCTGGCCTCACTTAAAATTCATAGATGTTTCACATGTCAAGTAACCTAACCTCTTGAAAATATACAGGAATGAGATTTAAAAAACGGGATTCTTTTTCTATACCAAATATTTGCTTTCATTATACATTCATTAGACTGGGAGAAGTGCTGGAGGGCAGAAACTGGGCTAAGTGTTTAATGTTTATTAAAAAAATCCTTTGTTAGACACAAAAATGTCCTAATAGGTCATCAAATTCATATCATTGCGCCACTACTGCCTGACCCACGTTTATTTCCTCATATGCATCTAATCAATTTTTATAGCTGCTTTAGAGTAGTCAATTAAGAGTTCTATTAATAGTAATGAATCCACAGCTCCAGCAGGCAGGAAATATCTGCCAGGATTTCCTTGTTGATTCTTTTTTTCCACTGTGAAAAAGAGAATTCCATTCAAAGAGAAGCACACTCACAAACACAGGCTTTATGGGGCACCGGCACAGATCAGCATCCCATGCACAAACCAGGGCGCTGCCCTTCTGGCCATTCATGGCTGTATGTAACAGGTCTCCCATGGCTCCATCTTGCCATGAGGAGTCAAAACAAAGCACATAGATGCTTATCAATTCCCCCTGAGTCCTGGGTAAAGAAAACAGGATAAACTGTAGGAGTGGTCAACGTCCATCTGAACACATTTTTTGTGTATTTCAGTCACCGATAAAACCAGAATTCAGGAAGGGAACAAGTGCAGACAAAGCCAAACACATGCGGGTTCAGCTCAGGGCGGTCTGAGGACCTTCCACCTTTTAACAAGCCACGGTAAAAAGTTCCCACAACTTCCTTAGCAGGTGCGCCCACTGAATGGAAGTACGGCAAAGAGCAAGCATGTGCATGGTAGGTGTACTGCAGGTTCCTGTAGCTATAAAACAACTGACAGTGTGGAATATTTCTTTTCTATTTTTCCACGGATGTAAGCTCCCCTAACATAAATTGTATTAATTTCATGCAATGCCTTTTTAAGTCCATATAGGCAGTATTATGCTTTTGCTTCCAGTGAAGCATTTTAACAAGCCAGCCAATCTCACTGTTTACATATGCGCTCTCTTCCTCACAATTATAACAAAGACAGAAAACCATAGGTTTTGGCCTTTCTGGCTTTCTTACGCTCCCTTTCTCCTTATGAAACTGCCCTGTCTCAGGAGTTAGCAAGGAAGGCCACCCATTGATCACCAAGCCACAACAGCAACAGCAAGATAGTATGTGACGATGGTTCTGGCGGCTGAAATGAAAAATGAGTCTGTCTGTCTCTAGCTGGCCAATTCAAAACCAGGTTAACAGTACCTGAAATTCATCACTATCTAATGTCTTTGTGAGATGAGACTGATGTCAGTTTAATTTAATAGGCCAGGCTGAAAAATGCGACAGTTCAATAATTGATTCATGAGTGGATTAGACATCACTGCCTCAGGGGTGGCAACATTCACCAAAGGGTGGGGACGATGGCTGGGGCAGTAATAGCATTAGCTGCCTCATTGTAGTCCGGCCTCCGAGTCTGCCAGGCACCCCAGCCTGTACCCACACCGCTGCAGAAGTGGGTAGACAGGGTTGTGACTGAAGATACCTTGGAAACAGAAGCATACCCTACTTTTCCCATTAGGAGAGCAAACAGGGGAAACCGAGGCTGTAGATGTCTGTACTGTATACTCTGCTGGGAATAAACCAAGGACTACAAGGTACAGAGCTGTCAACCACGTGCTTTCTGCAAGCACTGAGATTCACTGAATAAATAAAGGGGGGAAAGGGAAATCAGAGTCCTTTTGTTGCTCTCAAAGTGTTCTTGCTGACTTTGCTCATTCCGGATAGGTGCAGTCTTCTTTCCTTATTGGATACCTGTAACAGCAGCCATCCTTGGGAAGGGAGTAATTGTTTTTTTAATCACCATCTTTTATTTGCAGACTCTGAATTGGGATATAGTAATGTTTGCACAATACTTTTCTGTTTTTCATAGAAATTATAAGCATAGGCATGATAAATTATGCTGCACTTCTTCACAGTATCAACATAAAAGATAAATTCACTTTTAGCACATATTTTACTTAAATCTTAATTCTACACTGAATTCAAATTTTACCAGAAAATAGTAGTTGTTTGGTTAAACATTGCATCATTTATAGTGCTCCTGAATATGTTTAATTGGGACAGAAAAGCAAAGTTACTGCAACAGCTAAAACTCCTCACTGGATATAGGAGAGTAGCCCAAGCTGAGTGTTGTAGAGCTCTTAGCAATCTAGGAGTTACCACAACAAACTTCCACCTTTGGAAAGCAGGTATTTTAGATGGAAAAGGGGCAGAAGCTTCAGGAATCTTACAGTACTAGCTGTTTTTAAAAGTCCCTTCCAAGGCCTCAGTTAAACCAAACAGGGGACAAACCCAGGAAGAGGGTGATGCCTTGAACTCGCTTCCACCAAAGCCACGCTCTCATGCAAACTCCAGTCCTTCTTCCAAGAAAGTTCTTCCCCCCGTGCTGGTTATTCCAGCACTCCTTACCAAACAGCAGCTGCTAGCACAGGTTTGGTCACCAGCAGCTGCCTTGTCTAGAGAACCTTGGAGCATCCTGTTCCGATGTCAAGGATCGCACCTTAACCTATCATCGCTATTGCCATCAAAAGAAGTAAAATGCCATTTTTCTTTAGTCTTCAGAGGACACAAACATTTCTTACACTATGAATATGAACCTGTTGTAAGTGGATGAGAGACAGAGCAGAAGCAGAAGAAATTCATGAGCTTATTCTGCTTTTTATTAAAGGAAGAGAACAAAACTGATCAACTTGGATGCTCCTGAAGCATATAGGTCCAGTATATTCCAGATAACCTAAGTATAAAAACAATATCCATAACCATTATAAAAAACCCTATTCTCTTTTTAAATATGCCTGGGCATTATCTCAGTTGTTTTCTCCCTGGAGACAAATCTGGGGTTAGACTAAAATATGGATTGAGCTTTAATATCCAGAAAACATATAAACAATAGTAATTCACTGACCCCCTCCGACTGTAATGAACCAGACTGTACTACATATGGATTACTAAACAGAAACTTCTAAATGTACAAACCCAGAATCCATGCTGGAAACAACATAGAAACTGCACCATAGGTGTAGCTGCAAAACAAATAACTAGTTTGCTTCACAAAGCAGGAGTTAAGCAGTGTTGCCCTTTTAATTTCCATCATACTACATATTACAGACAATTAGTAGATAGCTGCATGCCCATAAATGAAGAGCTGCTATATCTAGAAGTGGATTTACTGCCACAATTGAGACACAGTATTTTAAAGCCATTGCTGGCCACCACAACTGTTACTATGATTTTACTGACCTCAGTGCTTATATTACACCAGTCCCTTAGGCTCAAGCCAGCTCAGGTGGCAACAAGTACTCTGCAAACCTTTAGAAAATGACCGTTCCTGCCCCCCAGAGCTCACAGTGCTACAGCTAGCTAGGCAACGCCATGAGTTTTTATGGCTTTTAGGCTCCAGTGATCTACTGCTCCTTTTAAACTTGCTCACCAGTGCCTTTATCTCGTCTTTTTTTTTTTTTTTTTTTGGCTTAAAGCACCTTGAAGCACTATTTTCCAGGAACATGATAAGTTCT